>NC_071506.1:127022646-127333382 GCF_027887155.1 Malaclemys terrapin pileata | reverse complement strand
TATTTACTCCTTCTCATAACACAAGAACTGGGGTCACCAAATGAAATTAATAGACAACAGGTTTAAAACAAATAAAAGGAAGTATTTCGTGTCACAACGCCCAGTCAACCTGTGGAACTCCTTGCCAGCGGATGTTGTGAAGGCCAAGATTATAACAGGGTTCAAAAAAGAACTAGATAAATTCATGGAGGATAGCTCCATCAATGGCTATTAGCCAGGATGGGCATGGATGGTGTCCCTAGCCTCTGTTTGCCAGAAGCTGGGAATGGGTGACAGGGGATGGATCACTTGATGTTTCCCTGTTCTGTTCACTCCCTCTGGGGCACCTGGCATTGGCCACTGTCGGAAGATAGGATACTGGGCTAGACGGACCTTTGGTCCTACTCACTATGGCCGTTATTATGAAGACAAAAAAGGTTTCTGTATGAAAGGTCACATTGATATGACACCTAATGGCCTGATGGAACTATATTAAATTAAGTGCATTACAGACCAAATGATTGCTTTTGCCTCCTTTTCAGAATAATTGCATCTTCGAAGATGTAAGTGACAGACACCTGGAAGTTTTTGCCTCCCTCTCTCCCTCAGTTAACATGTTTCTAATTACACTAATGTAAGAACCCCCGCCCCCTCCCGCCACTCCCACGGTCCAAATCCATTGCTTATCATAACAAGAAGATAAACCCTTTGATGCCCAGCAGAAGGCAAAGCTCATGGGAACAGAGGATGCTTTCTGTGACCCCCATGATGCAGGGCTCTCGAATTCTGGGCTGCCACATCATATCCCAGATGTGGTGTGGGATAACCCCACTTTGCAAGCAGCTGGCTGAGAACAAGGGTTTACAAACAAGATACAAAGTGTAATAGCAATGGTGGAGACCTGCAGAGCACTGACCACATCGTTTGCCACACAGTTAGCAGCAGAGTGGGCTGCATAATCTGACTTTGCACTGGCGCCTGTCCCCTTTGCTCCACCAACATATCCAACCTTATCCATTTGTCTGCCAGCTTCTTACACTTATCTCCATGCCACGTCCGGCTTCTCTGTGTTTAAATCCCTCTGAAAAGCTCCCTTCTGCCACACTGCTCACCATGAATCAAGTTGATTTGTAAATCAATTGCCTACTATTGTCTCCTTTTCTCTGTCTGCCTGGCTGTCTCCCTTTAGAATGGGAGCTGCTTGAACTGGGACTGTTTGGAAAGGGTTGAGCACACATGGGTGCTACTGCAAATAAGCAATAAGTAATAGTAGCACGGATGGACAGTCACTGATTTTTATGTGTTTAAGAGTAAGATTAGAGATTGTAATGAATCTTCTGTGTGTTTGGCTGCATAACCTCCTATGAACTCAAGGTTTGACAGAGGGAGTTACCCAAAGGAAAATACGCCGGTGTTCATTCAGTCCTGGGGAATTCCTATTTGATCTCATTGCTTTCGGGGCAGGGACTGTCTATACAGTGTTCATCATAATGGGGCCAGTCACCACTAAGGTCTATCGCCTTAGTTCAGCAAACCCCTCAAGCGTGAGCTTAACTTGAAGGGTGTACTTTAATGGGATTTAAGTCAATTGGACTTAAGCATGTACTTAAATAATCAGAAGCTTTATTGTTATACTATACCAGATTCTCCATGAGAATGAGTGATAGATCACTGACCTGTATTGTTATCCCAGCCCAGAAGATTGGGTTCTATCCCAGAAGCCTAGAGAATTACCATAATTCCACTGTTAATGACTGAAAGCCCCAGGACAAGGGCAGAAGAATGGCCCTGAAAGTGAGCAATATGAAGAAAGAACTTTGACAATAGAAAAAACAGACCAATATGATGACATATTACGTACTCTTCTGCCTGTTCCACTCCGGGCCTGGAGTGGAGATTAGTCTGGTATAAGCAGTGGAACATTTAATAGGTGTAAGGAAATTCACCTTTGCTCCACCTTGAATTAAAAACATAAATTTAATGGATGTTCTGGTTCTTTGAAATGTCTTTCCCATAAAACTTCTCCTAAAAAGACCCAATCTCAAAAAGATAACGAATAAAAGCACTTCATGTGGTTATTTGAAACAAGCAGAATGCCACAGGATTGAACAATTACCTGCAATGACTATTGGGAAGTGGCTGTGAGCAAAAATCAGCTCTTTCCCCAAGTACAGATCCATAACCGGGATTTACTTGCCAGGTGATGGGAATGGGGTAACCCCAAATCACTCAGGATGAGGCTCATAGAAGCGTGATGAGCAAAACATGAAATAAAATGCAACTGGTTAATGCTGAAAAATGTGGAAACCTGAATGACTGTTGCAGAGGGTGGGAGGTCAGAGGTGGATGAGAGCATTAAATAACAGAGGTGTCCCCCGATCTAAGGGATGGGGTTGAACATGGGCATTGCGTTTTATGACAGAATCATACTGGAGATTGCCTGCTGCCTAATTTGCTTAATTACTCTGTATGAGCAACAGAGAGCGTAGCACCTTGTCCCTGCTGCCAACCCTGCACAGAGGAAACAGAGTGTCAGAAATGCTGGATGCCACAGGAGGGACTGCCATTATGTAGGGCGAACCTCACACACACATTAGCCTTTACACAGGGCAGGCTAACTCATCTGCTGCGAACACTTCCCATGGAGCAGCATTCCTACCCCCTGGGGATCAGGGCCGGCTTTACCAAGAGCGGGGCCCGATTCCTGGGGGCGGGGCTTGCTGCAAGCCCCGCCCCCAGGACCCGAGCCGCACCGCTGGGAGGACCCGAGCCGCGCCGCGGGGGGGCCGGGGCCGGGGGGACCCGAGCCGCACCGCGGGGGGGCCGGGGCCGGGGGTGAGGGGGGGGGATCCCAGCCGCGCCGCAGAAGCCGCGCCGGGGGTGGGGGGGGATCCCAGCCACGCTGTGCCGCCGGGGGGACCCGAGCCGCGCCGTGCCGTTGGGGGGACGGGGGTGGGGGGACCCGAGCCACGCCGCGCCGCGGAAGCCGCGCCGGGGGGGGGAGACCCGCGGAAGCCGCGCCGCGGGGGGGGGACCCGAGCTGCGCCGCGCCGCGGGGAGGCCGGGGGGACCCGAGCCGCGCCGCGGGGGCCGCGCCGGGGGGGGTCCCAGCCGCGCCGTGGAAGCCGCGCCGGGGCCGCACCGCGCCGCCGGGGGGCCGGGGGGACCCGAGCCGCGCCACCGGGGGGACGGGGACGGGGGGGACCCGAGCCGCGCCGCGGGAGCCGCGCCGGGGGTGGGGGGGATCTCCCAGCCGCGCCGCGGAAGCCGCGCTGGGGGGGGGGACCCGAGCCGAGCGGCGCCGTGGGGGGGACGGGGGGCCCCGAGCCGCGGGGACTGGGCCGGGCTGGAGCCAAGCCGGGCCAGAGCCGCTGGGGCCTGCGGGATGGGCGCGCCTCCCCGGAGTCCTTCTCCCGCCCCCACCCCAGCTTACCTCGTGCTGCTGGCCCGCCCCTGCTTCGTCTCAGACTTCCCGCGAATCTCTGATTCGCGGGAAGCAGGGGAGGGGGCGGGGCATTCAGGGGAGGGGAGGAGGGGCCGGGGAAGTGAGCTGGGGGCGGGGCGGGGTTGATAGCTGCAGCGCGGGGCCCTCTTGGCGCGGGGCCCAATTCAGCCGAATCGGCTGAATCGGCCTAAAGCCGGCCCTGCTGGGGATACTGCCATAACCCAAGGAAACGCTACCTTCCACAGGTTGCTGTTTAGAGTAGAACCCCCTATGGAGGTGCTGCCTGTCATTTCCCTAATTCCCCAGGGACACTGCTGTGTTTGCTCACTAGAAAGAGACAAATGGGTCTGATTCTTCACTGCCTTGTGCGGCCCGTCATACCTGTACAGGCTGTAAATGATTGGGCTGCTCAAGCTATAATCCTGCCAGGATGCAGGGGCATGGATCATCTGACCCAACACAACCCTCTTAATCTTAAAGTTTCTGCAATTCTATAAGATTCCACTAATTGCCTTACCATGGAGGAATCCTGTTTAAAAATACTCGAGAAACCTAAGCTCCATGGGCACAGTAATTGAAAAGGACTTTAAACACTGCATTAACTACTGCTGTTAAATTTGAAACCTTAATTCATTTGACCACAACTGCTACCCATGAAGCAAAAATTGTTTCATGGGAGAAAAACAATAAACCTTGAAAGAGTTTCAACTTCTTCTGAATGCTGCTATTTGTCTCAGATGGGATGAATGACGTTTCCAGAAGGGTGACTAGAACCTTGGGAACTCTCCAGTATCCCTGGTTGAGATTCAACCTGCATGCAAACTTTGTTTTCCAACTACACACTACGCACTGAAAACAGTTCACTGGTCTCTCTCTTTCTAAGTGACTCCAGATCACACGGGCAATGTTGTTCCATTCTCTTTAACACCGTTTCCTTATCTCACTCTCCTTCATTCAATGAATGACCACGGCAACAAATCATTGTAAGGAGTGGGCGGGAAGGTAATATACCTTTGCCTATGGGACAATTCGGAAAATGTCTCCAGCTTTTGATTAAGAATTATTTTGCAATGCTGGGACAGTTGCTGGAAATGAATGGAAAACGGTTGTACATATAACTGTTCCTCTTGGCTAACTGCCTGTGTGTGGTACTGCATCATTGACTGTCTTGGACAAAAGGGCCCAGGGTGGTGAATCTTGGTCTCTGTTACAGAGAGGCTGTGTTCTAATGGTGTAAACGAACACCCTTTTCAATGGTCAAAGAGGGGGGAAACCTGGGAATACTTGTCTTGCACAAACACAAGAAAAATATAGAGGCATGTCCTGCTAAATGACAGACAAATAGTTGGGCTTTCACTTCCCTAGTGAGCCACAAGATAATCCTCTGAGGCATTGAGAGTGCTTTGGAACTGAATCAAATGTAAATTGTGTAAAACTATAACCAACCTTCCTACTGTAATGGAAAGTGACAGTTGGGTTGCTAACGTTCCTGCTGATTACACACTGGTGAATTGACTCACATTAAACCAAAATGTTATTCCAGGTTTGATGGTCAGAGCCTGCCTGCCTGTCATCTACTAGGAACAATGATATTCCTACTTCTGTGAAATATGGAAAACTGTCACTAGAAGCAGAATAAGAAGACAAATTGTATTCCCTGTGAAAGGTGATGGCCATGCAGTCAGTCTCTGTTCTCCAGTTCTAGCCATGGAAAATATTTAAAATCAATCTAGGCACATGCAATAATTTGAGAAGTAGAGCAGATTAAGGTGAGGGTGTGTATTTATGGGAAGCAATTTGGGAGAAATGCGTTCAGAGTCTCTTGTGTTTGCGATCCACTTGATTTTCTGCTGATATCCCTGGCAGTTTCCTACCAGAGCAAACAGGAATTCTGTTGATGCTACAGAAAATGAAGTCCTGCACAGCAGTCAATAGAAAATAATGGATATCAATTACACAGCTGGAACTGCTGACTTGATCAGATTTTGTAACTCTTTAGGGGTCTGTTTAATAAACCTATTGAGAGAAGTGTCATGTCTTTTATGGGAATACTTTCCAAGGCTTTATTTTCTATAAAGAAAGGAGTGGCAGTTACACACAGCACTGCTTAGTCTGCCATAGACTCCTGAAGAATTCAGAAGTGATGGGAGACGGACATGAGCTATTTGTTCTCTAATGGAGGGATTACTTTGCCCACAATGGGAGGTACTTGCTACTGAAAACCAGATTTATTCCTTTCACTCCATTTCAATCCTATTTACGAGTGTCATAACTATAAAGGGAAGGGTAACAGCGCTCCTGTGTACAATACTATAAAATCCCTCCTGGCCAGAGACTCCAAAATCCTTTTACCTGTAAAGGGTTAAGAAGCTCAGGTAACCTGGCTGACACCTGACCCAAAGGACCAATAAGGGGACAAGATACTTTCAAATCTTGGTGGGGGGAAGGCTTTTGTTTGTGCTCTTTATTTTGGTGGGAGTTCGCTCTTGGGACTAAGAGGGACCAGACATCAATCCAGGCTCACCAAATCTTTCTGAACAAGTTTCTCATATTTCAAACTTGTAAGTACAGCCAGGCAAGGCGTGTTAGTTTTATTTTTGTTTTCTCAACTTGTAAATGTACCTTTTGCTAGGGTGCTTACCTCTTTTTGCTGTAACTTTGAACCTAAGGCTAGAGGGGGGTCCTCTGGGCTCTTTAAGTTTGATTACCCTGTAAAGTTATTTTCCGTCCTGATTTTACAGAGATGATGTTGACCTTTTTCTTTAATTAAAAGCCTTTTTTAATAACCTGATTGATTTTTGTCCTTGTTTTTAGATCCAAGGGGGTTGGATCTTGATCCACCAGGAGTTGGTGGGAGAAAGGAGGGGGGATGGTTAATTTCTCCTTGTTTTAAGATCCAAGGGGTTGGATCTGTGTTCACCAGGGAGTTGGTGGAACAGTCTCTCAAGGCTACCCAGGGAAGGGAGTTAGCCCATTGGGAGTGGTGGCAGCGGACCAGAACTAAGCTGGTAGTTAAGCTTAGAAGTTTTCATGCAGGTCCCCACATCTGTACCCTAAAGTTCAGAGGGGGAAGGAGCCTTGACAATGAGGTTAGGGAATAAACTTGCCATGAGTGATGTAGCGAGAGCTCCGCCGTAGGGAGAAACAAGACCAGACGAGTTTGGGCAACCAAGCCAATTCATCAGCACTTAGCTTTTGCTGTATTTGTTGTTGTTGTTTTGTATTGTCAAGATGACACCTTCCCATGCACAAGAGGTCTTCGAAGGGATCCTCAATCTTCATAAAAGCCCACTGGGAACAGCCACCTCCTATATGATATATCAGCCAGAAGTCAGACAGGACAAGCCCAGCCAACTAGCACACAGCCCGTACTTGGCTGTCCCCTGGAAGCAGCTACAAGACTGGTGACCTCATGGTGGCATGAAATTACCTCTCTACCCTTTCTAGTTTCAGAGTGATTTGGGTGTTAGACTTCTGCAAATAAGTCAGCTTTCAGAGAATCCTCCTTGATGATACGCGACCAGTGAACTGGAAGATGCTTATACATGCTGCTCCTTCATTTCCTACAATGCTTTAGCTCAGCTTGAGTTTGGATACGACCTTCTTTGTTTGCAGACACCCTGAAAGGGTGCCTGAAAACAGCTCTAGGTCAGGCTTGTAATTGTTTGGGCTTGATACTGGAATCACTGCATGAAATTCGATGGCCTGCATTGTGCAGGTCAGAGTCGCTCAGTGTTTCTCAATCTTTTCAGATTGGTGACCCCTCAATTGAAGTAAAAAAAAATGTGTCCCACCCACCTTTACTATAAAAGTAAGAGTAAAAATATATTGATGATAACAACAATAAGCTCGTATAATATATTTCCATGTGCGTTTCAAGAAGTTAACAGAATACTTGACCATGACGGGTAAAGGCATGTGGGGCGTGGGGGAGTAAGATTTTCTTTGCTTTAGACTTTTCAGCAATTCACGACTCCCCTGAATGCCTTTCATAACCCCCTTGAAGGTCACAACCCACCCGTTGAGAAACACAGGACTAGATGATCATAACAGTCCCTTCTGTCCTTAAACTCTATGATATCTATGAAAGTCTATACAAGACATGTGATATTCTTATAAAATGATATTCATGGAGAAAGTGGTCCCTGTGCTGAAACCCTTCGTATATAGGCCTTGTCCTGGTGTCAAAGGGTTGAATTTCATCCTGTTCCCTCACTCTGCTTCCCGTATTAAGAGCAGTTACATATTTGCAAACGGATGACAACGGAGCCATTCATTTAAAGTGCAGTGAAAAATGGGGTTGAGCACACAAAGTGATTTAGCTTTAGTCTATTCTTTGCAATATTTTATTTGTGCTGCATTTTCTTTTATTCCTATCATCTTGAGCTCTAAAATTAGGAATGCAGCTTTCTTACGTGGCATCTTCCCTATGGTAAATCTAATTAAAGAGCCATTAAAGTGCATGTTAGCTCTATTATATGAAGGTGACCTGAGCGCCTGCTAAATGTTAACAGCATTCCCTGCTAACTGGCATTGAATGGAGAACATGTACTAGTAGTTTTATTGATGGAGCTTTTAAATTAATATAGTTATTAAAGTGCCTTGTGTATTACAGAATACTGAATAAACATGTATCATTCTCTGGTAGCCAAAGTGTTTCATATGCTCCTTCAGTGCTCTCCACAGAGAATGACATCTGTGACAAACACACACCCCGGCACCTTTCATACTCATGAGGGATGAAGAATATCAATGATTGTGGAGGAAGCAGGTAAGGGGAAAAATACACAAGCAGCCACTACAAAAGTTTGGGCACCTGAAAAGTGCTAAAATGCAATGAAGAGTGGGAGGAAAGTCAGGCTGTTCCCAGGGACACTGCAAGGAATACCGTCCTCATCCAAAGCCCACTGAAGTCATCAGGAATCTTTCTATTTAGTTCAGTGGGTTTTGGATCAGGCTCCTAACATATCACAGCTCTTCCACATGCCCCCTCCACCCCAGTAAGTGGCAAGTTCACCAGCATAGAGCAGGCATAGAACTAGGCCCATGGTAGCAATGCTAGACTACATGATCATGAGGCATGGACAGCGTGTGAGAGCAGAGGGTTTGCTGGATAACCACAGGAAAGGAGCTAAAGCCATTTCAATGCAGAACATGCTTTGCTGTGCAGATGCACTGGGCCTAGGCCTGTTTGGTATGAAAGTATAATCCTGTCAAATTATTCAGTGCATGGACAGCACCAGATAAGGCAATTCTGGCCTCGTCCTCCAGTGCACATGATAGCTGTAGAATGTCTAAGCAAACCAGACCTTGTAATCCATACACGCCGTTACCCATTCCCTAGCCAAGGGATGTTGGCCAACATTTTTAAAGCTCTAGGACCAAAACCTGCTCACAATTACTCTGATACAGACCTGGAATAACTCCATTGATTTTACTGGATTTACAACTGTATAACTGAGAGCAGAATTTGACCCCGAATGTTCACATTTGGAAAACAATTGGGCCACCTCCAACAGTTCTATTCTGACTGCACGGACTGCCACATCCCCACACAGAGCAAACCCAGCTGACAGCTAACCCTGAAGTATCTCTTTTACGAGTAGGCAGTTTGTCTGATGTAGGTTAACAATAGCAAAATGCTAATGATCAGAATAATAACTGAAAGCAGCGCCCATCCATTATTGCACTTTTCAGACACACTCCCTAGGAAATATCGTTATGTTAAATGAAATCTGCACCACGTGCTACATCAAAGTCAGGGAGATTTGCATCCCCAAAACGATTTCCTTTTGGTAGTTGCCTTATGTTTGACTTGGGAGTTCACAAATCATCAAACTACTTTAGCTGTTTTAACCTGGCAAGTAACTATTGCCAAGTATGATATCAATTCCTGGGAAAAGATGAGACCTTAAAGCTAAAGTAAATGAAGCTTTCAACTTATAAAAAAAAATCCAGGAAGATGAAATGCAACTAAGGCTGGACAGAAAACAAGAATTCCATTTTGTTAAAAAATGGAGAGGGTGTTGAAATTTGTTTGACAGAGAGACACCACCCCCCTACACCTCAGAATAACCAATAGCCCAGAGATTAGGACAATCATCTGGGATGTGAAAGTCACTACTACGCACAGACTTAAACCTGGGTTTCCATATCTCAGGTGAACGCTTTACCCACTGAGCTACTCTGGGATATATATCTATCTCCCAGAATAGTCGGTAGCTCAGTGGAAACCCACGTTTAAGTTTGTGCATATATAAGTCTGTGCATATATATGGCAGTTAAATCAAAACTGATATTTTTCTTCAAAATCATTCTGCAGAAATCTTTTTGATGAGTTCCAATTACAATATTTTTATTGCAGTGCTTTAAAACAAAAGGCATCTTCTGGGGCATGTTAGCAACAAGAAAAGGGTCAGGGAAAGTGTGGGAGCCTTAATGAATGGGGGAGGCAACCTAGTGACAGATGATGTGGAAAAAGCTGAAGTACTCAATGCTTTTTTTGCCTCAGTTTTCACAGACAAGGTCAGCTCCCATACTGCTGTCCTGGGCAACACAGTATGTGGAGGAGGTGAGCAGCCCTCAGTGGTGGAAGAACAGGTTAAGGACTTTTTAGAAAAGCTGGACATGCACACGTCCATGGGTCCAGATCTAATGCATCTGAGGGTGCTGAGGGAGTTGGCTGGTGTGATTGCAGAACCATTGGCCATTATCTTTGAAAACTCATGGTGATCGGGGGAGGTCCTGGACGATTGGAAAAAGGCAAATATAGTGCCCATCTTTAAAAAAGGGAAGAAGGAGAACCTGGGGAACTACAGACCAGTCAGCCTCACCTCAGTCCCTGGAAAAATCATGGAGTAGATCCTCAAGGAATCCATTTTGAAGCACTTGAGGAGAAGAAGGTGATCAGGAACAGTCAACATGGATTCACCAAGGGCAAGTCATGCCTGAACAACCTGATTACCTTCTATGATGATCTAACTGGCTCTGTGGAAATGGGGAAAGCAATGGATGTGATATATATTGACTTTAGCAAAGCTTTTGATACGGTCTCCCACAGTATTCTTGCCAGCAAGTTAAAGAAGTATGGATTGGATGAATGGACTATAAGGTGGATAGAAAGCTGGCTAGATTGTCGGGCTCAACAGGTAGTGATCAATGGGTCGATGTCTAGCTGGCAGCTGGTGTCAAGCGGAGTGCACCAGGGGTTGGTCCTGGGGCCGGTTTTATTCAACATCTTTATTAATGATCTGGATGATGGGATAGATAGTACCCTCAGCAAGTTCGCAGATGACATTAAGCTGGGGGGAGAGGTAGATATGCTTCAGGGTAGGGATAGGGTCCAGAGTGACCTAGACTAATTGGAGGATTGGGCCAAAAGAAATCTGATGAGGTTCAACAAGGACAAGTGCAGAGTCCTGCACTTAGGACGGAAGAATCCCATGCACTGCTACAGGCTGGGGACCGACTGGCTAAGCGGCAGTTCTGCAGAAAAGGACCTAGGGATTATAGTGGATGAGAAGCTAGATATGAGTCAGCAGTGTGCCCTTGTTGCCAAGAAGGCTAATGGCATATTGGGCTGCATTAGTAGGAGCATTGCCAGCTCTATTCCCCTCTATTCGGCACTGGTGAGGCCACATCTGGGGTATTGTGTCCAGTTTTGGTCCCCCCACTACAGAAAGGATGTGGACAAATTGGAGAGAGTCCAGTGAAGGGCAACGAAAATGATTAGGAGGCTGGGGCACATGACTTATGAGGAGAGGCTGAGGGAACTGGGCTTGTTTAGTCTGCAGAAGAGAAGAATGAGGGGGGATTTGATAGCTGCTTTCAACTACCTGAAGGGAAGTTCTAAAGAGGATGGAGCTCGGCTGATCTCAGTGGTGGCAGATGACAGAACAAGGAGCAATGGTCTCAAGTTGCAGTGGGGAGGTCTAGGTTGGATATTAGGAAACACTATTTCACTAGGAGGGCGGTGAAGCACTGGAATGAGTTACCTAGGGAGGTGGTGGAATCTCCATCCTTAGAGGTTTTTAAGGCCCAGCTTGACAAAGCCCTGGCTGGGATGATTTAGTTGGGATTGGTCCTGCTTTGAGCAGGAGGTTGGACTAGATGACCTCCTTAGGTCTCTTCCAACCCTGATCTTCTATGATTCTATGTAATGGGCTGTGCGTGAGCAGAACAGAAAGAGGGACACTGTTGAATGCTAGAGAGGAGTTGACACATCACTCCCATAACAGGACGCAGCCTGTGACAGAGGCTGCAGATCTGAGGAGTCCTGCGGAGCTGCAGAGGTGAAAGCTCCCCAGGTAGAGGTCAGTGCAGGTGGAACATGTTCCTCTGACCTCCCTTTTCATTTGTTTCAGTGGAAGCTGCCTGGTTGGACTGCACAACTCCATTCAGCAGGTAGGAAAATCCGCCGTCTACAGGTTAACAACACAGGAATTAATTTACAAGCATTTTCATCCATTTAGTAGCCTCAGACTGACATCCAAAAAGGCCACTAAGGCTCGGCAAGAGGATAATTACTGTTTTCAAAATCTCCTCAGCCAACCTGACGTTTCATGCTTACAGCTGATCATAACCAGAGTGACGATCGGGCTGCTGTTCACGCCCCATAACAAAAGCAATGACTCAGGCCTGGTTCTCCGCTGCCCTGCACCTAGCGCAGTCATTAACACTCTGAGAACGGTGAGTGTAAAAACACCAACAAGCCTGAATTCTCCCTTCACACCAGTGGCAGGATTTTATGCCCACTCAGCTTGCAGGTTCCTGTTCAGGAAAGCACTTACGTGTATGCTGGAAATTAGTGGAATTTAAGTGTGTGCTTAAGTATCTTTTTGGAGTGGGACCTTCTTTTCCACCACAAAGAATGGTAATCGGGCTTCTTCAGTTCAACTGTGGCCTTTTAAAATTAGTATCCCATGTGAATCCTGCAGCTGGGCTATTCCTGGGTGCATGTGCTCTAAGATGAGTGTCTCCTCTGGAAACAAAAGAATAGAAATCCTTCGATTAAATGACTTCTGGTGACGGCAGCAGTAGGGGCAAATATATTTACTCTTATTGCTTCTTTGAAGAAGAGAGGTTTTTTTGCATAATTAGGCAAACAATCTTCCATGCTGACAACTCCAGAGACAGGCAAATCTGTTAGACCAACGCTAACGGCTAGAATGTGGTCTTAATGAATGAGGCTGGGTTTAGATTTAATAGTGTTACCAGCAACGTTTAATAATGGATAGAAAATGCCCCATAATGTGATTTACAGGGGATGTTGTTCTTCCTCTGAGATACATGTTCCAGGAGCAGGCAGTTCAGCTTTGCTGCCTCCGGAACTTACACGCACTTAGGAAGAATCTGTAATAGCCACTTTCTATGGTTTAAGACGACATCTAGCTGGTGTCAATTTCTATTCCTCCCAGCCACCCCTGCCACCCACCATTTCCTGTACAAAAAGGAGAACATTTGACCCACAGAGGTTACTTACTAATGAATTCTTTCACCTTCTCCTGGAGAGTTAACTGCATGCAGCATCGGCAGCTGTCCCAGTGGAAAGGGAGAATGCTTGATCCCAACCAGCCCCTTGGAATGAGTCTTGTTCTGAGCTGCTTTTCGACACCCTGTGCAAGATGTGGAACCTGCCTTGGCCTCTACGTCTGTATTTTCAGGTTTAATTTGCCAACATCCATATGCACTGCTTAAAGCACAAGGAGGACTGGCTAATACAGAGCAGCCATTATTGTGAGAACATCTGTGAACTGTTGTGTTTCACTGGGCTACAGCTAATGCCTATTGTGTCAGGGTTTGAACGATTATTTGATTGTCTTTCAAATGTTCCCCTCTCTTCCCTTTTGGATGTTGTTGTGTAGGTTTTAAAGGGCAGTGCAGCCAAGAGATAAGAGCCCCCTGGCATGTGGATCTTGTGATTCACAAGCAGTACAACAACTGGTACTTTGGGGTGGAACCCCCATCTACAGGAATACATGCTGCAGGCTCATACAGTGCTGGCTGGTTGAAATACTCAGGACGGATAAACCTGAAAGAATGAAGAGAATGAACAGTTCTCCTAAAGCAGGAGCTGGATTAAAAGGCAAGCTGACTGTGTTCATTTGGCCTTATCCCCCTTTACAAAGAGCTTGGACAAACCTGTAATCTCTCTGTTCAGTTTTCAGGATCTGTACACCAGAAATGCATTGCAGCTGAGCAATCCAGTAAGGAATTCCTTTTCCTTTACAAGGTTCCATGTGCTCGTTAGAGTGTAAACTCCATTGTCTTCCTCGGCCTTTAGTGCAGTGCTGAGCACACTGTTAAAGCCTGAAGAAAAAATAAATAATCATAGTACTACTAGTTGTGTGCCTTGATATCATAATAAGCATTTCCTAACTAATCTTCCTCCTTTCTGGGGCAGCTTTGCATTTCTTAAATGCCCTTCCCAGTGTCACTCAATGAGTCTTGATTCTCCCTCTGGAGGATTACATCTGCAATCCAGCATTAGCGGAATCTGAGTTAAGACTTGTTTGGTGAGCACAACGTTAATGTTCCCTTTCAGTTGGAGCATTGTGTGTCCATTGCACTGAGGCATTATCCCTGAAATGTTTCCAGTTGTATTCATTTTCTGATGTGTTTTCTTCTTTATTTGTTAGTTTATATTTCTTTTTAATGGATCCTTTTGTAATAATCCTTCTGCTGTTGAGATATATCTCTGCTGAGTGCAGAAGCCACAAGAAAACCAATTAAGCTACATCCAGAGGTCTTAGAGCTCCCATTTATTATATTAGAGAAGTACGTTAACCTGTGAATAACTGTTCTTTAAGAACCATTGCACGAAGTGTGCAGTTGGCCATTTTAACATATGATGAAGTGTTTGTCCATAAATTCAAGAAGCAAGTCAAAGAAGAGAGATAGACATGAAAATTAGACATGCACAGCCTGGCTAGCTGATAGCTAAGATTGGAGATGACAGAGGTCTTACAAAATACAGTATTTGAAGCATGGGAGCAGTAAGGAAGAAAATGAATGGTTTAGAGTGGTCCAAAAGTCTATAACTATTGTAGGAGTAATTGGCGCACAGTGCACTGTGTGCTGCATAGGCGCTGTTCTCTTCAATTGTAGCAAGAGCAATGGAAGAAGAATGTAATAAATAGAGCCCTTAGGATGACAGCTGCCCATCTAGGGAGCTTGCCATAAAGCTGGACTTGACAATATTCTGATTGGTCTTTCAATTCAGAGCATAAAACTTTACAAGCCACGCCTCTAGCCCTATTCAGCTGTGCTCCAACTGCCCTAATCAAACTGCTTTGTCATTATTAACTACAGAGCTTCTGAGAAACCAAAAAAAGATGAAAAGGAGAGGGGGGCTAGTGGTGAGAGGGGCATATGTGATCTAAATGAGCTGTTATATTTAGGATCCTGCTAAATTTCATATGGGATAATGAATTAAATGAAGTAGAAAGCATGGTATGAACTGGAAATTTGCTGTAGTGACTAATGCAATTAATCTCTATTGAAATAACTAAGCCTTTTAATTTGTGCTGCATGAACAGTATAACCAAAGGGCACCGGTATGAACTAACCCCCTCGCACTCAGAGAGCAAGTATCCACCAGGCCATGGATCGCCAGCATTCCTGTTGTCCTCTCTCCGGTGCAGACAGCATGTTCATTCTCAGCTACTTCCCTGCCACAGAGTGAGAGCTCCGCGGCCCTTTTGCTTGTGCAATGTGTCATTTGCCATTTTTATGACAGATTTGTTTTGAAGAGCAAACTGGCTTGTAAATCAATTTGTGGCACCTAGGTGGAACCCAGCACATAGACACCATGCTGCAGAAGGCAGGGCAAGCATCTAAAGAGCAAAGAATAGCACAGCTGAGCACAGCAGTAGCTGCTGTGCTATTTAATGAAGTTTTACATTTAAGAAACATTCATTCCCTTCTGGGTATCAACATCCAGCCCAACTGCACAATTACATTGTAACAAAAGGGTTTAAGGCAGGTGGAGTGAGCACACTGCAGAATGGGTCGCTCACTCATTGGACTTCAAGAGACACCAGCGCTGCAGGTTTAAGACCAGATGGGACCCCCGGTCTGTGAAGTAGGGAGAGGAATTTCTTTCCAAGTTTGATTTGCTGAGCTCCAAAGGCATTTCCCTATCTATCCCTCTCTGCTTTATCACTATGCTTCTCCTACTCATTGCCCACAACTTCCTCATCGTAAGGGTCTAGAAAATGTCTTAGGCCTGGAACAGTGGATGCTGAAGGCAGCTGTGGAAAGAACCAAGCTTTTGGCCTCCTTTTGGGAATGTGTTATAAGAGAGATGCTGTTGGCGACTTCCTAATATCAGCCACCATGATGCATCAACTAAACAGGACTCTGGACCTAGTAGTTACAGCCCTCTCTGTTGGTATTAAGGTCAAGAAACTTCTTTCCAGTTTTATCAAGCTCCTGTGCACCCAATGGATCCAGAAAAGAAAAAACCTGTCATGCTCTTCCCAGCTTCAACCCACTGAGTCTCTTATGCCAGTTATTGGACCAGATGATTATTGTCTCTAATTATTATTTTACTTTTATTAGGCCTGACACCTTTCCCCATTTTATTGCCAAATAAGTCCCACCACTACGACAACTTTCTCTCAAGGTCAGACATAACCATTTGATTTTTCCAACTGCACACCAAGGAGAAGCCAAGAACTTTTCCCTGCCTGCCTCTTTGTATCTGTTCTGTCTACCAGGCTCAGCAGTCTGTTCTGCTGCCTCCCCTTCCTTTTTTATCTGTGTCGCTGTGGTTTTCCGATTGCAGCTCAAATAGATTGTGGTCAAGTCTGTTTAGAGGACACCACCTGTGTGATGTAAGCAGTGGAATTGCATTTTTTGTTTTTGAAATGCCAGTAATCCCTGTTCTGAGATAAGGAGAAGAAAAAAGACATAAGTGGGTCATCAAGCAGAGGGCCAATGGGTATCTGTTGGTACCTAATGGGAATCTAACTACAATGCCCTCCTATTATACATTGTCATTCTTGTTATTTTATATTAAATAACCATTAGAGCTATGCATGTATTAGCTCTCCTCAACTTTCATGTAAAAAAATGGATTTGAGCAGTCATTTTTTAGACGAACGAAGTGCTGGCAATTTCACCAGTTGTGAATGGAAAATTGTTTTTTGGACCTCTGGACTTATTTTATTAGTGTTTTTAAATTGCCTATGACCATAATATCTAGGAGTCATTTTGTGAACTACAGAAAGCAAAACCTATTCCTTAAAAAAAAAAAGGAGTTTTACTTTCACAGTTTTTCATAATCTTCAATAACTTGTCAGCTTCACTTTACGGATGAAATGTTTCACACACTAAGGATTGAGGCATGTGGTGAAAAAGTAAAAGCACAGGGATAAGTTCAATCAGGCAGCCATCTCCTGTCCCACCAATGTGCCATGAGATGCTCTCATGTTCCCAGCTCTGCTCCCTGTGCCAGGTCATGTATCTGTTCCCAAAGGCCATTACACTGAGCACTGCCATTAGAATGACTGTGAAAGGAGAACAGCATCACTTAAGGGATCAAGGTTTCAGTGTGTCTAATTAGCCCCTTTCAGTTGTGGCATGTCACATTAGGCTGCGTCTGCCACACAACATTCTTTGCATGTAGGAAGGGCAATTTGAAACAGGGTGACCAGATAGCCAATGTGAAAAATCGGGATGGGGGTGGGGGGTGATACATAAAACAAAGCCCTGAATATAGGGACTGTCCCTATAAAATCAGGACATCTGATCATCCTAATTTGAAAAGTTGTGGTATTCTGAAAATTTGAGCCTGAAACAGTGCTGACCAAAAAAACTATCATTTGTGCTCAAGTTCATAAAGGTTAATCTGTCACTTCACTTAATTTGGGACAGGATACAAGAAAATACTGTGCTACCCAGAAGTTATCAGTGATGGGCAGCCTGAGGTGACACACGCATCAGCAAAGTTATCAGAACTTATCCCAGCACTCGCTGTGAAAGACCACAGCAGTGAAGATATACCCAGAGATTCATAGATCCTTAAGGCCAGAAGGGTCCATCAATTCATCTTGTCTGACCTTACAGATGTTGGCAATGGACCTGATCCTGCATCGCTGAAGTTAAGGGGATTTTTTCACATGGGCTGAAATGGGATCAGAATCTGACCCATTAGGACTGTCCCTCATTTAGGGTGTATTGGGGACTGTGTTGGAATTGCAAGCTATCACTTTGAGAGAGAGAGAGAGAGTGTATGTGTGTTATGTTGGAGTTCCAAGGTCCTTCTTCCAGGCTGGGTGCTCTGAAGTGAAGCGTGCAATCTGGGGTGTAGCTATCCATTCTGCAGACAGACAGCCTAGGATAAGATGGGGTGAGTTGTGCCTCTGTTTTTTTTTAGGGAGCAGCCTGCTTTGTCTCTCTGTTTGTCTCTGCATGCTATTCTGAATTCTAGGAAGTAAAGCAGTGTTACATTATAACCTCCCAGCAAGAATATTTTGTGTGTTTAACATCTCTGTGTGGAGGCTGTGAACATAATACCATCTTACTGGATATTTCCCAAACATCTGATAACCAAAGTGAAACCATGTAAGCAGGTAGTTTGCTTTGGCCACAACATAACATGCTTCAGAGTCTCACATCTCTATGGAAGGATCGTCTTAAGAGCCCTCTACTGAGCTGCTATGCATCAGTCCACTGATGGGGGCAGCCAAAATGTTAACAGTGCAGCAGACAATAGAAGTGTGGAAGATTTGTGCAGAATGTATTGCTTTCTCTATTCTTACAGGGATGTGCAGTCACAGAAATCAAGATGAAGAGGCTAGTGCTGGAGATAAGAACAATGAATTTCTCTTAGTCTTATGACAGGTACTTCCAAGGTTAGGGGCAGCATGGGACTCTGACAATACGGGACACTTCTTCTGTTGTGTTAATGAACCTCTTTTGCTACCTGAGAAGCATGGTCACTAGTGCCAACCAAATGCCTTTAATTAATATAAAAGGCAGGTGAAAATTTTAATTCACTGAATCTTTGTCAACTGCACAGAGCAGTATAACCTTTCTGTAAATGTGATTACAGCTATTGCACTTCCAAAGGTAACTGGAGGACATGCCATTAGCTGTCCATTGAGTACAGTATGTATTTTGCTTTTACTCCTATTTATTTTAACTTCACAGCAACATAAATTAAATTTACAATGATATTCAACAAGTATCACAAGCAGGATTAAAATTCAATTAAGCAGGAAAAAAAAGGGGTAGGGAAGACTGTAAATGGGAAAAATTGACCTCTATAGTATATCAATACTGCCTGGGCCTCCCTTCCTGACTCTGCATTAATGGACTGTCAATTCTGCTGCAGGCAGAGCCGGAGTTCTATAGAGGCATCTTAAAAACCTGTCTCTTCACTGACTGGGGGGGGGGGGGAGACGACACCCGTGTGATGTATACGTGTAGCGCTTATCCTACTAGCCCTGGCATTAATTTCCCACAGCAGAATATTTGCTGAGCATCTGTTTTAAAACAACGGAGTGAGACAGCAAAAACAAAACAAGATGACATACATTTTAGCCCACGGCATACAGCCACAATACGACTATAATGAATGTGTAGCGGAATCAGTGCAAAAGGCTACACTTGTTAGACAACCTCCTGCCTCAACAGAATGCCACAAAGCACCTGCAAACCCCGGGTGAAATTCACCCCTGTGCTGAGAGGGGCCAGCACCAGAGCTAGGTGCCCCTATGGCTCTAAATGGACCATAGGTGGGGTATAGGCCCAGTGACAGGGTTGGATTCCATCCACTCTGAGCACAATCTGTGCCACCTTTATTAGCAAACCATCTCTATGAAGCACCATTGCTTACATGATCACTTAGGCAGGATTCAACACATCCAGTTCATGAGGTGTACAAAACGTATACAATGCAAGATGAAATTCAGTGAAGATAAGTGCAAAGTACTACACTTAGAAAGCAAAATCAAATGTGCAACTCCCAAACGGGGACTACCTGGGTAGGTGGTATTACTGCTGGAAGGATCCAGGGGTTATTCAAGTTGTGATTCACTATTTGAGTCAACAATGTGATGCATCTGCAAAAAAGGCTAAATATTGTTCCGGAGAGTATTCACAGCACTGTTATATGTAAGACATGGGAGGTAATTGTCCTGCTCTACTGGGCACTGATGGGGCCTCAGCTGGAGTACTGTGCCCAGTTCTGGGAACCCCACTGCACGAAAGATGTGGACAAATTGCTACGAGTCCAGAGGAGAGCAACAAAAATGGAAGAAGGGTTTAGAAAACCTGACATGAGAAAAGGTCAAAAAAAAAACAGGCCTGTTTAGTCTTCAGAAAAGAAGACAGAGGGAACCTGATATTGCCTCAAATATGTTAAGGGCTGTTATAAAGAGGATGGGGATCAGTTGTTCTCCATGTCCACTGAAAGTAGGACAAGAAGTAATGGGTTGAATCTGCAGTTTTGGTGATTTAGTTTAAAACTTTATAAGAACATAAGAACAGCCACACTGGGTCAGAACAATGGTCCCTCTAGCCCAGTAGCCTGTCTTCCAACAGTGGCCAATGCCAGGTGTTCCAGAGGGAATGAACAGAACAGGCAATCATCAAGTGCTCCATCCCCTGTCGCCCATTCCCCGCTTCTGCTAAACAGAGGCTCTAACTAACTATAAAGATAGTTAAGCACTGGAATAAGCTTTGAAGGGAAGTTGTAGAAACATCATCAAGAACAGGTTAAGAACAGGTTATCATAAAATAAATCCCTGTCAGAGATGGTCTAGTTTTGCTTGGTCCGGCCTCAGCACAGGAGGCTGGACTAGATGATCTCTCAAGGTTCCTTCCAGTCCTACGTTTCTCTGATTCTGAGTATTACAATACAATAAAATAAGTCAACATATTAAAATTTAGACTTTTAGGTTCCTTTC
The DNA here is from genome assembly GCF_027887155.1 of Malaclemys terrapin pileata. NCBI lineage: Eukaryota > Metazoa > Chordata > Testudines > Emydidae > Malaclemys > Malaclemys terrapin. The sequence goes on along the minus strand of NC_071506.1, from coordinate 127,313,042 downwards.
CACTTCCAAACCTTCTAAATCTCAGATAGCCCTTTTTACTGTATGCATGTCTCTGTTTTCTTTAACATCAGAGACCAATTCATCCCACGAGGAGTTAAGAATCTTCCCGGGTCTCATTTACAGTACACACAGATTCTGCAACAGGCTAGAGATGGCATATGCAAGTGCAGCATATTATTTATTAGATTTATTTTATTGTTTGTTTGATTTCAGCCTGGAATTAATCTTTCCACCTTAGTAAAGAAACTCTGAAACGGGCCTTGATTCATCAGTGGGACTTATACACATGCTCAAAGTCTGCCGTATGTAAAAGCTATTTGCTGAACCAGACCCAGACCATGGAATCTAGGAAAACCTGGGAGAGACTGAGCTACAGCAGGGAACACTTTGATAGTCAATGTAGTTGGGTGTTGAGACATTAGAGAGACAAGGTGGGGGACAATCTTATATTGGACCAACTTCTGTTGGTGAGAGAGAGAAACTTTCGAGCATACACAGAGCTCTTCTCCAGGTCTAGACAGCAATTGGCAGCCAAGAGACACGTCCGTCCAAAGGAAGTGTAGGGGCTGGCAGTCTGTCTTACACAAGTCAACCAACTCCCCAAATTCAATTAACAAAAAATCAACACTTGCCTCAAAAGGATTATACTGTGGTTTGATCTGTATTGTTTCTTTAAAACTTTGGTCTGAGCTCCAATCTCCAAGACGGTGAAAGGCCCATAAGATTTATTCTTCTGCTGTTGATTTTTCTGCTCATCCATGTAGGTTATTTTATTTGACAAGGTGCTTGTTTTAATGGGAATGGATGTCACATCTCATAGCTATTCTGCCTTTGAGTTGGTTGCCTAGAAGTCAGTTATTTTTTCCTTGGCTTTTGTTTTCTCAAGATTAAAACCTGGCAGTAAGCTACTTGCAATTAGGCAGCCCCTGTTTTGATAGGAATGAAAACCTGGCAAAGGCTGAGTGATGAATCAAATAGGGCTGGGTGCTGTGGAACATATAGGGGTAGATGTTCACCCTCATTAGCATCTCTGTAGCTTCTGCACTGGTTAAAAACAAAAACCACCACTACCTAAATGTGTAACAGATGCACAATTGCTCTAGGGAGCAGTGCATTATGGACACATAGCCAGCCTCACATCCTTCACAAGCAGATGTTCCCTTCAGGTAGATGGCAAGTTCAAAGCTAGTCTGGCATTTTTATTCCATCGTGATTTTTTTTTTGAGAGCTCCTATAGTTTTTACTTCTTCTTTTTTAATCCTGCCTTTTAAATGTGGTAAGTCCTAATGTAGAACAAAGAAACATACATTGAGAATTAAAACAGAACTAGGTGCCACTTGGAGGTGGGATGCAGGGGAAAATATTATGCAAGAGTTCTTAATGAATTAGACAGTGAACCGCAGCCTGGCAAGCAGGAAGGAGCAAAGACAGCAGTTCAGGGGGTGGCACATATTCCTCTCACTCAGCACCGGACCGCTGCTTCAGCACCAGGTTACAGAGAACTGTGCTGCTGAAGGGCTGTGAAGAAAGTTCTTCTCCATTTTCCCAAGAGGATTCCATGTAGCCAGAAGTTTTTCCGCTAGTTTTTCTAAGCGGCTAGAACATCTTTTGAAGGCTTTAGGATGGGGGAAAATGCCAAAGCGTCAAGGGGATGGATGGGGGTCAGGGGAGCCAGGCTGCTCCTCTGTTCTATACACAGCATTGACTGTTATGGGAGTCTGTACATTGATTCATAATAATTAACACCATTGCACACTTAGTTATTTCAATTTCTACAGAACATAAAACGCTCCTGTCCTAAAACTGTGGGTATTCTTGACAGATATTAAAAACACAAGCCACCTTAGACAACAGCAATAAGAACAGCAGCTTCCCCAAAGCAGAGAGAGGACCAAAAAAAAAAAAAACCAGTTTCCTGATCCCAGCTCACAGTTACACGCAGCTCAGCCCACAATTCCACCAAGGAAAAGAGGATTTATGGCGTCCCCTGAAGACTGGCAGAGCTCTGCCATTCAGCCAAAGATCTCAAAATAGTTGGACAGCAAAACCATCCTCATTTTACTGATGGAGAAACTGAGGCACCGAGTGGTGGCATGACCTACCCAAGACATATTGCGACACAATGGCTGTACCAAAAAGAGAACCAACATCTCCAATGTATAGCTGTGCCCACTGCCTTCCAACAGACATTCCAGGGGTTAGCATTACAGTTGGCTGGAAAACAGTATATATCTCACCAAAAAACCTGGTGGAAAATTCCCTTTTGAAGTTTACCCATCCAGAAATTCTGATCTTCTTGTCGGAAACTTAAAATATGTTGGACAATATTTATTTCCCAAGCTTTCTTAATGTTTCCCAACTTTTTCCACAAAACAGTACAAAAGTCCGGGGGAAAGAATCACTTTTCACATTTAAAAGGAACATGCTCCCTCTTAAATGTTAAGTGTTCAACAAATCAAAAAAAAATTGTTCCTCTCTCCCATCCCCCACCCCCCAAAAATTCCATTTTGAAAAAAAATGGAAAAAATAAAAAAAATGTTAAAAGTTAAAAATTTCATTTTCGACAAAACCCTATTTTCTGATAGAAAAAAGTCATTGGAAAATTTGTGACCAGCTCTAGTTAGGATGTTTCTCACTCCCACGCTAATTGCAAATGCATTGTACAGTAACTGATGGTATCCCAATATTTTGGGGACTCCAGGTTGATTTGATTACTCAGTCACCATCTGGGGTTTCACAAACGGAGGAAGGAACTTTCAGTGGGAAGGTTTCACTGAAGGACACTTGGCTTCATTAGGGACTGCAGATTACAGTTTTGGCCCATTACTAATAGCAACTTCTAAAGCACAGAAAAAGATTCCTGAGAAAAACCTCAGTGGTAGGGTGATCAGATGTCCTGATTTTATAGGGACAGTCCCAATTTTGGGGTCTTTTTCTTATATAGGCTCCTATTATCCCCACCCCCGTCTCTATTTTTCACATTTGCTGTCTGGTCGCCCTACTCAGTGGGTAAAGCTAAATGCCAGGCAGGGAGAAGCCAGGCAGCTGCAGCTGCCACTGGCTGGTATTTAAAGCTCAGGACACTCATTTATCACTAACCCTACCTTGTACTGCCCTGTCATTTCCCAGTCTGTGACATTCCACTGGAGTCTGCAAGACAGAAAATTAGAAACAAGAAAACAAGGGTTAGTTCAGCTCATTTGGAAGAATGTTTCTGCCAAACTGGGAAATGATCCTTCACTTGAATGTGGTTTGCAATATAGAAATAAAATATTCACATTTTAGTAGCTCTTTGTAGCTGAGCCTCATCTCAGCCAGAGATTTCACAGGGTCCTTATAATCTCCTTTAATCCTGGTGGAATAACTAACCTGTCAGCTGTAGCTGGCATTTTTCAATTTCAGACACCAAAGTGTACAGGCAATGAAGTTTGCAGGGTTCGATGTGAGGAGTTTAGCAGCATGAAATTTCTGACAGTGGATGGAATTTTTCAAGGGATGTTATTAATATGGGCCTTCTAGTGAAGACATGAGACTCTTACTGGTGCACCAGATGTTTTGTCACCCGTCTATTTCACGTTCCAACTCCCCAGCTTGTTGGTAATGGGCTGCAGTCATGGTCCTGCCACAACTCAGTAACTCTGCATCCTACTCATGATTCTAAGATCCACAGCATTTGCTGCACAGAAACTGGAATTTAAAAACTCTGTCTCCCACCCATTAGCACATGCTCATAATTAATCCTCTGCCCTGATTTATGTGATACAAGATAGCAAACTCCATGGACACCTACAACACATGATTGGGAAGAAAGATGATTTCCCAAGGAAGCTAGTGAGACATCGAATTTCTTATAAAATATGCTGTCTTTTACAGAACTTAACAAAGGAGAGTTGTTGGTCTAGAGCAAGTTGTCCTTGACCAACAGAGGAGGAGATTGCTGGCCAGCAATCAGGCATGAAACAGAACAGCCAGTTTTGCCAGCTGCAAAATAGCTTCCAGCTGGCACGTAGTGCACTCAGAGGCAGCTACTCCTTTGCTCATCTGACAAGAGATTCTATGAAGCCTGGGAAGAGCCTGGGATGTGTGGGAAAGAGATAGGGTTACCATACGTCCGTTTTTTCCCGGACATGTCCGGCTTTTCGGCAATCAAACCCCCATCCGGGGGGGAATTGCCAAAAAGCCGAACATGTCCGGGAAAAATACGGACGGGCACTTCCTCTCCCGTGGCTGCTCTGCTCCTCCCCTGACTCAGACTTCAGCTCTGTTTAAGAGCCAAGCTGTCCGAGCCAGCGCTACAGGCTTTGGGCAGCCCCCCTTGCCTCCAGACCCCAACCGCCGGCCGGACACTTCTCCTCCCCAGCTCCAGCTGCTCTGCTCCGGCGGCGCAGGGTCAGGAGGCAAGGGGGGCTGCCCAAAGCCCGCAGCGCTGGCTCGGGCAGCTTGGCTCTTAAACAGAGCCGAAGAGTCAGGGGAGGAGCACAGCAGCTGGAACCTGGGAGGGGAAGTGCCCGGCCGGGGGCGCAGGGTCCGGAGGCATAGGGGCTGCCCGAAGCCCGAGTGCTACCGGCTTCATGGTTTGCCGGGCAGCCTCCAGACCCTGCACCCCCGGCTGGGCACTTCCCCTCCCAGGCTCCAGCTGCTCTGATCCTCCCCGGACTCTTCGGCTCTGTTTAAGAGCCAAGCTGCCCGAGCCAGCGCTCCCGGCTTCAGGCAGCCCCCGTGCCTCCGGACCCCGAGCCGCCGGCCGGGCACTTCCCCTCCCAGGCTCCAGCTGCTCTGCTCCAGCAGCGCAGGGTCCGGAGGCACGGGGGCTGCCTGAAGCCGGGAGCGCTGGCTCGGGCAGCTTGGCTCTTAAACAGAGCCGAAGAGTCAGGGGAGGAGCAGAGCAGCTGGAGCCCGGGAGAGGAAGTGCCCGGCCGGGGGCGCAGGGTCTGGAGGCATAGGGGCTGCCTGAAGCCCGAGCGCTACCGGCTTCATGGTTTGCCGGGCAGCCTCCAGACCCTGCGCCCCCAGCTGGGCGCTTCCCCTCCCGGGCTCCAGCTGTGCTGGGGAAGCGCCGACCGGGGGCGCAGGGTCTGGAGGCTGCCCGGCAAACCGTGAAGCCGGTAGCGCTTGGGCAGCCCTTTTCGCGTGGCTGGGAGGGAGGAGGGGGAGTTAGGGCGGGGACTTTGGGGAATGGGCGGGGAATGGGCGGAATTGGGTGGGGAAGGGGCGGGACCAGGGCCCCGAGGAGTGTCCACTTTTTTTATTTTTTAAATATGGTAACCCTAGAAAGAGAGGAGTGGGAAGAGGCACTTTTTTCCTTCTATTGCCAGCCAGCCCCTGAGGCTCAGATGCAGACAGTAAGGAACAAAGGCCTGGATAAAAACCTAGTGAATAGGCTGAGAGGACAACAAAGTGACCAGTCAAGGCTGAAGATGCTTCCTAGTGGACAGAGCTAAAGTAATTTTCAATTCCCATTCCTGGCAGAAAGGCTGTGCTGTGAGACTCGGAAGCTGGTAGGATAGCGTGTGGCAATGAGTAGTTGACTAGATAATACAAGTTCTTTCTGGAAACAATTTAACTCTTTTCCCCCCAAACTCTTACCAGAACATGCATACACATTTCCTCCCTCCACTATAACATTTTGAAATCTAAGTGAGGCTTGTGGCATCGTTGTAAATAAGTCAAAGCTCCATGGGGCAGGTAAGTCTATCACAGAGGAAGGATGGTCCAGTGCTGTTGAAGTCATGACTGGGTATTTTAAACTTTTCTTCCTCCCTAGGAAGTGTCAGGCTCTTATAAAGCATTTATATGAAACTGTCATTGCTCTAAATGTAATGACACTTGACTGACTGCATTAACACATTCACAATTTTTTTAAAGTCTATCAGTTTTGTTCAATTTGACTCTAAATCTGTCCGTGTCTCACTGAGTTTCATTCCTACAGATCCTCTGTCCTTCAATCCATCCGTCCCCAGGGGTTCTGGCTGCTGCTCCGGCTGGTTGTCCTTTGCCTCCTCAAACTGTTCTTGGTTCTCAGGGAAATCCCATTACAAAACAAGCCGTGCAAAGCTGTGTATACAGTTGGGACGCACTGGGAACTGAGTTCAGTCTATAGCGGCTGTGACAGAGGACCTGTTATTTGCTGATAACATATATGCCATGATAAGCACAAGCCTTGATAAGCGGGTTTAAAAATGATGGGAAGGAGGCAGAGAATGGTCCTGCTAGTGAAGGCAGGGGGCTGGACTCGATGACCTTTCGGAGTCCCTTCCAGTTCTATGAGATAGGTAATACGCCCTGCCTCGGTAAGAGAGAGTGCGCTAGTTTCAAAGTTAGCACTATGTTGAAAAATTAGAGAGAGTTCAGAGAAGATCTCCAAGAATGATCCGTAAGATGCAAACGTGGTGAGGAGAGTCCAGTACAAAGGGGATAAATATTTGATAGACATCGCAATGAACATGTGAAAAGGATGGACACTAAGTCCCCCCAGACCAGCACAAGGACAAAGGACACTGCTCACAAGATGCAGATAACTCCCACACACTGCTCTCTGGAGGAAAGTGGGCAGATTTTCAAAAGAGCTTGTGGGATATTCAGCTCTTTCGAAAGCCTGGCCCTTTCTGTTGGTCTGAGCACTTGGAAATCTGCCCGTGTGTGTGTTTCTGGAGGCGTGGCAGGGCCTAAAGGCCCAGCCGAACCCATCTATGCACAGCTTTCCCCTCATTCTTCCTTTGGTTTGGTGACTCTTCCGGTTTCACTATATTGCTTTTGGCCCATCTCTCACCTACAACTGCAATGTCGCGATAAAACCTCCCTGAAATAACCCCATTTTGCTTCAGCCCCCTGCTTTGTCCCTGCTTCACCCTTTGTGGGGGTAATTGCCAGGCTTTTCAATCAGCAGATTTTTGTTTCTTTGCTTTTGCATTTGATAGTGTTTGTCAGTTAACGGATTTACTTCAGTGAGTAGGACACTCTAGACCATTACTGGGCACAAAACCCTGATGACAGAGGGTAGATTAAAAGGCTGCATTACCTTTTAATCAGTCTTCGGTAAGAAACTGGAGTGGGACAACCCATGTCACAGAGCTTTCTAGTGTCTCCTAGCCATTGTGGTCAATAAACAATGACCAAAGAGGATGTCAGGAGAGGGGAAGGTTGGTGTAAATGTTTGAAAATGAAAAATGAGATTGATGATCAGCGTTCTGTATCAGAGGCAGCTCTTACTCCATGTGATCTGGAGCAGCCAGACAGCTCTGAGTCCATTTCACTGTATGTCCACTCGACACACCAGAGAGAAAGGTTCACTTTTCAGGCATAGTGTCATCCTTGTTGTGGCTGATCATCTTCTGACACTTTCCCTGCATCTTAACTGTTCTTAACTCTGTGGGAAGTTAGTTACAATTCACACCTTTCTTTGATATGTAGGCAGAATGGGGCAGTCCCACGCTACTCCAAAAACATGCTGGATAAGGTCAAAAGACCCGCATTCTTGTGACGTGGCCTTCATTACTAACTCTGCTAACAGTAACATCATAACAACCTCAATACCAGAGACAGCAAGATCCCATGGATGAGAAATTGGGCTGAAACCTCTGGAGACTTGGATTCTAGTCCCAGCTCTGCTACTCCTGACCAAAGGTCCGTCACTTCCCCACCAAGACTCTGTACCCTCTCTGTCTACTTAGAGTGTAAGCAGCTCAGGGCAGGGACTTTCTCTCACTATGTGTCTATGCAGTGCCGAGCACAATGAGGCTCTAATCCAGGGGTAGGCAACCTATGGCACGCGTGCCGAAGGCAGCACGCGAGCTGATTTTCAGTGGCACTCACACTGCCCGGGTCCTGGCCACTGGTCCGGGGGAGGGGGGCTCTGCATTTTAATTTAATTTTAAATGAAGTTTCTTAAACATTTTTAAAACCTTATTTACTTTACATACAACAATAGTTTAGTTATATATTATAGACATAGAAAGAGACCTTCTAAAAACGTTAAAATGTATCACTGGCACGCGAAACTTAAATTAGCGTGAATAAATGAAGACTCGGCACTTCTGAAAGGTTGCCGACCCCTGCATCTTTGGCCACTCCTGTCATACAGATGACAACAAAAACCTCGGCCTAATCTTTATCCCCAAGTCTGGCTGTTCCTAATGCTTTCCTGCATCCATGTCTTTTGTAGCTCTGGAATTCAGAAGCTGCAGCTGCCACAGTGAGCCAGTAATTTATACAGGGTCCTAACTCCTGCCAACAGGTGAATGACTAGAGGAGCCCGGCGGGTCCTGCTATCCTGATATATACACACAGATGCCGTGGAAAGCATTTGAGCCCCTGGTGAGCTCAGCTCCTTCTCCTCTAAAAAAACCCATTTGCAGCACAAGCTGCCTTAGAACAGGAGGTAGCTGGTTCTGTGGCCAGACACATTAAAGGACCTAGGGAAACGCCTCTATTCAGACACTTCGGTGCCGAGCTCATTTGTCAACAAGAAAAGGAAGCTGAAGTCGCGGAGATAACTGCTTTCAAATTCCAAACTCATCTGGCCCTCAGGGCTGCAAGCTGGAGAGCCTGATGCAAACAGATTCAAATGGACAGAGTCACATCTGAAAGGTGTGTTCCAAATAGGGTGACCAGATGTCCCGATTTTATAGGGACAGTCCCGATTTTGGGGGCTTTTTCTTATATAGGCTCCTATTACCCCCCACCCCCATCTCGATTTTTCACACTTGCTATGTGGTCACCCTACTTCCAAGCCTGCCTGGCAAAAGCAATAGCAGAGCCTGTGGCTATGTCACTGAAATTCCTAGAGGCCAGGGACCTTTTTCCTGCACCAGTCCATCAAATACTGGATTGTTAAGGTATAACACATAGTGTTCTGACAAATGCAATGTGTATACCCACTGGCTGTTTCAAATCCACCCAGGGCCAGGAGAGGAAGAGATTAATGATCTGTCCCAGAGGCAGAGAACTAAATTGGTCTTGTCCAACACCACCCACCAGAAGTATCAAGCCTAGAGGGATGTTCTGTTCTATTCTGTTCCTTATCCTGTGCTAGACAGACTGCTAGCAGGGTTCTCCAACAGTGTGCGTGTGTGAGAGAGACACTTCTGGGACTCTGCGTGTGCATGCACACACGTGTGAATGAAAGAGAGATACACTCTCATCTGGGACGCTCGTGACCTAACACTTGCCCACTGTCATTTAGCAGTTCACTTCTATGGTGTGATTGTGATGTCCAATCTGACGCAAAGGGGGATTTGCCAATTAGTGTTTTTTAAAATCACCTAGTTCTCAGGAGAGAGTGTTTGTGGGCTAAGCCTCCTCTACTTATATAACAGCACATGCAATGAGCTTTGGCTGTTTAAATCTTTGGTAGCAGTGATAATCAACATTTGTCACTTTTGGCAATCATTGTTAAGCTCTTTAAGGCCGATATCGCTTATGTAAATCCCTCAGCATTAGCCTTAGCAAAAATAAATCATAAATTCAGGGTTCTGGCCCAGTAAAGGAGATTAGTACAGCCAAAAGGCAACTGCAAAAGAAAGTCATAAGCAAAATTTGTAGCCTTACAAGAATAGTTATTTGCTTTAATCTGGGAAGGACATAAAACTGAATTTATTACAACAATTCTCTTGAGATGCAGCTCAGTGCAGCTCCTGAACCAATAATTTATCTTGCATCTTCTGAGGAACTTGATTTTCTATTTTAGTAACAGGAATCATGCTGAGAGTGTGTCTCTGTTAAAAGGTGCCAGTCAATATTGACAAAGTGGCACATCTCTTTTTGAGCATCTCCTCAGGGGTCAGAGACCTTGTGTTTAAGCATCAAGGGTCTAGGCTACCAGTGGGCCTGCTGTGGTTTCTGCTTGCACAAATAACGCTTGCACACACGCAAGCATGTAAAACAATCCTTTCCTCTCATTTGCTCTGTTTCCAGCTTGCCCAGTGGAAGAAGCATGTACTAGACATGTCCAACAGGCACAAAAACACTTTCTTCTTGTCACTCCTTTATTTACATTCAGGGTATACAAGACTGTGGACATTGTATGGGGTGATTCCACAAGGCAGTGGTTTTCAACTTTTTTTTTTCCTTTGCGGACCCCTAAAAATTTCAAATGGAGATGTGGACCTCAGTGGAAATCTTAGCCATAGTCCCCCCCAGAGGACTCCCAGAGGTCCACGGACCAGAGATTGATAACCACTGCTATAGCGAAATGGGAGAGAAATATAAAGGCAGTGCAGACAGACTATCTATGTATGGTACTTAATACTTAGATAATAAAAACAAGTCAAACGGTTGCTGGCCAGATATAAACTCTCTCTGGACATGCCTGGCCAGGCAGCCTACACTATGCGGTATGTGAACAGTGTCTCAGGTGGGAAACTTTAAAGGGAACTCTGGAAACCTGCGAGAAGGTCATCCTGCAGGGAGGGAATACCTGGGTGGACTCTCTGGGCTAAGCTATACAAGGGCTCAGGCTACGTGGTCCGAGTGCTCCCTATGGAATAACATAAGCTTGAAATGCTGTTTCCAGATGAGAGGAGGGATCGTGCACAGAGGAAGTTCCAGCACTGAACTCCACAAAGCAGAATGGGCGACTGAAAACTCCACTGGCCTCCCAGCTCTCCGCTGCCTTCCCCAAAACTAATTACCCAGCCTGAACCCCCTCTGCTGATCATCAGCCAGTCAGCTAGGTACTCTCTCCTGCGCCCCGTAGCCAGGTACTGTCACCAATGTGGGCTACACATCTCTTTCCTTGGATCCTGCTTAGTTGAGGTTAGAAGGTTCAGGTCCAAATTAACATGCTTAAGTCATCTTATTTAGATACACCTGGTTCTTCACAAATTGCTACTTTACAAATGGAGACTAACCAAGGCAGTGAGCATCTTATCCACAGCTTTTCCTTTGTTACAGGAGAGAGCGCCTCTCCCAAACACTCGCCTCTCATCCTCTTCCAACCACCACCGTTAGATTTTCATATAGCTGCTCTTCCTGTAGTATCTTTTCACATTGCTTGGGGAGTAGCCTGAAGGGACACTGATTAAAGGGACAATTACTCTTGGCTAACTAAAGAAACTCAGCTAGGCAAGCAGAGATCGAAGATGTCTCTGCTGTTCTGCTAGACTCTATGCATTTTATTGTTATCTCAGCCCCCGACCTACCCCTGTCAGATTTCATCTACCTGTCACATCCTGCCTGACACCTAGATTGGGAGCTCTCTGGGGCAGGGACTGTCTGCTCGGCTCTTTGTCTGCTCACCATGTAGCACAGTGGGGTTCTGATCCTTCTCTGACATCCTAGGTGCTACCAGAATATAAACAGCAACAACCAAAAGGCAGGGGAGGGAGGGTGTTCAGTGCAGTGCAAGAAGCCTGGACATTTCTTAACCTATTTGGCCAATGGTCTGATATTTTCTTGGACATTTATACTCTGAATAATTCAGCAAACTTGTAAATGTGGGAGAGCATAAGCTGAGTAATTATCTGGAAATGTCACGGGCAGTATAATGCACAATATGCATTGCCAAGTATAAAGATCAAGCCCAAACCAGAACAAGCAGCAATGTGCTTTTGTTGAAAAATTAGGAAGGTCTGATGTGTTATACAACAGGAGATTTAATTTAGAGCAATGGCTCATTTATCAAATTTATATTCTGGTCAAGTACTGCAACAATAATCCTGAGAACGTTTAATGAATGCATGTGAATGCGTCTTTACTGTATAATCTGTTTCAGTGTGGCTAACATAACTACCATGCTTTCCTCTTGTCTCTCAGTAATAAGCTTTCGCATAATTAATTTGTGTCAGAACAAAACAGAGCGTATTAGTAATACTTTTTCTCCCCTCTCATATGCTTAGAGCATTTATTGTGTATAAACTTGATTCAATAGGTTCCATCCAGGAATTTAAAATGGAGGTAGAGCAAACAAAGTCCAGGTGCTGATTTCCGTGTAATTTTGGTGTATTAAAAACAATCAGTTCCACATAAATATTGAAATTAGTGAGGATGCACATACACAAATTAAAAATGAATGACTTCTAGTCTCCTGTGCTGTGGGAATGCCTGCCCCAGACAGATCATGATGAGCAATGTGACATTCATTTTAGAGTGAAATTTGCCTGTGTTGTTGGCAATGATGAGGTCCACGTACCACCTAAAGCCCAGATCCTACAGAGAGCATCCTCATGCAGTCAGAAGCTGATGAAGGCGCAACAGTTACACCCACCTACAGTTCAACAGAGCCTTAAAGTGGATGGGGGCATAGTAATCATTTCACTGTCCTCCCTTGGTTTGTCTCCCCACCACAGCAGGGGGCCCATTCCAGCTTCTCTCCAGTTACAAAATGTACAATATTTCATAGCATGAAAGTTTCGCTTCTCTTCCAGGTTTCTACTGAGCAGCTCCTTCCAGCAGGGTTTCAAGGAGGCAAGTGGTGGTACCAGACCAGAGTTCCCAGTATCTGCATGTGGATGTGGCATGGGGTAGGAATCTTCTTAAAAATGTTAGGTTCAAATCTTGCAAACACTTATGCACATGATTACTCACATGAGTAAAGGCAATTTCTTTTCAAACAATGGAATACTCACGAGTAAAGTTATATGTATATATATTTAATTTTCTAAGTGTCACTGTATTTGTATGTAGCAGTACAAAGGAGCTGTGCTTTTTGTCATGTCTGAACAGTGCCTAGCACAATCATGCCCTGATTCTTGCCAGGGTTCCTAAGCACTACCATAATACCCACAACAAACAGTAATACCATATGTTCATTTTTGCAGTATTGGCCCATTGTTCGCAGGGGTTTCTGAACACCTAATCGCTGCAAATAGCTAACTGCAACTCTGGGCATTCATCTCCCTGTTCCCTTTTATGTGTTAGAAAATATGACCTAGTAAAAAGTGAATTAATACTTGCTGGCAGCCATTAGCTTTTTTCTTTTGCTGTCACACAAGAACTGGGAAATTCACTCAAGAGCAAACACCAGTTACAATAGACCATTTTATTCCCTTTAGTTATGAAATTTTGAGCTTTCTGGGATTAGACATAATAGGAGAACACTGAAAAGATGTTTTTTTTACTCCAGTCTGGCACTTTGTTTAAGTTTTTTGTGATTCTTTCCTAATTAAAATACCGATAAAAGCCCCAGTGGCAGTGTGTCATGCTTCTGTGGGGAACATAATGATGCTGTGGAGGACAATAATGCTGGAACCACTTATTTTTAACTACTCTGTTTTTACCTGCGCAGAAGAAGAAAATACAATGAGATGCTATGACTATATACATTTTTCCTGAACAGGAACATAAAAGACCAGAAGCCCACAATAAGAAAGTATTTGTAATGGGGAATGACAAGGGGAACTATCCAAGATGATGGATGAATATGTACCTTTTCACAAAATGGGTTCTGGGTCACTATTTGAGCTTTTGTGTTTCTCTCCTGGCTCCTTGGAGAAGAAACAGGAAAGTTACAGCAAAAAATTGTTCAATTTTTTGCTCTTTTCATATAAACTTTTCTGTTTGTTTAATGAATTAAAATGTTAGATGCTCTGGAAAAGCATTAATCAATTTTCCCATTTTTTATTTCAGGCTATTTTCTTTATATAGTTAAGAACATAGGAATGGCCCTACTGGGTCAGACCAAAGGTCCATCTAGCCCAGTGTCCTGTCTGCCGACAGTGGCCAGTGCCAAGTACCCAAGAAGGAATGAACAGAACAGGTAATCACCAAGTGATCCATCCCCTGTCGCTCATTCCCATCTTCTGGCAAACAGAGGGTAGGGACACCATTCCTGCCCATCCTGGCTAATAGCCATTGATGGATCGATCCTCCATGAACTTATCTAGTTTTTTTTTTTAACCCAGTTATAGTCTTGGCCTTCGCAACATCCTCTGGTTGCTGTTGTATTCTCTTCATACTCTGGGTAATGTTGTTCTGAGCTGATTTCTGTATTTGGCGTTGAAGGAGTAGAAACTGGTTACTAAAGGTGATGCACTGAGCTGGAGGTGGCAATGAGTGTCAATACAATATTTGAATTTCAATAAAATATTAGTTAAAATGATGACATTCCTATAGTTTTATCAATGGGAACATGTTTCTGACATCAGCCAGAGGGAAGTGGCACTTCAGAACTGAAACGACTTGTCTATGACTTTAAACTGTACACAGTTTGTTTAAATACTATGAACTTGTTAAATGATAAATTTTCTACTAATAAAAGAAAATATTGAGTTCTGGAAAGATAAAAATTATACCTAGGACATAGCGCTTTAATATTCTAATAGTCTTCTACATTAGTAGGACGTCAATTGTTTCAAGTTGTGCTTTCCTTGTTCTTTTCTGGTAGTTGAGTTGCCAAATTATGCCTTGTGGATATGTTTAATGGGCTTATAAAAAAAGGAAACGTTATTAGCTCAGTTCAACTTCACTTTTCTTCTGCATCATCATACTGCAGGTTGCATGAAAACAGTGTTCCCACTCAGGAGCACCGCCAGCTTTTTTGCTGCCCTAGGTGGCGGAAGGCCCAGCCCCCGAAACGCCAGCCCCGACAGAGGCGGCAGAAGGTCCTGCCCCTGAAATGCCGCCCCCGACAGAGGCGGCGGAAAGTCCCGCGCCCAAAATACCGACGACGACCGGGGTGGCTGAAGATCCGGCCACCGCGGTCGCCACCCCCCAAATGTTAGTGCCCTAGGCAACCGCCTAGGTCTCCTAATGGGTTGCGCCGGCCCTGTTCCCACTAGAATCTCTCTTGGAGCGCTAGCCTCAGCCGAAAGGTGAGAGATCCTCCCTGGAAGCAGTTATACTGTATGTATGTTTTTAAAGGCCTCGAGCTCTCATGGCTGTAAAAGCCCTTGCAAATTGCTCTTACCAAACCTTTTCATAACTCCATGGAATGAAAGCGGCTGTGCTCATGTGAAGGACTGACATTTAGCTTCAAGCAAAAATGGAACTTTGCACTGAACTGACTTCACTAATGATATGGAGGGAACAACATTCCAACATGGGGGGGTGGGGAGAGGGGCACAGTTCTACCTCTCTTTATAACGTTATAGGAAGATGCTCAGCCAGGCTCCAGACTCCGTCTGGCAGATACAGATCAGAGAGTGGATCTAACCTCTCAGTGCAGTTTTCCCCTTCTGAATCCGAAAACTATTTCCCCATGCTATTTTCCCCCCTACTGTTACTCACACCTTCTTGTCAACTGTTGGAAATGGGCTATTCTGATTATCACTACAAAAGTTTTTTTTTCTCCTGCTGATAATAGCCTACCTTAATTGGTTAGTCTTGTTATAGCTGGTATGGCAACACCCATTTTTTCATGTTCTCTGTGTATATATATCTTCCTACTGTATTTCCCACTCCATGCATCCAATGAAGTGGGTTTTAGCCCTCGGAAGCTTATGCCCAAATAAATTTGTTAGTCTCTAAGGTGCCACAAGGACTCCTCGTTCTTTTTACTGTAATAAGAGCTTTTTTTGGTGAATAGTTTATTTGCTGAAAAATGCAGTTGGGGTCAACAAACTGTTCTCCAATTCAGATCAAATTTGGTGAATAGTTCTGGCCAAAAGAGGAAAACACGTTTCCAAAAAAGTAAAATGGTTTCATTTAGACATTCTACTTCTTGCTAGCCTAGGTGGCTCCTCACTCAGCTGGCCAGCTTCTGAAAATCCACATCATACAGTGCCATGCAGTTGGGTGTCACTGGGGTGGCAGCATGCAAAGAGGGAGCCCCAATGTGTAAGTAGAGGGCGATGGGAGAGGGAACAAGGTGAACGTTGAGCTCAGTAACTGGAAATAAAGACAAACTTTACTTTGTTCATCTGCATGGCAGCCTGTGCTATTCAAATGGACAAGAATCATCCACATTACTAAACTGCAGGCAGTTCTAGAGTTGCTCAGAAAGTAGGAGGCTTCTGTTCACATTTCTGACTTCCATTGGCAAGGAACAAGCATCTACATCAGTCCCTTAACTGGCAGCCGGGCAATTGCAGGACAGCTTCCTGGGACATGGCTGTGACAACTGGAAGTCTCTACCCAACACCCCTGTGCTGAACCTATCCGGCCTGTATTCTACCTGTGCCATGTCCATAATTCTGTGACATCTCTCCTGGGCTGAACTCCTTTGCAAACAGGCAGGAGAACGAAGGCAAGGGAGGAGGCGGCAGAGGAGGAACGTGTTCCTATGAAAATGATCGTGTCTGAATATCAATTAGAGCAGTGAAAAAGTTTTGTCACTAATAAAAGTAAGCGCTGAAGCTTCCAGCTTCAAATTCCTGTAATTATCCCTCCAATTATGAGCAATTTTCATGCACTTCATTTAGAAGGAAGGTGGAGTACCTTTCCCAACTTAGCATATTTTAGGATTAATCACTTTATCTCCCCTGGCATGGGGACACCACTTGGTCTCATGGACGGGGCCAAATGTTGCCAAACAGCAGGTGATAAAGGGCCATGTCAAGTTATAACATATGAACTTATACACCAAAAACAAGATGCCAAGAATACTTTTCCAATCATGGTTGGCAT
The DNA here is from genome assembly GCF_027887155.1 of Malaclemys terrapin pileata. Taxonomy (NCBI): domain Eukaryota; kingdom Metazoa; phylum Chordata; order Testudines; family Emydidae; genus Malaclemys; species Malaclemys terrapin. The sequence goes on along the minus strand of NC_071506.1, from coordinate 127,296,542 downwards.
GGTCTCCTTTTGGGCAGCACCAACTAGAGTGATTTTGTTTGTTTGTTTTAATTTCATTTTTGGCTAAAAGTTGTATGCAATGTATATTCAGGTGAGGTGTCCAACTTTTGGGAAAGTCTGGTCGTACAATGGTACATACCTGAGACAAGTCTTAAGAACATATGGATAACAGAGAGACGGAGAGGGGGACATTTTATGAACACAAAATCTGCTTTCTGATAAGATCAGAAATAACCATGAATGTGCCAGGGATAATATCTACTTAGCTTCTCTGAATGATTTAACATTTGTCTTTGCTATAACCAAGCATTTTTCCTAGGAAGCGGAGTAATGTTTTATAGAAAAACATCACTCACTCCGAAGTTCAGGTTGCAGCTGAGTTTCTGATCTGAACACTTCACCCTTATGAATGGTGATCTCTTAGGGGTTTGGATAAACCTGAGAACACCAAAGGCTAGATTTCCAAAGAGTTGATAAAGAGCCTCTTGCTTCCTGTCATTTCTGCAGCTGTGGGCTCAGCCAGAATTTCTCAGTGCATTATAATGTTTGTAAGTACAGTCTCTTTTTCAAATTTAGCCCTGTCTCTGAATCTGCGTCAGACCCAAGTGCATTGTGACCTGCCCATGAGTTATCCTGTGCTGCCTCTGCAAGTCCTTCGATACCTCTGGAGCGTTTGCAGTGCCTTTGGGCCCATATTTTTCTCTAAAACCCCTCAGCTTGTGCTGTGCAGGCACACGTTGCAAAAATAACTCTTCAAAAATTGAACCCAGAATGCTTTTTGCAGGAAATGGGAGAAAGCACTGAGCTGGAGGGATAATTATGATGGAGGAGATTCCCTGGCAGTTATGGACTGAAGTCCTAAACACAATGGGCCATTAACTTCCAGAAAATGCCCAATCCAGAGATAATTATATAAATTTATGATAATATGTAAAGGAACAAATCTAACCTTTTGTGAGTTGAGAGAAGTTGAACAGCACAGAACCATGGACACAATGTGCTGCTTATTCTTGTCCTTTCCCAGGTACAGCAGTCAATAGGAAGCCAAGCTTTCAATCTCAATGTTCCATTTAATTCCTAAGTTGCATTGGTCACTGCTTCCTGCAATATATTTGGTGGGTGGAACCCCTAAGGGAAATGCAAGGAGTGGAGGTGTCAGTGAAATACCCAGGGGCTGTACTATTTAGTAGGGATAAACAACAATATTGCTTGGGGAAAGAGAAAGTGCTTCACATTCTGGATCCAGGAATGTCTCCACCTAGGGTTAGGTTTTCCAAATAGTTCAGCACAGTGGGTGTTGAGAACTTCTGCAATCTGGCCCTTTATTTAAGCAATAAAATATTAAGGGCAGACTCCCATTTAGGTAGCTAGTGTGTCTGAAGCTGTACATGGTAACGGACATAATGATTGATGCAAAACATCTGCCACCTTATTGATATTATTTGCTAAATGCTGATGATGTGCAAGATCCAAAAAACAGTCCTCGTCCCAAGGAGCTCACATTCTAATAGGCAGACACAGGTAAGACAGGATGAGCTAGGAGACCTGGGCCGATATTAACTTAGAGCATTAAATATACTATATTATATAAATTCTCTGTTTCATACAAATGATTGTATCCAGTAATGTAATTAGTTTAAGGGTTTAAAATTTCACAGTGTTGCTGTGTTATGGTGGATAATTCATCATCACACCCTTTGGAAAGGGCCTGGCTGTGATGTATGCACCATTCTATGCATGTTCAAAGGTTCTCAGAGCAATTTGGGGATCTGAGCCTAGCACTGAGCCTTGTGAGAGGATATGGTCCTGTGTAAATTAGCTGGATCTAGACGTTTAGACCCCGACTAAAGATGTAGGTTTGACTTTTGTGTCAAAACAAAAACAACCACTCGGCTTTTAGGGTCTCTGTATCCTACTGAGCAAGGGCCAGATTTTTAAAATGGTATTTAGGTGCCTACCTCCTATTGACATAATTGTGTTTAGGCTGAAATCAGTGGAAGCTGGGCCCCTAAATATCTTTAAAATCTGGCCCAAGACACCCTCTGAATGTTCAATTCCAGTAGAGAATTATTTTGAACAATTCATTGACCTTTATGCTGCAATACTGATTTTAAATTTATTTGTAATGGGACCTCCCAGTGAGATTTTCCTTTTTCACTATAAATTTCACTATTAACATTTTTAAATCTGTGACAACGTCACAACTTTCCCCATTTTGGGTGGGATTTGAAACACAAACACACACACACACACACACCCCCCACACCACACACGCACGCGATTTGGGCTTCAGACGTACTCAGGTGGCTCCTGAGATTCAGAAGCCAGAATGGCATCAGCAAGACTGACACCTAACCCATCTTTCATGGGAGAGAACCCGAGCGTTCCAAGTCGAGGACATAGTGAGCAATAATGAATATGTTCAGCCTTCAGAAAAGGCTGCTAGGCAAGGCAGAATATCGATTCCAGCATGAGGAGGAAATGAAGAAAGATGGTGTGCTTCATCCTATTGATCCATTATTATGGCTAGTCGCTCCCTCCCACCAACTGCTCTCCATTTCCAATGGAAAGGGGGAAGTGAGGTTCATATAGGAAAGGCCAGGAGGCATCTTGAGGGGCTTATTCCCAGGGAAACACAAATGTATCCAACATAGGAATTTAAGGTAGGACCCAGCTCGCTCTGAGAGCGAGTGGGAATGCTGCCCACCTCCCTTAGGGATTTATCTTCCAGGCTAAGGAAAGAAGTGCCCAGTGCCCCAGAGAACATGATGCATGAGCTTCACAGAGAAGGTATGAAGACCTACCATGCCCCCAGACAGGAGGGCAATAGGGAAGGAGGTGTATGCTGGAGCCTAGGGGATGTGTATTAAAAGGTCAATAAGGGCAGCATCTCAAATATGCCTGTTTGCAGATGGCAGGGAAGAAGCAATCCCTGCCCAGACTGATGGGGCTGAGTTCAGTCCAAGGGAAAGGCTGAACATTCAAGCTGCCTCAATCTTGAAATGATTTGGTCCAAACACTCCCCATTAAAAGTCTCCTGTAACTACCCTGAAAGCATTTAGAGAGGCCTGGGGGTGGGGAGGGGAACACGAGAAACCAGCCCATCTCTGCAAAACTCATCACAATGAAACAAAAACAGGGTGAGTAAAAAGACTGGCTAACCACTAACGCAGGGGTCAGCAACCTTTCAGAAGTGGTGTGCTGAGTCTTTATTTATTCACTCTGATTTAGGGTTTAGTGTGCCAGGAATACATCTTAACGTTTTTAGAAGGTCTCTTTCTATAAGTCTATATTATATAACTAAATTATTGTTGTATGTAAAGTAAATAAGGTTTTAAAAATGTTTAAGAAGCTTCATTTAAAATTAAATTAAAATGCAGAGCCCCCCGGACCAGGGGCCAGGACCCGGGCAGTGTGAGTGCCACGGAAAATCGGCACACGTGCCATAGATTGCCTACCCCTGCACGAACGTGTCTCTTCTTTCAGAAATGGCTTTGCTTGCTGAGAGCCTATATCCAGGGACAGTAGGCCATGGGGACATTCCTTTTACTGGTAATAACCCCGTCTCACTGGGGTGCAGTGACATAACCAGCGGGTTTGGCATTAACTAAATCATTTCCAAACAAGAGCCTCCTTGTATCACACCTCACAACACCCCCACTGTACCCTGACTGGTTCATTCTTCACATACTGCACTAGGAGCTTGTGCGTATTACATGAGGTCTAATTGTGTTGGGAGTACAAATGGTTACTGGTGGAGGAAGCCCAGTGGTCTTGGAATGCGATGTTACCAGTAATATCAAGGAGCGTAGTACTTAAGTACTCCCTAAATTATAATTAATTATAATGAATCTACAATTAATATGAGCGAGCCAGAGAGCTGGCTCAGGGGAAGGTAATTTCCAAGGTCTCACAGCTCTAATTGAAATTCTTTGCATTGTTTTCAAAATAATGCATCAACCTATTTAAAGAATAGGTTCTAAAAGCCACTTCTTTTCCAATACCTTTATCCATTGGCACAGAGAAGGAGTCCTTATGTAAGTGGCTATAATGCACTTATCTTTATAAACCTCAGTGCTAGCTACAAGAGAGGAAGCAATTCCATGCTCTAGAACATCAAGGCTCTATTGTTCTCATAACTTATTAGTATGCAAACAGTACAGATTAATACCGCTAAAAGCCTTTATTAATTGATTTGAGCTCCCAGTGAAATGAAATTAGAAACTCTGTTTTAAAAAGGTGAGACAGTGGATGTAGCCAGCCTGCCTACTGTACTGGAGGAGACAAAGTGAACAAAGGAAATGTTTAGTGGGCAGAAAAAGTGACAAAACATGCCAGGTTGAGTATCCAGCCTCTAAGTGATTTCAGCTACTGATAGAACAATTCTGTTGGCTGTTATTCTACTTGTAATATTAATACAATGAAACATCCAAAGCCTTACTCCTTCATTCAAATAATTATAGATTTTATCTGTTGATAGAGGAAGCTACTATGTTGGACAAACTAGTTTGAATTGTGTTTAGTGCAGCGATCACACCTCTTAGTGTGTTCCTCCCTTTGAGTTTTCATGCAAATAATACCCCAGTAGTGCTGTGCTGCTGGAGGTTCCGTAAAACAAATACCTAGGTCCTGGCTGGTCATTACAGCTCTACTGGGAAGGAGCGCTAACCTGGATAACCTTGCTCACTCTCAGTGTGAATTGTCATGGCGTACTTACGTGATATTCCCCCATCGGTTTAAATTGGGATGCAGCATTCTTTGCTCTCTCTTCTAAACAGCTTGGTAGCATGGATGAGAACCGTGAAACAGCTGTATGTATTCTGGAGAGGTGAGGCTGCCTTTCATTAGTAGAAGAAGTGATCCTATAAACCATCTGGGCTTGGAACTTCTACTGAGTTCAGCCATAGTGCCAGGTGCTGTGGGCATATAGGATTTGTGAAGTGCTCTAAGATTCATGTAGTGTGGTGTTTCTCAAACTTTTGTACTGGTGATCCCTTTCACGTAACAAGCCTCTGAGTGTGACCACCCGTATAAACTAAAACCACTTTAATATATTTAACATCCATTATAAAAGCTAGAGGCAAAGCGGGGTTTGGGGTAGAGGCTGACAGCTCATGACCGCTCATGTAATAACATCGCGACCCCCTAGAGGGTCATGACCCCCCCCCATTTGAAAACCCCTGATGTAGCTCTTCTAGTGTAGACGTGCCCTATAAATCTCCATATACTTCACTCACAAGGTGATGTCCTAGCACCATTGATGTCAATGGGATTTTTTTTTTTTTTTTTCCCCCAATACTAACTTCAACAAGGCCAAAGTTTCACCATACTGCAACTACGGCACACACCTCTGCACAAGGCAAAACTGAGAGCACTATATTACATACATGTACAATCTGCACCCACTGTGTATCTCTGCAGAGATACTTGAGTTGTTTCCCTTAGATAAGAAAGGTATTGATTTCATTCATTCAGTTTTTCCCCCCCCCAGCCCTCCATGATTTGCTCTTTTTTTTCCATTTGTTCAGCGCATGAAAATGGAATGTTGGAATTATAACAGACTCCAGATTAGAACACAGGCAATTTGTGAACTGTGGGGTGAATTTTTTTTAATATTACAAGTTACAGTTTGTGCACCACAATTTAATTGCATTTGCCCTCCAGCCTCCCCAATTAAAAATAATGCAGAAAGCAGCACTTTCAGGCTGGAAATGAGAGAGAGCAAATTCACAGAAAAGGAAAAAGTGTGTTTGGAGAGCAAGAATAATTATTGCCAAAGCAATAATGAGGAGGAAAGGAGCATTGTTCACCATTGTATTCAGGGGCAGAAAATGAGTCATTTGAACCTTGCAAAATGAGGTCAATTCATATCCAGGGAAAGAAAACTATGCCTGTAAACTGTTGCAGAGTCGGGTGACTAGCAGTGTTTTACCCGTGGCTCCGAACAGAACAACTAGAAATATTTAGCCAGCAGGAATATATAAAGCCATTTTTCAGGAATTTTGCTGTACTCTACAATTTTAATATTAAACAAAAGAAACATTCAGAGTGATGTCTCAATCTGTTAATTGCCAGTTGCCTTTCCCGTGACTCACATTCTCTAGAATTTTCAATGCAGATCTCATTTTGATGACCACTCCTCAGCTGATGCACAAAGAACTTCCACAATATCAGACCGCCCAGCCCACCCAACACCCAGGACAGACACAGAAAATGCAAGCTCTGATTTTATGAGGTATTCTTTACTCACTTTTTCATTTAGGACACAGAAAGGAAAGGGGTGAATAATACATTTGTGCTACCAGGTAAATGCCTGTGAATATTCAAGGGGAATATTCAGGAAAACAACCCACCCTGAGATAGATTAACAGAATTATCTACTTGCCTGTATCTATCAAGTGTATCCAGTTATATCTATCTTGTCCACCTACCTATCCATATCTCCTATGTCCACCTGTCTATTTACCTCTCTGTCTGCATTGCCAACTCAACTGTCACCATACCAAAATACAAATACAGGAGTAACTTTTTGTCTGGGAACAATTTCCTCTGCGCCTCCTTTTATTTTTAAGATAATTATGGAGAAAGATACCTAGGGGGAAAGGGACCACTTTGTAGTCTCCTTTATTGGGTGAATCCCCTAGAAAGTAGTGTGTTTAACATCATACGATAGGAGTTCATTCCAATCTACAGCAGTAGGGAGCACCAGCATCTAAGGACCCTTCGTTGCAAATGCTCTGTCCCTATCTCCAAAGAATCCTGCCCTGGACCCTATTATTTGTGATGTCTCTGTAGGACTATAGCATTTGTAGAGTGAGAGGGGCATTCCTGAGGCCAGGACCTTGAAATGCATCCAACATTGAACAGAGCGCCAATGTAGAACGCAGAGCACTTGCGTTCTAAGCTTTCATCCCTCTGCCTCAGGCAGATAAGTTACAGCATGTTGGATCAAACGAAGCTTTCACATGGCCTGCGGCATCAGCCTTAGGCAAAGGGGGTTGCAGGAACACAGTAAAGAGTCAAGGAGTGCAACCTACTTGCTAACACCACACACACACCCCTCCACGAGGGGCATAGCTCCCAGTGCTGGTGCACTGTCTACACTGGTACTTTGCAGTGCTCAGGGGTTTTTTTCCCCACACCCCTGAGCGAGAAAGTTGCAGCGCTGTAAAGTGCCAGCGTAGACAAGCTCTAAGACTATGCCAATCACAGGGCAGATGCACTAAGGATGCATCCTCTTATTTATTGGTGGTCTCAGCAGACAGACAATCGCATACCATGTTCCTGTGTATGGAGCCATGGGTACTATTAGTGGATCAGCGAAAGGTCTGGTTGTTTCCAAACTATAGAAATAAGCAGCCCAGTGGCAGGAAGTGAATAAATATCAACTGTCTATAGTTTGATGTATGAAGCGAGACATTTATTTCCCATGGGACCTGCAGTCAGAGTTTTAAAGTTCCTGGCCTTGAGTTTCTAAATTAGAAAAATAAACCGATAGATAAAGTGTAAAGTTCCAAACACTTTCTTACTCCTGATTAAGTCACTTTCCATCCCATTTCTTAATGCAGGAGTGGATCCTGATTATGGGGGGTGTGGGGGGGATTTTTTTATTTTTACTTTGTTCACAGACATTCCATGGTAGTTGGCAGACACAGTGGATGCATGCACCTACTAGATAAATGCCAATCTTCATTCCATATGCCTGTCAGTCTCCTCTTCTCCCTTCATCCCACGGATACAGACATATTCCTCAGCTGCTGGCTTCTGTTGAGCAGAGGCTCTGCAGTGATTAATAAATTACAGTCCAAGCTGAGACTCATCTCTTTCTGTTAATGCAGGACCCTTTAGAGAATATTACCTGATAGCACAGTGTCACATCACTTCGGTAGAGCAGCTACTGTGCTCTGAATATTCTCCACAAAAAAATAACCAAAGACAAACTCAGCGCAGTTATTTCTATTTCCATTGCCTTGGGCTCAAACATTGGAGTGGGGGGGGGGGGGAGGGAGAAGGGGGCACAGCAGGATATCAAAGCGATGACTATGTTGCCTCTTTTGCTCCACCTCTGTCCCTGAGACATTTGCAAGTCAGAAATTCTTAAAAACAGCACCATTAAAGTGGAAGTGCGCAGTAGAATACTAGCACCCATAAGGCAGGAAATGAAGGCACATGCAAACCCTGTAATCCTGATATGTATGCCTGGAATGACAGGTGTGCTTTTCCATGTGCGTGGGAATGCGCTCATGCCCTCTTCGCTTACAGCAACATCCCTTGCCTCATACATGAAATGAGGAAATGATGAAGCAGCCAAGATATTTGAAGCCCGGGGACCTGAATGTTAACTACGAGTCAGATTCTACTTACCACCATTCTGGAATATTTTACAAATTCTGATTGTACCTTTAGATACATTATACAGCACTTTCCCCGAGGACTATGAATAGAAAGCATTTCCATAAGAAAGCCAGAGGAAAAGAATTCCTGTTCTTGCCTATATGAATAGGGTATCTCACTCCAAACCAAGACCTTGTGGAGAAAAATCAAATCACTAAGCACAAACTCCAAATAATCCCTCCAATATAAGTGACCTTCTAATCTCACTCCTTCCAATCCACATTCTGGATCTGATCTGGATGTCACTAAAGTTCTCTGCACTATTCATGCCTTTGCATAGATAAAAAGATGATAATCCTCAGGATTCTTCATATCTGTGGTTTTTCTGTGCTCGTACTGGTCTGAACAGTTTAAGAAAGTGAATGTTGTATCACTTCACTATGCTCTCAAATGAACACACACAGGAAAACAGTAAGACCCCCTATTACCTGTGGATGAACACTTTTCACAAAACAATCACTCTGTATCTGACCAGGGCCGTCCTTAGGATTTATGGGGCCCTACGCAGTATTATTAAACTGGTGCCCCTACGCCAGCGCATTCAGCTTTTGAATATGGCCCCTGCCTTATGCCTAATAAGGAGACTGCAGCATGCGCTGGGTGAGCGGGAGATGACCCACTCTGACCTGCTGTCCCAGTCATAGGCGTGGACTCCATGGGTGGGTGCTCCGGGGATGGAGCACCCACAGGGAAAGTTTAGTGGGTGCAGAGCACCCACCAGTACCAAACTCCCCCCTCTACCCCCTCACCAGCAGCCCAGTGCTTACCAACTCCTCCCCCTCCCTCCCAGTGCTTCCAGAGCACTACAAACAGCTGATTCACAGCGTTCAAGCTCCCGGAGGGAAGGGGAGGAGGCGGGGCAGGGGGGAAGGGGTGGGGCCTGGAACAGGGGGTTGGGGCGAGCACCCCCAGCAAGATGAGAAGTCAGCGCGTATGGTCCCGATGGTACCCCAAATTTTCGGGTACCCTACGCAGCCACGTATGCCTAAGGACAGTCCTGATCTGACCCCCTCAGTCCTCATCCTCAGAAGGAAACCTGCACAACACCTTCAAATGAGGAGCCTGTGAGCTTGAATTCATAGCTTTGCTAGACAACAAAAAATCAGAGACACAATTAGACACACTGGTTTTAGGTCTCATTACAACAGTCTGCAACCCACTAATTCTCCTTTGTCCTATGACAGCAGGGGTGTAAAATTACTCACTTCAGTTTAAAGGGTTTCTTGCAACATGTCAAATCCTAATGATTAGAGCCCTGCAAATCCGCAGATACCTGCTTTATATCCATGGACCATGTTTGCAGATCGGACGGGGATACAAATTTTGTATCTGTGCAGGGCTCTACTTACGCTTAACAATCTGCTCCACCTTGTACGTAGCTGTGACACTATCACCTTTCCCAAACCTGAAGAACTACTGTGGAGCTCCAAAGATTGTGTTTTTCACCACCAAAAGTCTCCTCTCCCCCCCGCCATCCCAAAAGAAAGAGATATTTCCTCACCCATCTTATCCCTGGCCAAGGGGCTGTTCCTTAGAACGATGATCTCTCTCACAGGAAGTACAATGGGCAGTCAGTAGCTAGGCCTTTCAGAGGCAGAAAGTCAGCCTCTTTCACCAAGCTGTTTTTCTTGTTTTCCTTGATTTGACTCCCACACAAAATCGCTGTTCAACTTCCTCTGTAGTTTATTGACGTGGCCCTTGGTCTGACATTATTCTAGATATGTCTCAGCCTTCAGGGATCTACTCTAGTTTCAATTCGTGCTTCAATTCAATTCAATACTATATTGGATATTTGTTGTCTGTTTTTCACACACTGTCTACTTTAAGAAGGGGCTTTCCCCCCAACCCCAGGCATTTTGACCATTAGCTGCAGATTTTCTCACTACTTCTTAAAGCCAACGTGTGGGATATTTTCCCCTTTCATTTTGAAGAAAGATGTAAAATAATTGTTTAGCGTCACTGCTGTGTTCCTGTTTTTTGTCTCTAATGTCCTAGCATTAGTCTTGAGAGCAGGCATTTTTTCCCCTCTTGAATGCTACCTTTCCTTACATGGGGGGGGAAAAAAAAAAAAAAACACCAACAACCCCAAAACCACAGTCCTTTGTGCTTAGGTGAGTTGCGTTTTTGATAAACGCCTTTCTAAAACTTGCCTGAGTCATCCTAGCCATAGAATTCATCACTAATGGTGATTGCTTCCTTGTGTCAGCATTTCTTAGAAATTCTCATACAATATTCAGAGTAGCAGCCATGTTAGTCTATATCCGCAAAAAGAACAAGAGTACTTGTGGCACCTTAGAGACTAACAAATTTATTAGAGCATAAGCTTTCGTGGACTGCAGTCAAAGAAGTGGGCTGCAGTCCACGAAAGCTTATGCTCTAATAAATTTGTTAGTCTCTAAGGTGCCACAAGTACTCCTGTTCTTCATACAATATTGTATCTAACTTTCCCCCATTTGTTACTAGTGATCAAAGTTGTGGGGCTAAGGAGCCAGGACTCCTGGGTTCTGGGGCTAACTTTTCCAGAGGTTCTCAGTGTTACCTTTGGCTAGTCATTAATCCTTTTTCTGCCTCAGTATATCCATCTGCAAAACAGGAATAGAACACTCATTAGCTTTGTTAGGAGGGGCTGTCTGGATTGTGGAGATGAAAGGGACATAGTAGCTAAGGTGAATTTATGACAAGGAAGGGGGAAAAAAAAAGAGGCGGTGGCATGGGAATAGTGAGATGAGCTTTTGCCACATTCACAAGTTTCAAGTGTCGCTGTAAAGGCAAGGTCTGTCTTTAGTGTGACCGGGAAGCGGACTGTATCATTGTGTTATAAACCTTGTAACCTCTGGAATGTACCATCAGCTGAAGTGGTAATTGAACATATCTGAGATGGCCTGACAGCACCACAGATTTTATTTTTATCTGCTTCTCTCCGTCGCTTGATTTTTGACTTCCTTCTCATTCCCTTGGGCTTTTCCTCTTTTTCCTGTTGTATCCTCTTGTAGCTACAGATTTAAAGCACCTAGTCCAGTCTCTGTGACTGTCCTCAGCAAGCAAGAAAGGGTCACATACTCCTGTTTAAAGATCCCAGAGCGGAGGTGAGAAAATAGCAGCTTTTCAAGTACTCTGAACACTGCCTATCTACTAAAGCGCGATTAATTAACACAAGAGGCTGAATTAGTTAATGTTTGTAAGAAGCTTCAAGAGCGCGAGATGAAAGTGCAATGTGCTATATTTCAAAAGAAATAGTTTATTGCAATTAATTCTCTACATTGCCTCCCTCATCCTGACCTCCTGCTGCTATATGATCAGCTTATCGCCAGGGAGAGATAAATGAAAGCTCTAGGTCACAGGGGCATGGATCTCAGAAACCCAGACACTTTCTTTCTGCATCCAAAAGTTCTGCTCTTCATCCCACACCTGCATGACAATACAATCCCACCACTCCGTGCTTGTTTCCTGGAGCCCAAAAGCAATGGTCTATCCTACGCAGCTGTTCTGTGAATGCCAAAAGCAATGTAAAGTTGCTCCTATCCATGTCACGCAGAATGTTGGGCGCCTGCAAGTCTTCTTCAGTTAGGAACTTCACGATTAACTGCTCTGCCATCCACAATGTCATGACAGTTAAGAGCACAGGAGAGCAGTGTGGGATCCATCCCTTCTCACGAAGATGCTGCAGTGCACAGCAAAGAAGGGCCGTTGCAAAAATGCCACGAAAGAAAGCCGTAAGCCCATGGAGTGCTGGGACAGAAAGCAATGCATCACGAGACATTGAGTCCGGTCCCAAGATCGGCCGCGATCTGCTCCGCCTTCCCACAACACCTAGCGACACAAGGTGTTGAGTTGGACTGTGGGATGGGTACCCACAGTGCATTGCTCACACTATCCATGATGGTGCCCCCACTGTGGATGCGATCTGCCGACAGAGGGAGCAAGTGTGAACATGAGATTCTGATTTTTATAATGTCGACTTCTGGGTGTCAACATCACTTTTGTCAACAAAAGTTGTTCGTGTAGACAGGGCCTAAGGGAGGAATGACACTGGCACAGGCCCTTAATGCAGTGCGGGTGAGCCAGGAAACCTTTTTACGTAGGGACTTTAGAAGCTTGGTGCAAGTCTGCCAGTGGCTGGTCAGTTTAGAGACAGTTACTTCAGCGCACCCCAAACAATCACTCACAGCTATCAATAAATCCTGGATACCGATGCACTTCCCTGACACAGTGCTCTGCCCCAACAGCCTTTGTGACTCCCAGCCCAGACTGTGCCCAGGAACAGACCCTAGTTGCTTGCCTTGAAATAAGGTATCTGGAGCTTCTGGACCTTTGATTGTTCATATATTAACAGGCTATGTATGATCCCAGCTGATATCCACCTGCACTCTGAGTAAATCCAGCTGTGCCCTGCCAGATGTATGCACCCAAGCCCAAAAAGCACCTCCTCCTCTGCCGACACCTGACTGTATCCCAGCCAGAGATGACTCACAGGTAAAGCTACAAGTCTGTGGGGTATTTAGTGCACTGGATGAGGTACACCACATATTGTGATAGGCATGTGTAGGACCCATGGATGTTGAAAGGTGTGTTGTGCTATTGACCATAGCGGTGGAGATAGGTCTGCAGGTTTTGCATCTGTTGTTCTGGCAGATTCTGGTGCCACTTTGAGTTAACAAAAAGAAGAACAGGAGTACTTGTGGCACCTTAGAGACTAACAAATTTATTAGAGCATAAGCTTTCGTGGACTACAGCCCACTTCTTCGGATGCATATAGAATGGAACATATAATGAGGAGATATATATACACACACATACAGAGAGCATAAACAGGTGGGAGTTGTCTTACCAACTCTGAGAGGCCAATTAATTAAGAGAAAAAAAAACTTTTGAAGTGATAATCAAGATAGCCCAGTACAGACAGTTTGATAAGAAGTGTGAGAGTACTTACAAGGGGAGATAGAATCAATGTCTGTAATAGCTCAGCCATTCCCAGTCCTTATTCCCAGTCCTTTGAGTTAGAGGGTCCTGCTCTGTGGGAAGTTGACTTCGGATTATGAGCTTGGCGCACTGTTTAAAGGTCAGAACAGGAGGTTTGAGAAAGATTGCTTTTGGGACGTGGCCTCCCCATCAAGTATGGGGGGTAATTTTTTTTAAACGAGATCTTGTACGAGTTCTAGTTTGGGATGGTAGGTGACTACTAGGGGTGTGTGGTCGGAGGAAGTATTGAAGCAAGTGCTCTCTGAGTATTTGGGGGACCCATTCCATAACATGATCCACTTCTCTGGTGGCGTGTCCTTGTTTGCTGAAGGCAGTTTTAAGTGCGTATCCCAGACTTCCTCCTCAGAGCATAGCCACTGATTTGCGTCACAGATCCAGCAACCACTCCAAACACACTGAGAAATCCATTACCTACAGCCAGATACCACAGAGTATACTCCACGGAGAAAATCTAGGATATCACAACCTCTCCCCCCGAACCTCATCAGAAGAATATCTGGCTTCTCAGTCCTCATCCTCAAAGGAAACCTGCACAACACCTTCAAAAGAGGAGCCTGGGAACTTAAATCCATAACTTTGCTAGACACCTAAAATCATGGACTCTGTGGAGACACTGGTTTTAGGTCTCATTAAAACGATCTGTAACCCATCTATAACTTTGTCCTAGGACTGCAGAGGTGTTAATTGATCACTTCATTTTAAATGGTTTCCTGCAATTGTTAACTCCTGACGCTTAACTATCTATTCCACCTTGTATTTAGCTGGGACCCTGATTACCTTTCCCACACCTGAAGAAGAGCTCTGTGGCATTCAAAAGCTTGTTTCTTTTATCCAATGAAGTTGGCCCAATAAAATGTATTACCTATTAATTTTTTTAACTGTGCAATTTAAATTAACTGTGATTAATCGCACTGTTAATGGAATACCATTATTTAAATATTTACATTTTCAAATATATTGATTTCAATTACAGAATATAAAGTGTATATTGCTCACTTTATATTCATTTTTATTACAAATATTTGCACTGTAAAAAAACAAAAGTAATAGTATTTCAATTCACCTAATACAAGTACTGTAGTGCAATCATGAAAGTTGAACTTACAAATGTAGAATTATGTACAAAAAAACTGCATTCGAAAATAAAACAATGTAAAATTTTAGAGTCCACAAGTCCACTCAATTCTACTTCTTGTCAGCCAATCACTCAGACAAACAAGTTTGTTTACATTTACAGGAGATAATGCTGCCCACTTCTTGTTTACAATATTACCTGAAAGTGAGAACAGGTGTTTGCATGGCACTGTTGTAGATATTTATGTGCCAGATGCACTAAAGATTCGTATGTGCCTTCATGCTTCAACCACCAGTCCAGAGGACATGCCTCCATGCTGATAACAGGTTCTGCTCGATAGCCATCCAAAGCAGTGTGGAGATGCCACCAGCAGAAGGTTGATTTTCTTTTTTAGTGGTTCGGGTTCTGTAGTTTCTGCATAAGAGTGTTGCTCTTTTAAGACTTCTGAAAGCATGCTCCACACCTCATCCCTCTCAGATTTTGGAAGGCACTTCAGATTCTTAAAACTTGGGTTGAGTGATGTAGCTATCTTTAGAAATCTCACATTGGTACCTTCTTTGCGTTGTGTCAAATCTGCAATGAAAGTGTTCTTAAAAACAAACATGTGCTGGTCATCCTCCAAGACTGCTATAACATGAAATATATGGCAGAATGAGGGTGAAACAAAGTAGGAGACATACTATTCTCCCCCAAGAAGTTCAGCCACAAATTTAATTAATGCATTTTTTATTTTTTTTAAAAAGGAGTATCATCAGCATGGAAGCATGTCCTCTGGAATCATGAAGGGGCATATGAACGTTTAGCATATCTGGCACAAATACCTTGCAACGCCAGCTACAAAAAAGTGCCATGCAAATACCTGTTCTCACTTTCAGGTGACATTGTAAATAAGAAGCGAGCAGCATTATCTCCTGTAAATGTACACAAACTTGTTTGGCTTAGTGATTGGCTGAACAAGAAGTAGGACTGAGTGGACCTGTAAACTCTAAAGTTTTACATTGTTTTGTTTGAGTGCAGTTATGTAACAAAGAAACAATCTACATTTTTAAGTTGCATTGTCACCATAAAGAAATTGCACTACAGTACTTGTATGAAGTAAATTGAAAAATACTATTTCTTTTGTTTGCCATTTTTACAGTGCAAATATTTGTAATAAAAACAAAGTGAGCACTGTCTACTTTGTATACTGTGTTGTAATTGAAATCAATACATTTGAAAAAGGAGAAAAACATCCAAAAATATTTAATAAATTTCAATTGGTATTCTATTTAACAGTGCGATTAAAACTGATTAATTTTTTTTAATCGTGATTACATTTTTGAGTTAATCATGAGAGTTAGCTGCGATTAAATCGACAGCCCTACCTATTACCTCATTCATCTTGTCTCTCTAATATCCTGGGACCAACATGGCTACAACTGCACTATAAAATTGCAAATTATGTATTTTCAACCAACAATGGACAATACAGCTCTTTATCTCAGCTGAAATCAAACTGATAATTTCCTCCCTAATTCTTAGATAACGCAGGATATTCCTGCAGGTTTTGAGAGTGTTAAAGCTAAACTTTTTGATTAGATTGCTCATTGAGTCAGCATAGGATGCTTCACAGAGTGGAACACCAGCCTCTTCTCCTGAGAGAATGGTGGATTGCAATGATACTGTAAATGTTGATCATCATCATGAGAAGATTTGCATTTTTTCCTCTGGTTAGCATCATCAGGATTTGCACTCCAGTAACTCAGATTTTAGACATGGGGGGGGAGATGTGGGGGAGGCTTCCATTAATATGTGCTTAAACCACAGGAAGCTTCTTAAGACAAACTAACTCAGTTTCTGGTTGTGACATGGAACATTTGTTAAATACACACATTTCCTTTACCCTTGACTTCCCACCCAGTGGGGGCAGTTGTAGTATTAGCAGCCATATGGTATTAGTTTCAGACCACTTATCTGTAAAGGATGTGCCAGACTTGATAAGAGAACTACAAAAGGCAGCAGCTTTCCGCACAGCAGGATAAACACATTTGGAAGTATAAAGGGGGATGGGAAGCATTAGTTTTAATGAGACACAGCCCAAACCACGCTGCAAAACCTAATTTTGCTGTGGGGACAAGATTTTAGTCAGACGCTTTTCAAAAACTTTGATGCTCAATAACCAGTAATCTAGCTTTCCTGAAGCTCCTGGTTCAGTTTAAATAAAATTACTTTCACTTCATGAAGTGATCACACACATTTTATATTTTTTTTTTTTATATTCTAGTTTCATATAGCATTGGAGGCACTGTTTAAATGTAAGAAATACTGCTAGAAATCCATTTGTGTTTAAAACAAAAACAAAAAAGAAAACAAAAACAAAACAAAACAGCCTCCACGCTAAAAAAAAGCCTGCCTGAAGCAAAAGCCCTGATACTGTAGAGCAGCGTAGTAAGTGTTAGCAAACTAGATCCATTTCAAAAGGAAAACAAATGAGATAATTTAGCAAACATTAAAGAGATTGCAACAAAGCGCTTCTAATTGCAAATGAGAGGCCAGAAGGAGAAACAGGCAAGAAGGAGCTTGTTGCAAATAGGAAATTTTAAACCATGTGCAGATTCCATTTAAAATAGGTCTTTTCCTGTAATGTATTTGGAGTGGGCCTAAAGTGGCTTGGATCATGTGTTTGCTTTTCAGGAGCATTTATACAAGTAGAGTCATGAAAGGGACACTCAGGCTCTTTATGGCATACAGAAATGAAAAACTATAAAAATATGACAGGTTTCAGAGTAGCAGCTGTGTTAGTCTGTATCCACAAAAAGAACAGGAGTACTTGTGGCACCTTAGAGACTAACAAATTTATTAGAGCATAAGCTTTCGTGGAAGAAGTGGGCTGTAGCCCACGAAAGCTTATGCTCTAATAAATTTGTTAGTCTCTAAGGTGCCACAAGTACTCCTGTTCTTTTTATAAAAATATAGTTAATACTAATCACCTATATCTCATAGTACTTTACAAAGGCAATCATTATCCTCCCCAACTGACACTGGGGAAACTGAGGCACAGGGTTGACGTGATTGGCTAGAGGTCACCCAGCAGGCCAGTGACCAAACCAGGAATAGAACCCAGGTTGTCAGAGTTCCCATCCCAAGTTCTCATCCACTAGGCCACACTGCCACCTGTAAACAGACCTTAAACATTACAGTTTTGTACATTAAACATACACATTATTTAACACCTCCGCAAAAGCTGTTCTCAACCCTGATACCTCAGTCGGTTGCAAGACTCATATTTAACAAAAGAACTAAATGAAAAACCCCACAAGAATGTTTGAGTTAAGATCTGGACCAAGGAAATAGACCTCCCCACCCACACTTCAAAGTCCTGATATGGGCCTCCTCTTGGAAATTCCAATATGCAGAAATCTACCTTCTTCCCCCACATCCTCCTAACCCCTCTGTCCTGTCCACCAGAGGGGCAGGTCCCCGGGGTGGGATGTAGGGGTACACAGGAAATGGCAGATGGAGAGCTCCTGCTAAGCAGAAAGAGAAGGGGGAGCCTGTGATGAGCCCCAGCCAGGACTGCAGTAGATAGAGAATTGACCTCATTTCCCAGGGTCTCTAGTTATCCCGACCGAGTGTTCTGGCAGCAGGCAGCGGAATGTCCATGTACTAGGTTGAAAGACTCCAGCCTCTGGAAGCTGGTGGTTTGACGTTCAGAAGCAGGGCAGGCTCCAGGCACCAGTGAAGGAAGCAGATGCCTGGGGCAGCCAACAGAAAGGGGCAGCAGTCCATCCGTTGTTGGGGCGGCATGTCCGGGTCTGTGGCGGCAAGTCCTTCAGTCCCTTTCTTCCTCTTCGGTGGCAGCTCAATTGCTCCGCTCAATCGGGCTTTTCTTGCCCCCTCCCCCCCCTTTTTTTCTTCGCCACTTGGGGCAGCAAAAAAGCTGGAGCCGGCCCTCTTCAGAAGTACTGGGCCCCCATAATTCCCATTGATGGCAGTAAGAGGTACAGGTATGCTGCAGCCTCAATCAGACCACAGTCTGGCCCCAATTCAATTGCATATTTGGATGCAATCCAGAAATTGAAGAAACCGGGGACATCGTCTGAGCCCATGCAAGTTACGCAGCAATGAGGCAGACTCTCAGCTCCCTGGGACACATGAGCATCACCCCAGGGATTGGAGCAATGCAGCTGAACACTGCTAACCTCAGAAGTGCAGAGCAGCCAGGACCTCCCACTAATTTCCAGGAGAGCTGAATGTCACAATTCAGGGCAACTGCACACATTTCCCCTCCACGGTCCAACAAGGGCTCCTGCTCACCCCAAGAGAGGAGATAGCTTGGGAGTGTTTCCAGGCTGCACAGTTCCCTGCCTATTCCCCAGCAAGCCAGACTGCCTCAGCGGCCTGCTTTGCTGTCTCCTCAAAGGCTATAAACCAATCACCACACAGCTCTTTATAACCAAGCACATGTATTCTCACCATGAAAGCACTGCAGTGAACACATTAAAAACCTACACACATGCTAATGAGCTTACCTGAGAGCACCTCAACTCCAACAAGGGCCCTGGCTTGTGTCAGTCCCTCCAACACTTCCCTGGAAGGGCTGGAGCCCTCCCTTTGAGCAGCAGGCCCTGTCCGTTTCCTGGGCCAGAAAGCAGGCCCCAAGTCGGTTTAAACTCAGGCTATTCATTCAAGAGTCTTTTCTTTGTCTGTGGATTCTCCAGAGGTCAAGTTTCCACTAGTATATGAGATCCTCCAGCAGGTGGTACCTCTCTGGAGATGTTAAAGCCTGTCACCCCCCACAACCTGCTCTTAGTTCCCAGAGGGCTGTGGTCACTGTCTCACATGGAAATTACATGCAATCCCTGGCACACAATAATACAATACAGTAAGATCTCCTGAAGAAGTTGCCACATCTGTCACACTGAGTACCACTGGAACACAGGCCACTTATTCTGGTGTCTAGTAGTGAGTTCACAGCTTGACCCAAGGCAACTGTTTTTGGAAATCTTGGTCACACTGCATAAGAGTTCAGGGTTTAAGTGGCACTTACGAGATTTTGATACTCAATTCTTATTTTAAAGGAAACTGGGCATTCAATTTCTTAGGCAGCTTTGAAAAATCTCAGCTCAAGAGGTTTGCAAACTGGATATTCCTGAAGGCATTTGCTTATATCTTCTTTAATCACTGTTCAAAAGCAAGTAGGTGCTCAGATACCATGGTGATGGTGCACTGCCAATATGACATCCTAGAGAGAGGCTTTTGTCCATTTCAGTTTACCTGCATTGGTTACATTTGATCTGGCTTAGTCAGTTTTTCCTCATTTATTCATTTTTTTAATTTTTAGAAGATTGTTGGTGCAGCCTTGGATCTTGGACAGTTGTGTGCAGAGCAGAACAGGATATAATTCAGCTTCCACCTTCCAGAATTTCAAGACGATGGTTTAGCTAAGGTTCTGTGCAATTTGACATGGACATTTAAATGGAAAAGTTCTTCTAGGAACCACATTGTTACCTTTATAAAATTGCTGGAAGACTCTCAACCAAGTTTTACATAAATATCTTTAGTTTAATTTACTGGGGAAGGTAATTCATGCTGGGAAGTCTGACTGCTTGGCAGAATAAGTGGTTCCAGCTAACCACTCCTAGATCTTATGGTCCATGGAGGAATTTTAATCTCATTTGTTCCAAAGGTTAGACCAGCCATTGCAAATTGTTGTTGCATACTGTGGGCCAGATTCCTGGCATTACAATAACCACAGATCATGTAAGCAGAACAATCAGGATGGCCTTACTAGCTTGCCAGTCACTGCAACTGGCTCCTGGTCTCCCAGTTTGCTTGCTGAGCAGAGATGGGTTTGCCAGCTACCGTCACTTTATGCTCCCTGCCTCCCACCCTATCACCAACTCAGTCCCCTTGCGTGTGTCAGTGTCTCCTCTGAAACAGCATCACTGGTTCTCTGTTCAATTGGTTGCACTGGGCAGTTTTAGTCCGTCAAATGCACCCTGCAATCCTTTGCACTGGTGCTTCACATGCCACCCAGGCTCACAGCACATGTGTGGTAAAGCCAAGAACAGAACCCAGGTCTGCTGACTCCCAGGCATGTGCCTGGGACTTTACCACCTGTCTAGCATGGTTCCAGGGCACCAATAAAGCCTCATCGCTGGGTAGTAACAACTCAGCTTGGAATAGCAAAGGAAAAGTCCAGCAAACATTGCTGGCTCACTACCTCTTAAACCAGGAGCGAGCTCGCTGAAGAACAAACTAAACAGAAGGAGCAGGAGAAGGAGCAATAAGTTGGTATTCTGCTTTTTAATAGGATTTCCCTAGCTATGATTCAGCCTTAATTAACTGCCACATTTGCTTTTGGTGTCATTGGTGCATCATGCCTGACTACACCAGGAAATTCATCTGAGATTTTGCAGTGACTCTTACAGAGGGTGAAGAGAAAAAAAACAAACAAACATCCTTAGATTATACAGCGTTTCCAAAAGTGCTTAATCTTGGTGTGTCTCTGGAAACACTGACACTTCCCACAGCAGCACACCTGGCAGAATCACCTGTGCCAACTTAAGAGTGAGCTAGAGGACAATCTGTTTGGAGCTCTCAGGTGAGATGTCAGCAAGTTAATGAACATTTCTCTTTGCAGATGCAACTGGCTCATAAACGTTTCTCCCCCCCCACCCCCCGTTTTTAACACTGACATTTCCATTGTTTCTTGCAGAGATTCCAGCTGATTGGGACTGCAAACACTGTTGGGACTATTATAGCACCACTGAACATTCAAAATAATTTGTGCTGTCATAAAACAAAAACCTCCGAGTTGGGCTGCAGTTGGGAAAATGTGTGTTATGTCTGTGTATGGTTTATTCCTTGCAATGAAATTGGCAGGATCTAGGGCACTATAAAGAAGAAGTCACAGCAGAATGTACCCACCACTTCAAAAATTATAGCAAGTCAACATATAAGCATCTTTGGAAGAGTCAAAAGGATCTTCCTTACTGTCTTATCTCATGCACTGGTCACAGACCCCAAGTACCACAGGCAGCGGCTATCCTGAGGTCTGAACATTTGGAGGGGAAGCAGCTAGCGTGATGATATGTTATGCAGAAACAAAGGAATAATTGTGGAAATAAGAGTGCTGGCACTATTTAGGTACTTGCAATCTCCTTGGGACATGGAACAGAAAGACAGTCCCTCTTTATAGAGGGCCTGACACAAAGGGGTTGGGTCCAGGAGTAGGGGGTTTCTAGGCGCTGACGCAATATAAAAATAATAATTACGTGGCCCTCATCACAGTAGTATCTGACCCCCTCACAGTCCTTTGTGCAACAGGGAAGTGCCATTAAGCCCATTTTACAGATGAGAAATAAAAATAAAATAAATAAATAATGGAGATATCCTATCTCCTAGAACTGGAAGGGACCTTGAAAGGTCATTGAGTCCAGCCCCCTGCCTTCACTAGCAGGACCAAGTACTGATTTTGCCCCAGATCCCCAGGTGGCCCCCTCAAGGATTGAACTCACAACCCTGGGTTTAGCAGGCCAATGCTCAAACCACTGAGCTATCCCTCCCTCAGTCTCAGTGCATGTCTACACTGCAATCATAGGTGTGATGGCAGGTCACATAGGCATACCTGCGCTAGCTTTAATGTAGCTAGCATGGCTAAAGAATAGCAGTGAAGATGTGGCAGCATAGAGTGTGCTAGCCTTCCTGGAATCCCAGGTACATTCTCATGTTGCTAGCCAGCATTGGGATCTGTACTTTCGTAGTTTCACCGGCTTTAGATACCAAGAGGGATGGATGGATGGTAGGAAGAAAGGAAAGGAAGAAAGCCTCAAAAAGAATAAATGTAAAACCAAAAATGGTTAGTTTAGAAGATCATTAAACTTCGCTAAAGTCCTGACAGTGTCATTGTTTACTGTTGATCTCACCCGATAGTTCTGCATGAGCAGCTCGCATGCCTGTGACATAGTGTTTGGCTATTCTATGGCATCAAATGGCTGTGTTTGTCTGATCCAATCCCTTTCCATCACGCAGTGTTCTGTCTGCCCTTTCCCACTGCAAACATGTCTAGTGTAAGTAGTGATTTTACAAACACATCAATACAAGCTGCTTCCTTTTGTTTTCATCCATCCAAGATTGTTTCCCCTATGCTTATTCGTCCCGTTTGATTTCCTGTAGGAGGTTCTTTGCATTGCACCTTCATCACAGAACAAGGGAGATTGTTTGCTCCTTAGCATTTCTGTCAACTCATGACAAATGCTGCATGACATTACCAACTCGCTCTGAGCTTTTGAATCCCCCTCTCACCCCCCCCAAAAAACCAAAAACACACCACCCATCTGACTCAGGCTGTTTTTCTATTTGCTGCATTAGAGCTCTATACATCCTGCTCAAAACCATTATTTGCAAGCTGCAGCCCATCTCTGCTACTACAGAGTAGAGCTGTACACACAATATTTGCAGACAGAGAGAAACTACCTAGTGAGATTTCTTCTTTCCGCAAAGGAGAATGGGAAACAATAAATCACTTTTTGCCAGTGTAGTTTTCTGTATTTGCATAAGAAGGATCTTTTAATGAAAACTGTTTAATTTGTGAACACTAAAGCAGTGTTTCACATTGTGGGAGTGCACATTTGCATATATGTGCTTACATGCATCAATAGTGAATTTTTAATTTGGGTTTTCCTCAAAGCAACACCTCATGAACACAGCTGTAAGGGAGCAGAAAAAAAAAAAAAAACATGTGCCTTCTGTGAAGAATCAGGCTATGCACTACAGCCTGGATTTCAGATTTTGTGTAGCAAGCCACAGAATAAGCCAAGTGTGCAAAAAAATATGGTGCTGAGTATTCTGAATAATCAGTGAAGGATCACAGGCTGCATGGAGACATTCCA
Organism: Malaclemys terrapin pileata; assembly: GCF_027887155.1. NCBI lineage: Eukaryota > Metazoa > Chordata > Testudines > Emydidae > Malaclemys > Malaclemys terrapin. The sequence goes on along the minus strand of NC_071506.1, from coordinate 127,273,217 downwards.
CAAACAGCAAGAGTGGGAATTCCTAGCTACCTGTTATGCATCATTCACTCAGCTTTAGTCATGGCCATTACATGTGTTCTGTCCACATCCCCTCATCCCTCCACTCTCCAAATCTCCAGGAAGCTTCTGGCTCCCTCACTGAAACCCCCATCCTACCCCCCTCTCCCCCGCCCCACACACACACTTTGAAGATCCCTGGGGCACATGAAACCATCCCAGTCCTGCCAGTATGCAGGTCAGAGGCCGTGCTGAATCCCAGCACCATCTGGTTCAAATCATTTGCATACGGGTCACTCATTGCTTCCAGCCTGAAAAGCATTTGGCTGCATCACCTAGAATGTTGTTACATTAACCTTGGAGTCACCACTTAAAGAATTGTTTGCAGCACGAATCCCATCAAGCACAGAATGACTGCTGGTCTCAGAAGGAAGTGGTGTACTGCTGGCTCATTAATGAGTCCCTGAAACCATGATTCCAGCTCATTAATCCAAGGCCTTTACTGGCATTAAAACTATTGGTTTCGATAGAAATTATCCCTCCCCTCCAGAAGACCTAGCAATAGTTACTGGGGCTCTGGTGACACTGCACTGGGGCGGGCGGGGGAGAGGGAATGTTCCTCCAGATCAGTCTAAGCCAGTGGTTCTCAATCTATTACCATTTTGGGCCGCAGATGCAGCTCTCTGCGTATTACGTGGGCTGCATCCACACAATAGATACACAACCGGTATGGCCCAGAGAACGTCCCATGTGCCAAAGCTGTGCACTGATTGGGCTGCAAGCGGCCCACGGGATGAAACCCACTGGTCTAAGCTGAGCTCCCAGTTAAAAGCATTTTTGTAATTTTCATCGGGAAGTAGGTGAATCAGATCAGAAAGAGTCCTTGTCGGAGTCATGTGATAGCCCCTGCTGCCTTCAGCAGGATTAAAAACACATCTTACACTGGTTTTCACAACCTAGGCATAAATCCTGAAGGTCTTTTAGGCAAGGTCGGGCTTTGGCAGGGGCCACAGATGTTAATGCCCCCCTTGGAGGACGTTGCTTAGAGCACAGGGGTAAGCCCAAAAGATTTTGCCAACATTCAGACCAGAGTGCCCATATGTGGCACCAAACCTCAGCTATGGGGTGGCCAGCCCAGAGCCTTCACTTTAAGCTGTGCCAGATGCCACAACTGCACTTAGGAAAAAAGTATTTTCTTGCACATTATTGCCCTGTGAGCTTAAAAGTCACCCTATGCAATGCTACACTATGCATAAACTCCAAGGACATGGTCCTTTGAGACCACTGTCTCATATGCAAAGGTGATAACAATACCTTGAATTTCTGCACCCTCTGTCAACGCGAAGACTCCCAGAGTCGTTACAAGCGTAGTAAATGGATACACCATTACACTGTATGTGAAGGTATAAAAGTTACAGTAGAACCTCAGAGTTACAAACTGATTGGTCAACCACACACCGCATTTGGAACTGGAAGTAAGCAATCAGGCAGCAGCAAATATAGTACCATGTTAAATGTAAACTACTAAAAAAAAAAGTAAAAAGATTTGACAAGGTAGGGAAACTGTTTCTGTGCTTGTTTCATTTAAATTAATGATGGTCAAAAGCAGCATTTTTCTTCCGCATAGTGAAGTTTCAAAGCTGTATTGTCACTGTTGAGTTGTAAACTTTTGAAAGAACCACCATAACGTTTTGTTCAGCGTTACAAACATTTCAGAATTACAAACAACCTCCATTCCTGAGTTGTTCATAACTCTGAGGTTCTGCTGTATTTCACCCAGTACGGAAATGCAGCCACTTCTGGTACGGTATGCAACAGGCCAGAAAGAACAGGAAATAAAGAATCGCATGGTGTCTACTTGCAGTTGCAGGGGGAATTACCTGGGTTATAACTTGGCCAGGAGACTCACAGAAATGTAGGGCTGGAAGGGATCTTGAGCAATCATGAAGTTCAGCCCCGTAGGGTAAACGCCTTCATTTTACATGTCATCCCAAACAATAGCACCTCCAGCAGCACAGATCCCCCAGATCGAGCTGGGGCATTGGGCTCAGCACTGTTACAGAGGGAAGAGTGCCAAATAGATTATGATGTGGGTCAGATATTCAAAAAAGCCTGACTTTAGGAGCCCTCGTCCTATTTCCAAAAATGACTTAGGAGGCTAAATATCATTGATGTCAATGGGACCAAAAGTTCCATTTTCAAGAGAGTGACTTAGGAGCCTGGGAGCTTCTGAAGTTTCCACCCACATGACATGCCTTGTATTACATCAGCGCACAAACTGAAATGAGCTAAACACACATTATGAAGACAGCTCTGGAAAACAAATGATTTTGTGTTTTCCACTGAGCAGCTTCCACTATGGTTTTGCCATTAGGAACAATAAAATGATTTTTTTTTTTTTTTAAAGGAGTAGGCAGGTCCAAGACACCCCCAGGACCATGCATTGTGCAGACTCAAAGATAGGCAGAGGCTAACTAATAGAGGTCAATAGAACTGAATTTATCACAAACTTTTTCAAAATTGGCAGCACTTAACAGTATTATTTAATCACGGAGATTTCACAGTGCTGCATTCCCTGCAGCGTCTTTCCGATTCACAGCCACACACAACCCAGTGATTTCATCTACTGCTCTGTCTCCCTTGCCAAGTAATTGTGATGAGTGATTATATTGGCAAGGTTTATCCTGGCAAGGTTTTATAACTCTGGGGTACTGGATGTGACCAGCGTTCTCAGAGTGACAAGAGCACCGCTGCTTTTGCTTATTAATGGCAGGCAGGAGTCTGCTGTGTGTCTGGGAAACCGGGAGGTCAGCAAATGAGTGATGGGAGCAGGGCCGACTCCAGACACCAGCTTGGCAAGCTGGTGCTTGGGGTGGCCACTCCGGACAGGGGCAGCAGGTCCAGCTATTCGGCGGCAATTCGGCGGACGGTCCCTCACTCCCGCTAGGAGCGAAGGACCTTCCGCCGAATTGCTGCCGCAGATCGTGATCGCGGCTTTGTGTGTGTGTGTGTGGGGGGGGGGCGCTGCTTGGGGCAGCCAAAACCCTGGAGCTGGCCCTGGATGGGAGCATACGGGCAGAGGAGACAGACACTTACATTCCACAAAGTCCTGTGGAAACAGAGGGATGCTTTTCATGAACATGGTCCGTCCTCAGGGGCTGAGAGAGAGGCAAGTGACAGTCCCAGCTATTTTAGAAGTTTAATTTTAAAATAACTATTGTCTGGCTTGTGTTTTGAGCTTCCCCACTCTCTGGCTTTGCTGTTATCAAATGAACATTTCCTGCTACTGACCACACATGCCAGTCAATCTATGTCTGGCATGTGAGCTGGGGATGACAGCTCTTGCTCCCGGCTGCTGGGACCAGGCTGAGGTGGAGGATCCGGGACACAAGAATCACCTCAAAGCACACTGTGGAAGTACTATTTCCCCTAACTCAAAGAAGTGAAAAACCATGAGTCAGCGTTGTTCCTAGGAGGCCAGTCACCTGGACTCAGTAACAGGGTCTCCCTACAGGAAGGCTGTAGAGACAATAGATTGGGCTCTGTTCCTTCTACTGTGCAAATGGCTGAACTCAGCCTTACTTAATGGCATGTCTCCAGCCTTGAAGCGATGAAGAATTGGGCGTGCACACAGGGCAGAAGCATAATTTGATTTTCATTTTAGGCTAATGAGCTCTAAGGACTAGCATGGGACCCCAGGAGCTCATTTCCTCTGTGAGCACAGATGGACTGGAGTCCATTCCTCTTCTCGGGCAATACGGTAGTTGCCTGCATCAAGCCCAAGAAGTGCCATCTTCATCCCAGATAACTCAGAGCGACCCTTATGTTGAGTGATCCACAGATGTTTTCCTTCAGTTACCAGACATGTGTTAACATTTCCTATCAGGATTAGCTTGGTGACATTGTAACATGTAATTTACCTGCCCACCCTTGAGACAAAGATCTTGTTGAGTCATGCACGTGCTGTAACAGACAGCTATTACACCATAAAAGGCTACATTACAAGGTATCAGAGGGGTAGCCGTGTTAGTCTGAATCTGTAAAAAGCAACAGAGGGGCCTGTGGCACCTTTGAGACTAACAGAAGTTTTGGGAGCATAAGCTTTCCTGGGTAAGAACCTCACTTCTTCAGATGCAAGAGAGGTTCTTACCCACGAAAGCTTATGCTCCCAATACTTCTGTTAGTCTCAAAGGTGCCACAGGACCCTCTGTTGCTTTTTACATTACAAGGTGACTCTGCAGGAGGAGATTTGCTGAATTCACTTGCAAACTATCACCATTAACGATCACCATGGTGCCCATGCGATTGCAGCTGGCTAGAAGGCTCTTGCTGCTGGCCCCATAGACTGAACCCCAGTATTCAAGAGGAGGGGTGAGCTGCTCTCAGATTGGCTGCATATGGAGGAGCCCCTGCCTGGCCACACGAAGGGTGTGAGGATCAGTGTTTCTTGTTGACAAGGCTTTCAGTTCTGCAAGAAGATTGTGGTAGAGGTGACTTAGCAGTCAGAGCCACTTCAGATACTGAATACACACTGCACTGCCCCATAGCGAGTAAAGACTTTTCACCCATTGGATAATGGGATCTGAACAGTCCTTGTTAGTACAGAAATAACTGAGGGCCAGACCACGTGCCCCCTGCAGACCCACACACACTCTGCAAAGGGGGACCGAGCTAAGGTGGCCACTCTCATTCCCAGAATACCGGAGATGCTCTGCCCCCAGCAGTGCGGCCTGGAGGGTGAGGTCCCACCAACAGGGGCGGAGCGGCACAGTGGAACCCCCTGTCCAATACCAGGGGTAACCTGGTCCAACTTTGTCTGAGTCCCGGTCACCGACCAGGAGACGAACCCTGGAAAAGCAGGGCTGTCAGGTTTAACACCAGACGAGTGGCCTGCCTAGGTTCAGCTCTCACTGAAGCACCACCGCGCCCTGCCTGTGATATTTAATAAAATATACAGAGGTATACCTATCTAAGAACTGTAAGGGACCTTGAAAAGTCATTGAGTCCAGCCCCCTACCTGCACTAACAGGACCAAATACTGATTTTGCCCCAGATCCCTAAGTGGCCCCTTCAAGGATTGAACTCACAACCCTGGGTTTAGCAGGCCAATGCTCAAACCACTAAGCTATCCCTCCTCCCTGGACCCCTGGTGGGGTACAGGGTGAGCTAGAGATGCACGTTCCCCCTGCCTGCAGCTCTGCAGAAATTAGTCAAAGAGAGTGCAGTCTAAGGGTACATCTACACTACAGCGGGCAGTCGATTTAAGATACGCAAATTCAGCTACGTGAATAGCGTAGCTGAATTAGATGTATTGCAGCCGACTTACCCCGTTGTGAGGACGGCGGCAAAATCGACTTCTGCCGCTTTTTGTCGGCGGCGCTTACTACCACCTCTGCTGGTGGAGTTAGAGCGCCGATTCGGGGATCGATTGTCGCGTCCCGACGGGACGCGATAAATCGATCCCCGAGAGGTCGATTTCTATCCGCCGATTCAGGCGGGTAGTATAGACCAGACCTCAGCCTGTTCTAGGGGACTAGGGAACCAGCAGCAGGGGGTGGGAAGTTCTAGGAACCATAGCCAGTTGCATCTCCATGACTAGGGGACAGGCTTCAGAGCTTTTACTCTGGGGGAGTGGGATGTTCACACATGCACATATGCAACTCCTCCCCCTTGTTGGGCCATGTCAGGGGTCCTACATGCAGGGACCCTCACAGAATTCTTCTCCCCTGCAGATCCTCCTGGCTATTCTCTCAGCAGGGATGAGCTGGGCCTTAATTTAAATGGTCCAAGTACAAAAACAGAAGTCTGGGTCTGGTCTTGCACTTGAAGTCTAGATATCCAGCCAACACAAACCCCGAGCTTGGTCACAACAGCAAACCCCAGGACTCCATAGCTGAAAGATCATTTATGCACAAATGGATGAGTGGGACTTTCAGGAAGCGCTAGAAGAGTTAAGGGCCTCTCAGCATTTCCATTACTAGCCTGAGGGTACAATCTATAACGTAGCCATGAATACTGGCTTCGAGCTGACACTTCCCAACCATACAAGAATTTTTAAAAACACACGTTTTCAAAATGAAAATGCACTGTCAACTCAGCCGTTTCTAAGCCACAGGCCTGCCCAGAACTCTTGACAAAATGCAGGTTCCACAGCCCAGGCCCCTCTGCCTCAGTACTACCCCAGAGCAGCAGGTGAGGTGGGAAAGGAGACTGTCTGCCCCACATGCTCCATTTGCCCTTTTCTGAATGCCTCCTCTAGACTCACGGATCCCTTCACATACACCTTCCCACTGCCAGCCTCCATCACCACCAGCTCTCATCTCAATGGGGACATTCTGCAGCTGCTCTGTGCTGAATCCTGCACCTGTTGTGCTCGTGCCCGCTTTCTCACACATGTGCAAATGCAACCCCATCACTCCTGTTCCTGTATGAGTGCAGTGGGCCTTCACTCCAGGGTCCTACTCAAACTGACCCGTTTCTAAAAACCCTCCATGAGTTCCTCCAGCGTACCTCATGGAATCCAACTCTTCTCTACCTTCACTAGTCCTTGTCCACGCAACCCTGGGGCTAGGCATGCTGGAAAGGAAAGAAAAAGCCATTAATGTTCTCAGTAGACGGGAGATTCTGGTTGTCTCGTGAAATGTCCTTGACATTCATTTTTGATTGTAGATCATTAATATTTACATCAATAATAAGGGGAACAAGGATATTGACTGTATTTTTATGACTCGGTTACTGTCTCAATTATAAATTAACGTATTTTTTCCTCAAGTAAAGTACCATACGAGGGCTAAGAGCGAAAGTCAGCTTCCATGTAGAGTCATCATCAAGCACTTGCCCCATGCCTGCTCCAGTGGAGGAATTGGGGACCAAGACACCATCTTATCATTTGGGTAGTATGAACAAGGAGCACCCCCCTTCACACCTGTGTCTCATAGATAGATAGGAAGCACAAAGAACATGCTCTACCCTTCCAAGCTGGTACAGCGCCTCATCCTTTTCCACAGCTGCTCTGATGGTAGATAGCAATCAGTGACCCATTGTCTTTAATGCTGCTAGGCTGATGGCTTCTCAATCTGCCCTGGTCTTAAACTGTTGAGCAAAAATCTCCCTGTTTCTGATGAAGGTGATGAGGAAGGAGTAGTGGTTACCAACCTAGAGAGAATGCCGAAGTGGCAAAGTTGGCTAGATAAGTTTGCTATGCACAGTAAGGCACACATGGGAGGTTCAAATAGAACTGCCCAGGAAGAAACAAAGAGCCAACTTACCAATGCTAGGACACGGGGCAGCATGGCCATCTTCTGACTCAGCACAGCAGAAGCATCATCCCAGGAAACGCTTCCCCAATTCAAATATTGTGTGAAGGTACCGCTTTCTGGGTGCAGCAGCAGGGCACCTGCCTTGCACCTCTGCAGCATCATCTGGGAAGGTATCAGAATTATGCACTAGGAAAAGTTGGTGCCAGGGGCACATTACACACTGAATAAGTGTATTGCCTCCCCCTTTAGTAGCTAGACCCCAGGGGGTGTAAGAGTCTGGAACTGTTGCCAGCTAATGGAGTGAATCCTTTAGCACATGTGGCAGTGACCTGTGTGTTTGGTGCTGAGCTGCAGCCCACAGCACAGGGCTTTTGTTACAGACACCACCCAGCACTTGCATTGTGGCTTCCCAGAGTGACCTCTGTGCATCTCGGGGAGAAGGATTCAATGGTTGGAACTAGTGTTGGTTGACTTGGAAACGTGTTCCTAAGGGCCAGGATGATACGTTCCAATCTTCTGCCCTCGCAGTTCTGTGAGGGCACCGAGAGTCCTGTGCATGCGAATCTGGCCAGGAAGAACAGTCAGGAGGCTGTGATGGGAGGGCATTAGGACCGGGGCTAGAAGATGATGATGCTTGGCGTTGGTATTGGGTCCCTTCATCACAATGGGGTGCATTAGGGAAGGAGTGGTACAGACCTGTTTACCCTGGGTCTCCAGTCATGCCTTAGCTATTTCTAGTTGCAATCCCCATAAAATGGGCTGAGCCTGGGACTGGGTGTTGGAAAAATTTTAAAGTGTAAAATGAATCAATCCAATAAAATAAACAAGGTACAATAATAGTGTGAGAGTCCACCCCTGTATTCACACCCTACACAATATTGTAATGATCATTGTACAAAAGTATGCCTTGTAAGAGATCATTTGAGAGCTCAATTTGCTGGTCAGTATTGTCTTGATAAAATGTGTAGCAACACTGCATGTAAAGTTAAGATTTTCCTTGTAACCATTTCTGACATGCCTCGTTACTTCAGCAAGGCTTGGTAAGGCACCATGGTTTCAGGGCAGGGGTGACAGCTGCTCACTATTCTGGATTATACCACAGTATGTCACAAATAGACATGTTATAAAAAACGTCAACAGAATAGAACAGAATGCAGTCACCCCTCGGATACAATTGAGAGAACCAAATATGGAGTCAAATATAGTAAAAATCTTAAGTGAACCAGACATACCACAGAATTATAGATAGAGATTCCATGCTTGAATAATAAACAAAGAGTATAGCAGCAAGAATATATTACCAGCCACCTGACCAGGACAGTGATGGTTGTGAAATGCTCAGGGAGATTAGAGAGGTTTTAAACAAAAAAAAACACCCACCCACCTCACACAAAAAACAACCCCACACAAGAAAACCCAATAATGGGGGATTTCAGGTATCCCTATGTTGACTGGGAATACATCACCTCAGGACAGAATGCAGAAATACATTTTCTAGACACCATTAGTGACTGTTTCTTGGAGCAACTAGCCCCAGAAAGCACAAGAGGAAAGGCAAGTCTTGATTCAGTCCTAAGTGGTTCACAGGATCTGGTACAAAGGTGAACACGGCTGAACTGCTTGGCATATTTGATTAGCATGAAGAATCCTGTACAGCAGGTGGCTTTCTAATATATTCCCTGTATGAAAGTTTATACAGAATATTTAGCATTGACGTTACGGACTGTTACTTTCCAATGATAGTTACTTAGCATGCAGAGAACAATACCCTGGTGTTCTATTAGCCGAGAGGAAAGCCACCGAGTATCACTCTTAGCATTGTAAATATTTCTTAAGACCACATCTTATTAAATAGGATATTTGTTCTTTATATTAAAAACACATCAACTGATTATTAAAAGCATATATTGATGTCTACCAGCTGCGGAATGGCTCCAGGGCTTTATGTAGCTAAACTTTCCACAGCAAGCTCTGTCTGGAGTGCTTTGAGGCCTTTCCAAATCAACCTCCTGAGACAGGTGTACCGATGTTGATATGCAAAGTGAACTAGATATCCAGATTTCCCCCCGCCCTCTCACATTTAAAAATAATAAAAAAACAAGACACATAAAAGTAGGACTTCATTTTCCACCTAGAATGTACTGAAGCCACTGGCTAAAAAGACAGAGACAGGCAGACATGAAAGGCTGGTAGTGTTGTGCCCATCCCCACTGGTAGGATGACATGGCTCTCTGAAGACCACTTATCTTCACTCCTTTTCCACTTCCCTAGCACTTTTCATCTGAGAATCTCAGAGTTTTACAAACAAACACTCCTTAGACTGAGCTCTCCAGAGCTGGGACAGTCTGCTGTGTTACTGTTCTGAACTATGCCCAGGAAAATGGCATCTTCCTCTTTGACTCCAGTCAAAGTTATATATATATATATATATATATATATAACTATTACATTATAATAAATAGTATCTCACATCCCTCCTCCTGGGAGTTTGAGAGTAATTTCATCCCCATTTTACAGACAGGAAAACAGACTGAAGTTATGGGATTTGGCCAGTTTCATCTAGCATGTTGCAGGCAGAACTGGTGTCATAACTATAAAGGGAAGGGTAACAGCTGTCCTGTGTACAGTACTATAAAATCCCTCCTGGCCAGAGACTCCAAAATCCTTTTCCCTGTAAAGGGTTAAGAAGCTCAGGTAACCTGGCTGGCATCTGACCCAAAGGACCAATAAGGGGACAAGATTCTTTCAAATCTTGGGGGGGGAGAAGAGAAGAGAAGGCTTTTGTTTGTGCTCTTTGGTCCCTCTCAGTCCCAAGAGCGAACAAACTCCCCAACAGACATCAATCCAGGTTCTCCCCATCTTTCTAAACAAGTCTCTCATATTTCACACTTGTAAGTAAAAAGCCAGGCAAGGCGTCTTAGTTTTCCTTTGTTTTCTCAACTTGTAAATGTACCTTTTACTAGAGTGTTTCTTTGTTTGCTATACTTTGAACCTGAGGCTAGAGGGGAGTCCTCTGAGCTCTTTAAGTTCAATTACCCTGTAAAGTTATTTTCCATACGGATTTTACAGAGATGATTTTTACCTTTTTCTTTAATTAAAAGCCTTCTTTTTAAGAACCTGATTGATTTTTCCTTGTTTTTAGATCCAAGGGGGTTGGATCTGTATTCACCAGGGAATTGGTGAAAGGTTTCTCAAGGCTTCCCAGGGAAGGGAATTAGCTTTGGGATGGTGGCAGCGGACCAGACCTAAGCTGGTAGTTAAGCTTAGAAGTTTTCATGCAGGCCCCCACATTTGTACCCTCAAGTTCAAAGTGGAGATATAGCCTTGACAACTGGGAATAAAACACAAGGCCTCACTCCCAAACTGTGCTCTAACTAGTGCAGGTCAAAAAAATTCCATTATGATTTTTGATGGAAGATTGCATTTTGTTCAAAAATGCAATAAAAAAAGGCTAAGTTTTCACAAATATTGGTGTTTTCATTAAAAGACAGAACCCCAAACTCTTCAGTTTTCTGCACTTGGGATTTTTTGTCCACAAAAAAAGTAACTAGTTTTAACTAGCTATGTCCCCCCATTCTTTGCACTGCTTCTACAAAGAAAATTAGCATTTAAGAGAAGAAACCCCTTGATGGTGCCCAGTAGCAAAGCAACTGTTTTTAATCCATGATTACCTATGGTTCTGTCTCATTGAGGATTACCGCATGTACATTACGGATCTGAAATTGAATAGTGATTCATCTTTAGGCTTGGTGAACTGAAAACTTAACTTCTCTCATAACCTGGTGGAAGCATAACGCAAGCTGCACCCTGCTACCATTAAGGTTGAATGGTGCCTGTAAAAATTTATGTGGCAAATATGTACAAGAATGAGTGAGAGTCCAGGTTTGCTCCATCAAGGAAAAAGGTTGCATTTAGCTGGTCAGTGTGCGAGACACACTGAGACAGTGTTTGCATGCATGGGGTGGAATCGTGGCTCAGCCACGCTGAGAACATACCCACTGGTTTCAGGCAGGTTTGTACCCCGCATGGCGCTGCTGCTGCTGCTGCTGCTATCTGTGCTACTGTGGCTACACCATTATTTATTCTTGCACTAGCTCTCATCAAGTTAGTACAAGCATGTGTACACAAACAGGGAAGATCAGCCTGTGTGTGTTTAATCCCTCTCTGTGCTAAGGAGTTGTGTTAATAACAACCCTAAAAAAGTTTCATAACGTTTTTATGCTATGTATGTTTGCCAAAACAATTTTTGAATTGCTTATAATTTTAATACCAGATTTACTAGTATTTAACCCTCATTGAAGTCTTTTCTGAATCGTTGAAATGCAGCCTTTTTGCACTATATTCTTATGCACTTTAAAAAGCTTAAAATGTTTGAGTTAGAAGGAAAGTATCTGAGTGACATATTCTTGTACTGTCCAAAAAGAAATTACCCTTCTGCTGAGACCAAACGTAGAAAATTTTAGTCCAAAAGGGAGTGTTTTGAGAAAGCTATGGAGTTACGAGTGAGTGAAAACAGAGGATAGTAATGGAAGTTGAGTGGCAACCATTTCTCCTTGGGCATTAAGTCTTGTGAAATGACAGATTTTTGGGACAGCGTGTCCTTCCCATACAACCTCAGCATGAAATCCAGTTGGAGTGACAGTTAAAATGCAAAGATAATCACGTTCGATAAGAAATCAGCACACCTTCTGTCAGTTACTAGCACCTCAGCCACTGAAGCTGTCCCATGTAAAAGCAGGAGGGGTGTGTTAACTTGAACCAGGAAAGAACACAAGACAAATAGTATGCATCTTCTATCCACCTAAATAAATGTTAGCTCATTAAAATAGCAAGAGGGACCCAGTGACAAAGTCAGAATACTAAATCCTCAGCAAGGTGAAAAGGTCCAAGTGTAAATGCTGTTGCCAAGAACAGGTTGTTCTGGAGTCTGTGTGCTGGGGTTTTCCATTATTAATGGGTGGTAAACAGTGGTGTTTGTTGGCAAAGAATCAATTAGTGTTTGCTTCCTTAGCTCCCTTCTGCATTAGCCTCAATGTTTTTTATAGAATTTTTTTGTTTTTGTTTTTTTAAAGGGCAAAAAAGTAAGCTGTATGTTTATTTATTTGGTGGGAAAGAAGCTGTACAGAATGGCTGTAATTGTGAAAGAGAAACAAGCGAATGTGACATTTAATTGTAGGAGTCTATTGTCCTCTGCACTGCGCTATTGCCTGAGAGAGCGAGCATGTGCGTGTGCAGGGTATCGTCGGGGACCACAATCACACTGCCACATTATCCATACCAGGGGCTGGTGGGTTCCTAGGCACAACCACAAGGAGGGCAGTGAAATTAGAACACTGATTCCAGGGGGGGGTCGTCACACTTGAGAATTGGTCATGTGACTTCCTTGCATGTACACCTCTACCCCGATATAATGTGACCCAATATAACACGAATTCGGATATAACGCGGTAAAGCGGTGCTCCAGGGGGCGGGCTGTGCACTCCAGTGGATCAAAGCAAGTCCGATATAATGCGGTAAGATTTTTTGGCTCCTGAGGACAGCGTTATATCAAGTTAGAGATGTAGCTAGTCATTGAGAATGAGCAAACAAAGGCCAAAACCACTGTGTAAATGGCACACAGAAACGGGAACCTTGTTAAGCGCACTGGGAGCCCTGCTAGCCGGATAGGGCTCAAGGAGAAGAACTCTGGGAATTGAATTCTCCACTGTTTTACTTTCTTCGTCTTATAAGACACTGTCTGACATTACAGCACGTGCTTTGCCTCAGACCCATCCGCTGTCCCTCTGGGAGCATCTTCTTGGTACCAGTCCCTGGGCCTCCGCTTTGCTCAAAGGAGTGTCCTGTTGCTCCACTACTGGGCCTAGAGGGTCAGCATCTGTTTCTTGCTGTGGCTCCTGCAACAGGTCCGAAGGAGCTCGGATTCTGTAGGAGACTTCCCTTCCTGGGAACTATGCAATCAGCAGACACACACAGCAGCCTTTTCTAAACAAGCCAGCATCTATTAGTCAGCAGGAATAGAGCGTATAGCAGGGGTGGGCAAACTTTTCAGCCTGAGGGCCACATCTGGGTATGGAAATTGTATGGCAGGCTATGAATGCTCATGAAATTGGGGGTTGGGTGTGGGCTCCAGCTAGGGGTGCAGGCTCTGGGGTGTTGCCAGAAATGAGGACTTCAGGGTGTGGGAGGGGGCTCCAAGCTGGGGCAGGGGGTTGGGATGCAGGAGGGGGATGAGGGCTCCAGCTGGAGGTGTGGGCTCTGGGGTGGGACTGGGGATGAGGGGTTGCAGGTGGAGGAGGGTGCTCCGGGCTGGGGTGCAGGCTCTGGGCAGCGCTTACCTCAAGCAGCTCCCAGAAGCAGCAGCATGTCCTCCCTCCGGCTCTACACGGAGTCATGGCCAGGTGGCTCTGCGCGCTGCCCTGTGTACAGGTGCCGCCCTTGCAGCTCCCATTGGCCATGGTTCCTGGCCAATAGGAGCTGTGGGGGCAGTGCTTGGGGTGGGGGCAGTGTGCGGAGCCCCCTGGTTGCCTCTACGTGTAGGGGGCGGAAGGGGGACATGCTGTTGCTTCTGAGAGCCACGTTGAGTGAGGCAAGCCCCTGACCCCGCTCCCTGGCTAGAGCAATAGAGCAGGGCAAGCCCCAGACCCTGCTCCCCAGTGAGAACTCGAGGGCCAGATTAAAGTGTCTGGAGGGCTGGATGCAGCCCCCAGGCCATAGTTTGCCCACCCCTGGTGTATAGGGATATGGGGCTATAATGGTAAAGAAAAGTCTAGACACAACGTCACCTATCCAGTCAGTTCCCCTTGCTTGTTTAGGAGATTCCATCTTACCCCCGGCACGGAAGACTGGCTGCAAGCCTGCAGCCAGTCTTCCTGGCCCTGGCCAATGGTCCTGGATTGGAATATCCTCTCCCACTGGGAGAGCAATTTTCTTATACAAGCCCCATAACACTTGTGTCCATTGTTTCAATTCCCAGTCACACTGTGCCCCCTTCCACTGTACTGCCCCCCCCTCAGTTCAGATGTGTGTGGGGGGGGGTTGATTGTGATGGGTAATCACCCATCCATATTCCAAAAAATCCCCTTGGCCAGCAGTCATTCCAAGTTAATGATCCGGTCATTGGTCTCCATTGTCAATAGTTATCTTGGGGACACATGTTGACAGTCCTTGATAGCTCATTCATACCAATCCTGACATTCCCCATTCCCAGCGAGTGTCTCTGGATCCAATAGGAGGCAATGTGTAAAGTATGCAGGTAAACTGAGCCACACTCAATTTTCATAACCATAGTGCAGAAGTTTCCTCACATTTGTCACACAATTGACACTTTGTTGGCAGGTAAGTGATGGGCTGCAGATTTTCTTCTGTGTTTCTTTTTGCTTCACGAGCATCCCACACTAAACCCTGGGTTCTTCAGTAGAAAGTGCATGTGCGCACTCCAACATAGCAGAGTTATACAGCAACCCCACAGAAGAAAACAAGAGGGAGGCAATTACTCCTCTATAATTGATTGAAATCCGCCCTGGGCTTGTGTGACTGAGCCAAAGTGATATTGAACCATAAACTCTGCTTACAGCCATACACACCAATTACCCAGAACTTGTGTGGGGGCCACTGCCCGTGCCAGCCCAGCTGGAAGAAAACACTGCACAGGATATAGTGCTGGCATGTCAAGGCGAATGCAAAGGCTCTATTTGGGCAAGTCACTAGAAGTTTAAGGCTGTGACCCCCTTGGAAATCACAGACCTCGGTAATCCATGGGATCTGGGACACTGAATTCATTTCTCTCACAGGGACAAATCAAATAGAAATTCATTTCGTTACTGGCCAGGGAGCCCGCAGTTATGGATCTTTCTGGGTCCATTTCTTTTTCCTGTTATGCTTAAATCCATGTTTGTGACCCCCTACAATGGAACCACTTCCGGGACCCCAGGCAACCTGTGCACTTCTAAGGAGAACCTTCTAAGAAAGCTTAAAGAGAGACAAGGACATTAAATAGAGTGGGAGGGTGTATGCAGTAGAGTTCTGCTGGGGCTGTGGTACTATGCAATATTTTTATTAATGACTTGACAATGGAATGTAGACTATGCTTATAAAATTTGCAGATAACACCAAGCTGGAAAGGGTTGAAAGTGCTTTGGAGGACAGGATTAGACTTCAAAAGGACCTAGACAAATTAGATAATTGGTCTGAAATCAAGAAGGTGAAATTCAGTAAGGACAAGTGCAAAGTACTACACTTGGGAAGCGGGGGGATGGGGGAAATTAAATGCACAACTAGAAGCTGGTTGGGTGGTAGAGTGCTGAAAGATCTAGGGGTTATAGTGGATCACAAATTGAATCAGAGTAAATCTGATGCAGTTGCTAAAAACAAACGATATATTCTGAGATGTATTAACAGGAATGTCGTATATAAGATATGGGAGATAATTGTCCTGCTTTGCTCAGCAATGGTGAGGCTGCAGCTGGATTACTGCATCCAATTCTGGGTGCTCAACTTTAGGAGAGATTTGGATAAATTGGAGAGTCCAGAGGAGAGCAATAAAAATGATAAAAGTTTAGACAACCTGACCTGTGAGGAAAGGTTTAAAAAAAGGGCCTGTTTAGTCTTGAGAAAAGCTGTCTGAGGGGGGACTAGGGTTGCCAATTTTCATTGGATGTACTCCTGGAGATTTCATCACGACAAATATTAATCTTTAATTCCTGGAGACATCAGGCCAATCCTGGAGAGTTGGCAAGGGGCGGGGGGAAAAGAGAAGAGGAAAGAGACGTCATAATAGTCTTCAATATGTTAAGGGCTGTTATAAAAAGGATGGGGATCAATTGTACTCCATGTTCACTGAAGGTAGGACAAGAAGTAATGGGCTTAATCTGCAGCAAGGGAGATTGAGGTTAGATAATAGGAAAAACTTTCTACCTATAAGGCTAGTTAAGCTCTGGAACAGGCTTCCAAGGGAGGTGGTGGAATCCCTGTCAATGCAGGTTTTTAAGAACAGGCTGGACAAACACCTGTCAGGGATGGTCTGGGTTTACTTGGTCCTGGCTCCAGACAGGAAGCTGGACATGAGGATCTCTTGAGGCCCCTTCCAGGCCTACATTTCTATGAAAGCACCCATAACAATTAAGTATAGGGTCTACCTACCTAGATACTTCTACGGCTCCATTAGTATAGTACCCATCACTGGATCACCACCAGTGAAGCCAGGAAATTCCTTTTAAGGCTGCAAAAGGCTTAGGTGCTTTTCTTCCATGGTTTGGCGAACCAATTATCTCCTTTCCCAAGCAGCTTGAATATTGGCGCTATTGGGCAAGCCAAATGCTTCCAAACAGGAGTCAGAAAATATTTGCCTGTGCCCAGACTGACCTGGCAGGGATGGCAGAGAGCTTTACAATCTCACAAGCAGAGTGTCCTGTGGCACCTTTAAGACTAACGGATGTATTGGAGCATAAGCTTTCGTGGCTGAATGCCCACTTCTTTGGATGCATCTGATGAAGTGGGCATTCAGCCACGAAAGTTTATGCTCCAATACATCCGTTAGTCTTAAAGGTGCCACAGGACCCTCTGTTGCTTTTTACAGATCCAGACTAACATGGCTACCCCTCTGATACTTAATCTCACAAGAGTATTCTAGCCAGTCAATGTAGCGTATTAGTCATACAATTACATGACAGCCATTTCTGTCACTCCTCACTCATTCCATACATAAGATATACCCTGATAATCAAAGCAATCTCAGTTCTCCTCCATCCAGGCTGCCACACCACACTCATCACCACAGCATTCAAGCATCCCTCTGCATAGTCCTAGGATTATGCCGCCCTCTCCCCCTGACTCAGGTCACCTTTTGTGCCTCTCCATTTCTATACTGGATCCTGAGTATTTTGCATCAGCCAGATAAGAGGCTCCTGAAGAGGACTATAATTTGGATTCAGATGCTGGGGTATTCACCAATCCCTTCTTTCTTCACACTGATCTGAGCAAAGAGTGAATCTCTGTCTGAGGCTGGAAATTCCAAGCATGTGACTAAGGGCACGGCTACACTTGCAGATGTAGAGCGCTTTGAGTTAAAGCGGCCTTTGTAGAGTGCAGTAGGGAAAGCGCTGCAGTCTGTCCACACTGACAGCTGCTTGCGCACTGGCATGGCCACATTTGCAGCAGCATTGGGAGTGGTGCATTATGGGCAGCTATCCCAGCATGCAAGTGACTGCAATGTGCTTTTAAAATGGGAGGGGTGGGGTGGAGTGTGACAGGGAGTGTGTTGTGTGTAGGTGGGGGGGGGGGGGAGAGTGGATTTTTGGGGGGCTGAGAGCATGTCAGCATGCTGTCTTGTAAGTTCAGACAGCAGACACCTCCCCCCCCACCCCCATCACACACACACACACCATTCCACAGTAACGGCTTGCATGCTGGCTGTCAGAAACGGAGCTTTAAAAGGCATTTCTGCATTCCTACAGGAGTTCAAAACAATGACAAGAGTGGCCACTTGGCTTAAGGGGATTATGGGACGTTTCTAGAGGCTGATCACAGTGCAGTAACGCAACACCTTGTTCTCACTGACGCCTGGGCGTTGTAGCCAAGGTGCAGCAAACATTATTCCTCTTGCCGAGGTGGAATACCAGCAGCACTGTAGCCGCGGAGTCAGAGCGCTCTACGTGCCTTGCCACGGTAGACGGGGAGCGAGCTAGTGCGCCCGGGACTCCTTTATTGTGCACTAACTTGCAAGTGTGGCCAAGGCCTTAGGAGCTTGTTGGCCCCTGGGTGGGGAAGCTAAGCCTGGCATCCCCCCCCTCATCCCCCATGAGTGAATACATCCTCTATGTCATTCTAATGACTTTATTACAGAAAGGATTGTTGGGAGTGCAGCTTGAACATTCTCCCTGAGCTGGGACTTGGCAGGTGGGGTTACTCAATACCCATCATTCTTATGCTGGTTGTAGACCACAAAGGCATTACTGGCATTGATTCTATCATTTCCTATTCCTTAGGCGCTTTGTCCGTGATTAAACGCAACACCCAGCTTCCATTTTAAGAATAAGAGATTAATATTTTTGTCCTGGTAACCAGGTACAATGCTGTGATTTGTAGGTCACCTTTACAGGGGCATGTACATTGCAAATGACAGGTTTGTATGGAGGGGAGAGGGGAGTCACTTGCCTAAACAGACCAGTTCTCCCATCTCCCAAACAGATCGTTCACACACGTTGTGTGGCCTTCATGCAATTGACAACACAAACTCCAAAGAAGTCAGATTTCCGGATGGTTTATTTCTAGCACTGCTATTGCTTTTAAATTACAAATGGCGCATACACAAGCGAGCTGTGCTTAGGGAGAGGTTACCGAGCTGGGCTTTCACATACAGAATGCAACCACTGCGTCTTGCATGAAAAATCGGAACACTGATTGCAAGGTGTATAATACATATCTAAGTAAAGCAGCACCAACACACCCAGCGTACATAGTGGGGGTTGTTGTTTTGTTAAATGCAAAGCAATATATTTAGATATTTCAAATACTGTAAAGATGGAGCACTTTTAAGTTACTAAAACCAATCTAATTTCAAATACAGAACACTGTTTTTTTCAATAGCCAAACCAAAGTCACAAACACATTATTTATAAGTAGAAGGAAAAAAAAAACCACCATTTGCCAGGGTGGCATTCACGCTGATCCCCAAGTAGAGCTAACTTATTTCAGAAACATGTTGCTAGAATGGGGGACACTGGTGACATCTTTCTCTGTGCTGGTTTTGGACCAGAGGAAGGTTTACTGTGGGTTTGGATCTGCCCTTTGCTGAGGATGCAGGTTTCTGACAGTTTGTTTGAATTCCACAGAGGGATTGTGTGTCTGCTAACACTTGATCTAGTACAAAAGAGAGGGCAGATTTGATCTACACCTATTAATAAGCTGCTAGCCTTGGCAAGCTTCCCCAATGCCAATCCATGCTTGGCCTTTTAATAGGAGAGGAGGCAGCCCTCTTCACATTGCATCCGATTTGGGAAAACATCATGCCACAGACATGAGTAATCCCCAGACGGTGTGTGTCTAGCCACTGGCACCCAAGGGCCAGGCTGTTTGATTCTTAGAAACATGGTGGTTGAGTCACTCCAGGGATCTAGCAGTAGGTAGCATTACTCAGTGCCAGTCTCATGAAGAATCTGACTGTGCTGAGCTTCTGGTGGGAGAAATCACCGTGTGGGGGCTGCTTCCAGTTGTCATGAGCAGAAGGACACTCAGTCCTACGCAGCTGTACTGTGCCGATCCCAAGGGCTCTCCAAGGTTTAGAAGCTTTAGCCCACCCTGAAAAGAAGCGCTCAGTGCCAGACATGCCCGTTTTGTTTCAGAGAAGAGACTTCCAGGCATTTTGGAACATGCTTTCTGTTTTGGCACAAGAGCAAGGACATCGTGTTATATTCTAAAACTGGGATTTATGAGGATCAGAGCCCAGAGTGGTTGGGGCAAGTCTATCAATCCCAACTAAAGTGGACAAAGATGACAAATCCTGGGGGAGATGGCTTCTGACCCCCCTGGCATGTTAGTTCATTGGCCTAGTAGATACATCGAGGAAATGGAAGTCACGAGGAACCTTTTGGTTCCAATTCCAGCTCTGCCACTGCCTGATCTGTATCAGGTCAAGTGACTGCTCTGTGCCTCAGTTTCCCCCATCTATAGCATGGGATAGGATACTGCACTCCTTCACTTGTGTGTTGGCAAGTTTTAATTTATTCATATTTGTAAAACACTGACACCTTCAAATGGAAAGTGCTACAAAAGTGCCAAGTCATCTCATCATCATCATCCTAGGATTCATACTGCACGTGTACTTCTACAGCTGTTGGAGTCTAGGAATGCCCTACAGGGTCAATTCTCTAGCTTTACCTCATTTTAAATGTTGTGAGCAATTAACTGACTGTCAGCTGGTCTGTGATAATGGGTGAGCCTCTCTGCAGATAACAGGCTTCTATAGACGTGCACTGACTGCCCGACATATCCTTTGAGTGCTAGAGTTCACTGTTACAAGTATAGTTGCTGAGTCCTAAGCAAGAAGTGGAGGGGAAAAGCCAAAGCTAGGTTATTTGAAGTATGAAACCAGCAAGTCTTTAGTAATGACAGCATGACATCTGTGTGACTTTGCCTCCTTTGCTGTTTTCAGAGCTCGCAAGTGCTTACTATTAGGCCACCATATGGCAACATCAACAGGAGACTAGTTTTAAGGAAGAGCTGATTTGTGATTTCTAGGAGATTGATTTGTTCTCTGTGCAAATGATTTAACAGTTTGGTTTAGGGAACTCTCAAGGTCACAGCAGCACAGGCTGGAATATTTCGCAGACTTTGCTGATTAATAGTGTCCTGCTCATCAACCATGCTTCACTGTCCAATGGGCACAATCAGCTGAAAAGCCATCCTTTAGCCCTGTCCTGACTGAGTAAATATAGACTGCCTCTCCCGCGTGAGAGCTGCTCTCTGCTATATACCACCCTTCCTGCCAGTACTATATACAGAAAGACTGGGTGGTTAACTTCAATTGGGTGAATATGGGATAAGTCACAGGAGCCTAATGCAATACTCCTCTACAGCTTCTACGTGAGGGCCCCAGTCCTACACCTCGCTCGGTGCCCAGGGCCGGCTCCAGGCACCAGCTTGTCAAGCAGGTGCTTGGGGCGGCCACTCCGGAGAGGGGCGGTACGTCCAGCTATTCAGCGGCAATTCGGTGGACAGTCCCTCATTCCGGCTTGGAGCGAAGGACCTTCTGCCGAATTGCCGCCGCAGATCGCGATCGCGGCTTTTTTTTTTTTTTTTGGGCTGCTTGGGGCGGCCAAAACCCTGGAGCCGGCCCTGGATGCGCCGCTATGCCAAGAAGGAGCTGCATTGGTGTAATGACACAAATCCAGCCAGACAGAACTCACCACAGGATCTGGGCTGGGCTTTTGTGCAGGTCTTTGCGGTTCAGCATCTGGGAGAAGAATATTGAGTCGATGGCAATGAACATTTCTGAGGTTTCACTTTGGGGCTGTTTTATCAATATCACCTACAAGCTGAGAGTTCCCTTTAACGCACTAAACCATGAACAATTTACAAATCTCTATCGAGAAGTGAAGCCACGTATGACAAATTGTGGTGATTTAGAGATATAATCTCAGCCGGCACAGGCCAGGCCTCTCCGATTGTGGGTGCAGTTTACACGTGTGGAATGAGCTTCAAGCACAGATCTGAGCAGTCTGGGCCTCTAATTACGTTCAACTAGAGACCCAAAGATCAGGATGCAAATGCCACGGATGAGAGAGACGCCCCGGTGACTGCTTACTCCAAAACACATGGCGAAAACCAAGAGCACCACACACATTGTTGGCTGCACATTTTGCATGACCACACAGAGGTGGCAATATATCTGTACAGATCCCACACTAGGGCCCAATCCTGTCATTTGTTCTGCCCAGGTGTGCCTCTGTGTACAGAAGCTGCTCATCTTGTATGCCTTTGGAATGTGAAATAAAGGAGAAAGTTACACAAGTGCTATAAACAGTTATGTTTTCTACATCCACCAGTACAAATAGTAATTTACTTGATTGGCAGAAGTGCATGTTACTGTATAAACAGAAAAGAGAATTAAGGCTATTTGGCTGGCAGCACCAGAACTGTGACCCCAGCGCTGCCTTCACTTCAGAGGCAGAGAAAGATGGAGGAGGATGCCTTTTTGAACTAGATTTTCACCTTTTCTGCTCTTCAGGATGGAAATGCTTGAAAAGAAGCCCTAAAAAAATCATTCTAATACCAGCTAAAGAAACACCCCAAAGGTATGAGGGGCTTGACTGCCCATCATAATGGCTCCTCCACCAACTCCCTCCCCTAGCTCAAGGGCATGACCAGAACACAGGGGGCATGACCATGGGTTCCTTATGCTCAGGTGCTTGCTGGTTGTCAAATTGGCCTCTTAAGGCTGTTGGCAGGCTCTGGGGCTGGTCTGATTAAAGCAGAGGGATCAGCCTAACATAGCCTACCGTGGATCAAAGGATTGCAAAGGTCACTTTCTTCCCATGCTGTGAGATAGTTGTACATAGCACAGCAGAGGCTCATATGGGGAATTTGAACACCTGTAGAACTCAGGACAAGCTTCCCCTCACTTAACGTGTTGCATCTTACTGTAGAGGCTGCTCCTTTTCCAGGATAACAGCCTACCACTGCTACTAGCTAAGGATTGCTCTGTTAGCTCAAGTAGTAAAGGACTGCATTTAAGGTACTAGGCTCTGATCCCATGGGGAGGGAGGGGGGCATTACACGCCATACATGATAATTGCAGGTTATCTTGTATGCGTGTCGTCTTGTGTCAAAGGGGTGGGATGCAACTTCATAATATTGTCTCTTCAACATTACCGCTGAATATGCCAATGTGATAACGGGCAGGTTGCCAAACTTCTCAATTATGTAGAAGGTTGTCTCAAGTAATCACCCATAACCAACCTGTAAGGGGTTTTTGCTTAGATGGAGGCAGTCTCCACCTCTGGCAGTGAGGAACAGATAAAATATTGTCCCAACTAAGAGACAGAGTTATTTGAAATACTGTTGTATCTCCTGACGAAATAAGGGCTTTTTGCAAGAATTCAGTGTGTACTCACAAAACCTCACTGTTGTAAAATATTCCACTTAAACTCACCCAGTTACTTACATTTGCTATGCTAACAACTATGATTATATAAATGCATTTTAATCCTGGAGCAAAACATACATCCTACGTCTTTGCTTTGTGCTATTACTCCAGCCGCTTTCTTTATAACGAATATTCATGGATTTTTATTGGGTTTTCTTTTTTGTATTTAATCTTCTATTCCTCTTTGTCCCATACAGTACAGAGAAGGCAGTTTCAGGAGCTGCAGACTGTGATTTAAGATCAGCCACAGTGAGTCTATTCTTATGGAACTGATGTGATTGAAAGCCCATAATTCACCACACTGGGTGTCTCTGCTCATGGAGTTGTAAGCAGTTCTTTTTTAAAGTCTTGTCACTTTTAATATTTATGTATTAGATACATGAACCATGCCTACCTTGGTTTTCAGCTCACTCCCCTGCTGCAGGCAACTTGCACAGCAAATGAGATTTTGGGGTAGAGGGTTAACAGTGACCTCCTTTACATTCTTATCCAGTGTGCTCTTTCTGAGTGGAACATGGGGTAATGCTGACCAATAGCTGCTTCTTTCCAGTACAATAACTGGGATCCTGTTGGAAATATTGGCTGACCCTTCACTAGTTCTCCCTTCCCCTGGGCTGATCACTCCCGAAGGGAAACAGCACTGTCTGCTTTGTTCACAGCATGGAATTAAGAAAAGAGAAACACCTTTGTTCCATCGCCATATGTGCATTATTAACTATATTCTTTGGTCTCCGGGTAGGAGAGCATGTTTAAAATTTACTTACTCCACTCTTTAGACGAGTGTAAGTTTAGAGCTAGGACAAACACTGGAAGTGCTAATTTGCTCCACCTTCTCCAAGCCCTTGCTAGCTCAGAGACTCTGCTTTTCCTGTCACTCCTTTTCTACCAGAGAAATACAATAGCACTCAGAAGACTCACAATGGTGCTGGCACTAACACGCTCTTCCCCCACCCCCACTTCTGTATTCCCTCCTTTCATCTCTTCTTCTGGTTACCTATCATTTTTTTGCTGAGCAGCGTAGCAAGGAAGTTTATATAGGAGGAGGGAAGGCCAGCCAGTGTATATCAGCTAACCCTCCAGGCCTCGGGGCCTGATTACAGGACTGGGAGTTCCATAGCCCTAATCGCTAGGGTTACCATACGTCTGGATTTTCCCGGACATGTCCGGCTTTTTGGGCTCCAAATCCCCGTCCGGGAAAATCAGGACATGCGGGGCTGGCGGTGCTGGGCCGGGGGGTGCTCGGCCAGGGGGCCAGGCCGGGGACTGGCAGTGCTGGGTGGGCCGAGGGTGCTCGGCCGGGGGCCGGGCCCGGGGCCGGCACCCCAGGGCCCGAGCCAACCCAGGCTGGAGACGCCGGGGGGGCTAGACTGGGACGCGCCTCCTCCCCCCACCCCCACCCCTTACCTGCTTCAGGCTTCCCGTGAATCAAATGTTCGCGGGAAGCAGGGGAGGGGTGGAGTTGGGGCAGGGGCATAGGCGGGGCTGGGGGCAGGGCCCCGTGGAGTGTCCTCCTTTTGGAGGCTCAAAATATGGTAACCCTACTAATCGCAGCTCTGATTCTGTCTGTACCTTTGGCTAACACGTCATTTATGATTTCAAGGGTTAGGGTAATAAACAGTATCCATGGCAAAGTACATAAAGTCATTCTCAATTAGCTTCTTGTGTAAGCAGCCTTGCTGGCAATACACAATCTCTCAGGGTAGAAAGTTCTTACAGAAGAGAAAAAATAATAAAACCAACCTTCTTAAACCACCAATCACATTTCAGACCAAATGGCTCTAACACTACTAGTCATAGAATATCAGGGTTGGAAGAGACCTCAGGAGGTCATCTAGTCCAATCCCTTGCTCAAAGCAGGACCCATCGCCAGACAGATTTTTGCCCCAGATCCCTAAATGGCCCCCTCAAGGGTTGAGCTCACAATCCTGGGTTTAGCAGGCCAATGCTCAAACCACTGAGCTATCCCTCTCTGACATTAGAACAGGCCAAAGAGAGACGGTCACCCCTTCATACACCAACAAAGCACAATATCTTTTAGTGAGGAAAGTTACGGTCTATGCACAGGACTGGGAGCCAGAATCTCTGTATATAAATACTTACACAGCCTCTTTCACTGTAATATGGGAGTGGTTTACCAACATTAATGAATGTATTCTTCGAATTCTTTCCCACTGAGGTAGGAAAGCACAATTATTCCCATTTTAGAAGAGGAAATGGAGGCACAGTCTATGGCAGAAATATTGAATCCAGCTTTCCTGAGTCCCAGGGTCCAGTGCCTTAACCCCAAGGCCATTCTTCACAAGAGCTAATCCCCTACCCCAAGCTACAAAGGCAGTGAGAGTTAAGAGATTAACTTTGTATAGAATTTGCAAGATTGCCTAAGAAGCCTAAGTCTCATTAAAATGTTATCATTTGCCTCAATTCCTCCATCCCCCTCATCAGAAAAACATGGATAATATTTGATTATGTCACAGGGTGTTTATGAAATGAATGTTTAGGACAGAAAAATCAGTGCTAAGTCTTTTTATACAGGGCCTCTCTCTGCGCCTTTCCTGAGCCCTCACTTGTCAAACTCCTGGCCATGTACCCTTTGACGTGGAAACACCACTATGCAGCACACACATGCACAGCTCTCTGCAAGTGTCATGTTCTGAGTTACACATCAGACACCACTGTTCAGTTTTATAAAACATGCTTTATGAGAAACCCCACAAGTAATAAGGTATATCTCCATATATTATATCTCATAGAACTGGAAGGGACCCCAAAAGGTCATCAAGTCCAGCCCCTGATTTTTACCCCAGATCACTAATGGCCCCCTCAAAGACTGAGCTCACAACCCTGCATTTAGCAGGCCAATGCTCAAACCACTGAGCTATCCCTCTCCCTATTTTATCCTCATGAGAAATTACAGAAGTCGGGCTGATTAGGCCTTAACTACACTGAGGGGAAACTTTAAAATACCAGCAACCAGGGGAGTGAACTGCACCATTCTATTTTGCTATTTATTGTTGTCACTTCCAATTATTTCGGTGGGGTCGTTGGTATTTTATGACTCACAAATGCCCATTGAAAATGTGACAATAGCTGCTTGGACATATCCCAACAGTCATGTCTCATTCTGCACTTAAATTGTCCCGTTTCAGAACCAAGGAACAAAAACAAAAACAAAAGACTAATGACTGCATTATTTTGTGTTATCAAGAGGTGACTAAAATGATGGTGATAGACACCAGTGGGTCTTGCAAAAGAGATGCAACTCCTGCTATTTCTTAGTTATGCAAGATAGCTTTTCTTTTTCTGCCTGAACTAGCTACATAAACATGATAACCAGCTCATCAACACCAGCTTCTGACAGTGCCTCATTGCCATTAATATGCAAATTAGAAGCCCACACATTGATTAAAAACATATTAGACAAAGGCTATTGGCAAAGATCTATGCGCTTGTTACGAAGCTTGATTAGTGAGCAGTGGACTGTGTAGAAAGAGTATGTTTAAACTGCTTCCCTTCAAGCACCTGCACTGATTGGTATGACAAACCCATCTCTGCTATTCAGGGAAATGAGCCCCTGCTACCACATATACTAAACGAATATAAGCAAAGCCAGTAGGTACTTATTTCCAAATGAAATGCTTTCCATCTTTAGTAGTTTAAAAAAAGAGAGAGCTCTATATTCCCCAACACTACCAGGGAAACGCATGGCTTTGAATGATAACAGTTACAAGACAAGTGAAAGTGTCATTCTTATAAAGGTAGGGGTGTCCTAGAGAAAACAGCTCTGTTGCACATTAGCCTTCAGAGGAGGCTTAATTAGGGATGTAGCACCAGCTTATAGATGCGGTAGGGACAATGCAAAGGAAATACGGTGGCGCTGGCTCTGATGATAACACCCATTTGCCAAGGGGATAATGTACCACGCAACATATGCCAGCAGCCAGACACAACACATCTCATCAATCAGAAAAAGAAACACCTCTGAGGCAGGACAACAGGATTCCATAGTCAACCATATCAAGAACTGTGCAGAAGCCAAGCATAGGCACATATATGGATGTTGTGATAGACTCACCATCCTGGAGCAACTCCTCGTAGCAAGTCTCAGCACTGGGACACTTCTGACTCCTCTCATCCTCGGGCTGCTGCGGTCTGGTGATTGGGGCTCAGGCCAGGTCCCACTAAAGTTTCCCCTTTGGAGTCATCACACTCCCATACAATACTGGTCACCAACACGACATCATTCAGCCCTCCTGAGCTGCTCTTCAACCCCACTCTTCTTTCAGAGAACTGGCTGCTTCACCCCAGGAGAAATCAAATCCCCAAATGAAACTAAACAACTTCTGCTGCTCCTGCCTGCCCTGGGCTTGATGTTTTAGTCCCTCTAAGCTCATCCCAGCTGTCTGTTCCTCTTCTAGAACACCAACCCAAAGATCTGGTTCGCTGGAGCTTGACCCCCATCTCAGTTCCACCACAGGACTAGTTCCCCCATGGGCTCTTCTAGGGAATCCTATACCCCTTCTCCCCTAGCTCACCTCCCTGCTGGCTCTCTCCTTCCACTGCTCTGAGCTCCAGCTGCATCTGGTAACTAATTGTGCCTAATGCCACTCCAGGTGCAACCATGTAGGCTAATTGAGTGCTCAAGCTCCTGTTAACCCTTCCTCTGCCAGGGTGGGGTATATACACAGCATCACAAATGTTCATGGCCAAGTTAGCCTGTCAGTGCTATCTGCTCCGTGTCCTTAGACAGTGCCTACGTGGAGTGGCCCCTTGGCAAGCTGCTCTGTTAGTATGCTAAGCAAAATAAGGCTGGATCCTGGTTAGTCAAAGAGGTCTGTTGTATCAAGTGCTGCTTTTGTGGAGCGCTGACAGGATCGTGGTTTGCATTATGGTGTAGGGGAAATGGCCTGGGACCTGCTACAGTGGAGGCATTTTATAGAACTCCTGAACCAAGATACAGTAATACATGGGAATGAGATTAGAAAAGCAGAGCGTTCTTCATTCTTAACAGTGCTGCAGCACCTCAAAGCCTAGCTCTTGAAGGCTAGATCAACACAAACTTCACTTTGTCAAAAGAAGAACAGGAGTACTTGTGGCACCTTAGAGACTAACTAATTTATTAGAGCATAAGCTTTCGTGGACTACAGCCCACTTCTTCGGATCAATGGTTCCATCATCATCTCTGTCCTGACATTCTGTCATCTGAAGGAGGAAATTAGAGTAGACTATTTACCCTGCAGCCTAGAAATTGATCTTATTGCAATAATGCAAATGGGGGACACACTAGAGCAGTGATCCCCCTATTGGGGCATGGACGAACACTGGGGAAGTGGGGGACTCAGCTCTGCTCCGGCCCTGCTCCCAGCTGAGGCCCCAGCCTTGGCCCCTGGCTCCCGGCCCGGCCACAGCTCTGCACCCAACCGTGGCCTGGCTGCAGCTCCACTCCTGGCCCTAGCCCCCAGCCTTGGCCCCGCTCCCAGCTCCAGACTTGCCCATTGCCACAGCCATGGCCTCAGCTCCTGGCCTGCCCATGGCTCCGGCCCCAGCCCCGACTGCAGCCCCACTCCCAGTCGCAGCTGCCCCAGTCCCTACTATGGCCCTGCTTCTGACCCCACCTTCCAACTGCAGCTGGGGGTGGGGAGCACAGACAGGGGTAAGGGCAGGGCACGACTCTAAAAGTTTGGGAACCACTACACAAGAGAGAGAAACATTTACCAGCCAGCCTGTATATTGTCCTTATCTTACAACCCAATGGCCCTGGATCTTCCTAGTGAAATTCTATGGGGGTGTGAGTGGACTTTCAGCGGGACTTAGAGACACAGTCGCATTTTACGAGCTGTCATCAGCTGATTCAGTATGAACCCAGAGAACGGCAGAAGACTGCTAGTTATAGCCAGAAGGGGAGACAAAAATAGATTTTTGCATACATAATTTGGAGATTATAGAATGAGGTTTTTAAGGTCAGGAGTTGCTAATTAAGTTGATGCGATGGGAAAATAAAGAAAGCAGTGCCTGAAATAGTTGTTAAAGAGAAATTAATCATAAGAGAAGAATGCCATCAGAATGTACCAAGTGCTTCGTACATCATTGGCATAGAGTTTTATCTATGAAGCTAGTTAACAAGAATATGTATTATATCTGCTGTATGATACCTTAGCTTCAAAACACTGCAAAACAACAGCAGTGTTTTGCTTTGCGAGAGCTTTCCCTACAGTAGCCAGGCCAGTGTCTAAACAGCTGTGGTAGTACATGCCACAAAGTTCTCTTAGGCTACATCTACACTACAGGGGGGGGTCGATTTAAGATATGCAAATTCAGCTACGCGAATAGGCGGCAAAATCGACCTCTGCGGCTTCCTGTCGACGGCGCTTACTCCCACCTCCGCTGGTGGAGTAAGAGCGTCGATTCGGGGATCGATTTCTACTCGCCCATTCAGGGAGTAGTGTAGACCTAGCCTTACAGTGCTTCTCTAAAGGATCAAGGTTTCATCTTTTATTATTAGACTTCTAGGTAGCTACTGGTGCTAACAATGGTCCACTTAGATTCAGATCTTCAGTAACTGCAAACATGGCAAGAGATAAATGAACAAAATGACACTGAATTATTGAGATCTGTTATCTTTATAGTATGTCACATAGAACTTTAAATTGGAAAAATGCTTGGCCTTAAAAGAGATTAGATTTGCTTATATAATCTATGGAAGTTCCACATGAAAAATGCAGAGTATATTTTTTTAATGAGGGAAATAAATGTAAATGTCTTCACCCTTCAGTCTAATGTAAGCTTAGGGGATGCAATTGTTTTATTGCGTTCCATTTCAAAAGGGCACTAATGTATCTATACATAGTGTTTAAGCCTAGTGTAGGGCAGTGATCTGTTTGACTCTGAAAACACAAACACATCAGAAAGTGCACAGCCTGAAAGGAAGTTCTGTAGGGATCAGTGAGTTCCCACTAGGAGATCTGTCTTTTTATGCCTCTCTTTGAAGGCCTAATAAATTCAGCAAAAGCAAGAGATTAGAAGGATTTGGAGACAAAAGCCTGATAGACTGGCCCAGGACAATACAGATAACTAAAAGGCAAATTTTGTGCTGCACTAGTTACTTCACTTTGAAACAGGCAATAAGCTGGGGAATGTGCCAGGGCATCTCGATCCCATCACAAACCTCTTGCTTTCTGGTGCACAGCAGCCTGGCCTGATGCACCAGTCACTATACAATCTTCCCACTAATCTCTGAGCCTGATTGTCTGTTACACAAAGACCACGTCACACCTCCCTGGCAGTGTAAAGATGCAAGGCTGCCAGAGTGGCGTACATGAGAATCAGGCCTTCTGGCTTTTGGCCAGGCCATTTGAGCCAAGTTAATGGTCCACTCCATGCACATAAGTGCTCTTGGGGAGAAGGGTGAACAGATGCCTCTGGGAATGGCTATAAGTAGGGCCCTACCAAATTCATGCTCCATTTTGGTCAATTTCATGGTCATAGTATTTTAAAAATTGTAAATTTCATGATTTCAAATATTTAAATCTGAAATTTCAGGGTGCTGTAATTGTAGGGGTCCTGACCCAAAAAAGAGTTGTGTGCGTGTGTGGAGGGTGTCGCAAGGTTATTGTAGGGGCGGGTTGCGGTACTGCTACCCGTACTTCTGCATCGCAGCTGGTGGTGGCGGTGCCTTCAGAGCTGGAGAGCAATGTCTACACATCTGCCTCGATTGTGAGTCTCTCTGAAAACACCAAATACTGACACGACAATGACGTGTAATGTGGTTCTTTAGGGGAAAAAACTGTGTAGTAATTAATTTATTGTGATTAGCTGTCAGAGATCACCAGCGTCCTGGCCCCCGAGTTATTGGGGATGAATTTTTCTCCATGGCAAATCGCCTGTGCAGCAAGCTGCATGGAACTTGGAGAGAGAAGCATAGGTTGGAGGCACAGTTGCCAACTTTCACGGGGTAAATAAGCATCCCGACCTTCACAATGAGCCAAAAATCAAGCTAATCCCATTTCAAAACAAGGCCGAAACAAGCCAGTCCCTAAGAACCCCAACACTCGATGTGACTAGATCCCCCCGGTGTGCAGTCTGGGACTGTGGTGGGCCTGCTGTGCACCCCTGACTCTCTCCCGCCCTTGCCCCTGCTTGCTGAGAGCCAATTAAATAAAAGGAAGCAACAAGCTAAAAGCCAAAAACTAGCCAACAAACAACTCACAAGCCAATTAAGCCAAAAACAAGCCCAATTTCTGCAGGGTTTTTTACGGGTTTGGCATGTCTGGTTGGAGGTTGGAAGAGTTTGAAGGAGGCATCAGGAAATCGGTCTGTGTGCACAGGATCTCTATCCTTTGTTAAATACACTTATATTTGTTATTAGAGAAAACAAGTATAAGTGCTGTGTGTTCAACAGAGCTGTGTTCTAAGGGGTAACTACTACGCTGTGGGGCACTGGTCTTTTGGGAACAGCAGGCCTGGTATTTCCGTATATATCCAGTGGATAAGAGGCTAGACAGTGCTGGGGGACGCTCAGAGGACTCAGGAGTTGGAGTGTGTCTATCACTAGCTTGCATGAGGGACAGTGAAGCTAAGGGCAGGTGATAGTGCGGTGCCTCACAGCCTGGCTGACCCTGAGAAGCATCACAGAAGAGTTTGGAGGCGGCACCAGGAAGTCCATCTGTGTGCACATGGCTGGAATGCTAGCTGCAGTTGTAGCACCTCTGCAGATAGTTCTTTAATAAAGAGCCAATTTAGCTTTAGAAACATGAAGTCCTCCCATGTGTTTACCCAGAACACAGTACATGAAACATCCCTGTAAACATGAAGCCACACAACGAGCAGCCCACTCATCTTTGAACACTCCTCCCTCAACCATATGAACGCTATTAATGCTGGAGCATGAATTAATTACGTAGGGGTTGCTCTGTATTTTTACTATCCCCAGAGAATAATTTGCTTCTGCAATGCACCCAGTCCTTTCCCTTTGCAGGACAGTTTCATGTCTGCAGTTCACTGAACCCTCAGTGGCCTATGTCCCACTGAGAAAAGGTTCCTGCCAACTTTTGTCTTGCATTGGGCAGTGTAACCAGATGCAGCCACATCCGCAGCCATGCTCTGAAATCTTTCTGATTAGAAACAGGTAAGCAGGGCCGATGCAAGGATGTTTCATGCCCTAGGCGAAACTTCCATCTTGCGCCCTCCCCCCCTCCCCGAGCCCTGCAGCAGCTCACCACCTCCACCCTGAGGCGCCTCCCTCCCCATGGGAGCTCCCCCGCCGCTCGGGGAGCCATGCGGCAGCTCCCCACCCCAACTTACCTCTGCTCCGCCCCCTCCCCGAGCCCTGCGGCAGCTCCCCACCCCCCCTCCGCCCTGAGGCACCCCCCCCCCGCGGCAGCTCCCCACCCCCCTCCGCCCTGAGGCACCTCCCCCTGTGGCAGCTCCCCCCCCCGCCTGGGGAGCTGTGCAGCAGCTCCCTGCCCCAGCTCACCTCTGCTCCGCCTCCTCCCCGAGCACACTGTCGCTGCTCCACTTCTCCTGCCTCCCAGGCTTGCGGCGCCAGTGTACTCAGGGGAGAAGGCGGAGCAGAGGTGAGCTGGGGCGGGGAGTTCCCCTGTGTGGCCACCACCGCCCCCTTAATTGCTGCAGACGGCTCTCCCCGCACCCTCTGCCCCAGCTCCTTCCGCCTAAATGCCGACGACGACTGGGACGGCCAAAGATCCAGCCGCTGCAGTCACCGCCGAAGAAAATGCCGCCCCCCCATTTGCTAGTGCCCTAGACAACCGCCTAGGTCACCTAATAGGTTGCACTGGCCCTGCAGGTAAGACCCTTATGAATTATATGTTTTATGTCATTTCTTTAAAACAGGAGGAATTAGTTTAGAGAAATCTAAAAATGAACAGTTCTGAAAGCAGTTCTTCAATGTCACCCTTCCTAGGTATGAGCTGCAAGTTGGCTAAAGAAACAGGACCGTTTGGCTAGAAGAACCACCTAATGCTGAAAAAACTCAGTCGCATGTTCTCACCAGCTTCCCTCAACTCCACTGCCCCAGTGAGCACAGTTGTTGCAGGAGGCCTTGCTCTTAGAGTGAGATGTGTTCTTTAAGGAGGCTTAAAAGCCCATAGGCTTGAAATTAGGTGAAGGTTTCTAACCACCAGAGGAGTGAAGTTCAGGAACAACATTCCAAGGGGAGCAGTGGCAGCAAAAAACCTAACTGGCTTCAAGACTGAGCTTGGTAAGTTTATGGAGGGGAGGGGATGGTGGGACTGCCTACAATGGCATGTAACCAATTTGCAACTGCTAGCAGCAAATATCTCCAATGGCCGGTGATGGGACACTACAAGGGGAGGGCTCTGAGTTACTACATGTCTGGCTGATGGGACTTGCCCACAAGCTCAGGGTCCAGCTGACTGCCATATTTGTGGTCGGGAAGAAATTTTCCCCCAGATCAGATTGGCAGAGACCCTGAAGGTTTCTCACCTTCCTTTCAGTGTGGGGCATGTGTCACTTGCAGGTTTAAACTAGAATAAATGGTGGAGTCTCTGTAACTTGAAGTCTTTAAACCATGATTTGAGGACTTCAGTAACTCAGCCAGAGGTTAGGGAGGAGGTGGGGGACGATCTGTGGCCAGCGTTGTGCAGGAGGTCAGATTAGATGATCATGATGGTCCCTTCTGGCCTTAAAGTTTATGAGTCTATAGGGGATTAGGCCCAAGACTTTGAAGCTCATCTCCTACAGTCCCAGCACTCCCAAAACGATCTGTTTATGGCTGTTTGTGTTGCTAAGCAAGCATTCTGCTCCATCCAAGCCAACGACAGCTTTTCAAGTTTCAGAGTAACAGCCGTGTTAGTCTGTATCCGCAAAAAGAAGAACAGGAGTACTTGTGGCACCTTAGAGACTAACAAATTTATTAGAGCATAAGCTTTCGTGGACTACAGCCCACTTCTGCATCCGAAGAAGTGGGCTGTAGTCCACGAAAGCTTATGCTCTAATAAATTTGTTAGTCTCTAAGGTGCCACAAGTACTCCTGTTCTTCTTTTGACAGCTTTTCAGTGACACAGTGAATTGCAGTAATTTAGCCAAGCCTGGAGTGATGAATGTGTTTATCACTGTGGCCAGATCCTTCTGGCCAGCTGCAGAGCAGTAACTAGGACTATCCAGGTGTACAGGGGCAATAAGGAGTCTAAGGTTGCAGTCTAGCTTGACAACGAGGAGTCAGACGCCCCTCAGAGGAAAGAACAATGGAGCACGGTAATATTTCCCTCTTCTCACTGACACATCCATCTGGCTCCTGCTGTTCATCCCTGCACTGGGGCAGCAGGAGATGGCTCTGCCTGCATCAGATATGATGGAGATGCAGGGCAGCTGCCAGCTGTTATTTCAGGGTCTCTCTCAGTGGTTTTACTTAGACTTTATACAGCGATTGTCACCAGTGTCTAAGCCTCCTCTCCTCCCTGCTCTCCTCTCCTCCCTGCTCTTCAGTACCTTAGATAGAGACTTATAATGGGCATCTGCCCTGCCACACGCAGTGATCTGGAATGTGGAGTTCCACAGCTCCCAGAAACGGGCCTGGGCTAGTTCAGGGCCACTCTCTGGGCCCTGATGGGTCTGTGGGGCATCTCTGAGGGATGGAGAGGAGACTGCCCACTGGCACAGGCAATAACATCCCTGTACCATAGCCAGCATTCAAAACAATAGGAAGGGCCCTTCAAAACAGCTAAGGTGAGGATGGTTCTCGGCTAGTTTTTAGATTACCTTGCTCAGGAAGAGGGAATTAGACACCGGTCGGAGGCACTGGCTGCGGCAAGTGATGGGTTTTGGCCCATTGGTCAGACTACTCCGTATTGAGAGGCACATGTAAATTTGCATCCCCATGTGCAATTCAGGCATGTATATGTGGGAAAGGCTGCAACTTCCTTTGGCTGTCGTGGTGATAAACACTGTGGGGCAAGGACTGTCTCTGCATGGGCATACAGTGCCTAGCACAGGGTAGTCCCAACTTCCATTGGAGTCTAAGTACTATTGCTACTGAACTAATAACAACCTGTGCGTCACATACCATTTAACTTTTACCGACATGTACATACCTAGCCCATCCCTACAGTTGCCTAGGAAATCCTATTTAAAACATGTAAAGCGAAAGCAGCATCAGTTAGTGAAGAGGTCAAAGCACTGAAGAGACTGACTTCTTCATGACAACACACTGTGCTAGCACCTCCTTCCTTCTATGATATGAGGGAATGAGGCTCGTTTGTGACTTAGATGCTGAGGTTTTCACACCAGGTGGAGCCCTGCATTAGTACACTGAGGCTTTCCCAATTATTACTCCTACCTGAACACCCAGGAGAGAGATTCATCTAAGGTCTACTTGCTGTTAAATCGTATTTTCCTCCACCAGACATTTCCCCATCTAATATAAACAAAGTGATGAAAGAAAAATCAGTTCCAGAAAAACTGTAATTAAGAAGTACTTGTAACTTATTTCGTCTGTCCATTTCATAGGCAGTATACATTCTGCAGCTATCGAACAGTGCATGCATTTCAGGCAAAGTACTGAATACCCCCTCTGCATAGGTAATGACAGCTGTGTATGAGCGGTGTGATGATGGAAATGTTTGTGCCCAGCTGCAATCAAGAATTATTTGAGCAAAGCTATTGTGCTCTCTTGCAGTCAGGCTTTGATTTTGCTCACCTCACTCCAGAAGAGAGGACTTTTTAAAATCATTTGTGCTAATTATAAACAAGCAAGGTCATGTATCTCTCTCGCTCTCCTTTATTAGCTTTTAACAAAACTAAATACATTTGTAAAGGGTGAGATTTTCAAAGTGGACAAAGGAATTTAGAGCTAACTTACTAAATTTTAAAGTGAATTGTGTCTAAATCCCCTGGTCAACTTTGAATATCTCAGCTAAAATGTCTGTGATTTGAAGGGGATGGTCCCCCTGACCTTTCAATTTCTATTTTTATTTACTGAGACATGAATGTAGCCACTACAGACTCTTTTTTTCTATTTGTCAAGCCAGTTACTCCAACTATTAATTGAGGGAACCTTAATAAATCTGTTTAAATGCTAAGTAAAAAGAGTGGTAAATCCCCCCCAAAAATATTGGAGCTTTTCCATTAAGTAGAGCATTTTGCCACCAGATTTCATTTGAGTTATGCCAAAGAATTTTATAATTCAGATAGCAACCTGACTTCTTTGCCTGGAAGGGGTCTATTTAGTCTTCACTGCTGGCAGGAGAAACTCTGCAGGATTCCACAGAGCAGTATCTATTATTGATCTTAATCCTAATTTAGGAGATAATCACCTCACTTCTCTCCCACAGTATTGAAAAAAAATGCTCATGTAAAAATGAAACTGGTGAGTTTTGACTTTTAATTTTTTTTGCAAGAGAAAGAAAAAATTTCCACTGGTACACATTAGCTTGTTTTGATCATAAGGGCAAAGCAGGTGGCAATATGGTGGGGTGTTTGCAATTCTGGGTGAGAGAATCCAAAAGCCAGAGATACAATAAAATATTACTGGCAAGAGATAAAGCTAAAGAGCTCCTTCCCCGTATAATCACTTTTTTGAAGAGCATGAAGGAGAAGCTGCAACAGAAATCACTACGTGCCCTGTGCTTGGCTGTGGTTAGATCTAAGACTCCAAAGAGAAAGCAGAAGCTAAACCACCTTCCTAATCACAAAAGGTCTATGTTAGAAGTAGATTAAGACCTATTTCTTTCCCTTTGTAGCTCAGCTGGAGCCATAGGACCCATGCCCCTGAAATGCATGCCTTGCTTCAGCCCACGAACTAGATTAATAGATTCCAAGGCCAAGAAGGGACCATTGTGATCTAGATTTGGGAATAGGATTGCCTCTAGAGATGGAATCCTGGAGGTATAAGCACCTGCTTGACCTTGTAAGACAAGAAGACATTTATTTCAGCAAAGCCGGACAGTAGCATCTAGTAGATTTACTACTTATTATCGCCTCATGATTTAATAATAACCAATTGTTAAGCCTGAGTCTTACATTTGTCAAGAATAAGGTTTAGTACATGGTTTACAATGAAACTGACTCGATCTCACATATCCATTATCCAACACCTCAGCCACTGTAAAAACCATTGTGTACTACTACCTTCCCCTTGAGAGAGGTATAAATCAGAGGTAGTGAGCAGCACCTAATGCATCCATTACTGTTTTTTTTGTTGATAAATTCACTATCACATAACAAATAAATAAAATTAACA
Organism: Malaclemys terrapin pileata; assembly: GCF_027887155.1. Classification (NCBI taxonomy): domain Eukaryota; kingdom Metazoa; phylum Chordata; order Testudines; family Emydidae; genus Malaclemys; species Malaclemys terrapin. The sequence goes on along the minus strand of NC_071506.1, from coordinate 127,236,109 downwards.
CTAGCATTTCAGTGCTATTAATAAAAAATTTAATGAAGTTAGCCTTTGAACTGCAGTTTTCCAGGTAATTACCCAAATTTAAATGTAAAATGCTTGACAAGAACACCATGCTGCCTAGCACCTAAGTGCCAGGAGCAATACCTTATTTGTTTGTTTTATTAAGTTGTAGCCAGGTGGACAGAGATTAATGACCTGTACATGATTTAATTGCCTCTCTATCATACACACAAATCTGCAGGGCATTGTGGTGGCCCGTGGATTCAATTAAAAGTATCCCTGATCCTGTGTCAGGCTAATTTCCAGTAGCTGCAGGCCAGTGTCCTTGCAGTGTCCATTTGCACTTTGCTGTGACTTCTCCTGGTAAAGGAACTGATGAATCACTGTTCACTTCGAAGGTGTGAAGCAGCCTTTAGTTGAGTGTGCACAGAAAGGAAATGTCAAAGCCTATTATTCAGGAGGCAGCAGAAAGCAAGGACAGAAGAAGCCCAAGGAGAATCACACTATTGCACATGCATAAAACAATCAGGAAAATTCCTCTCTAGAGAAGGTTTATCTTTACATTGGAATTCATAGGATCCCAAAGTCCTCAGAACCTATTAAATGCAGATGTGTTTTATAGCTCATACAATCCACATTTGTTCTGCATTGTCTCTATCACCCTCTTGGAACTTGATAACATTTAGTTCAGTTCCTAAAAATGGGTTAGGTAATTAACTTGGGCTCCCTCTGCTGGCTGCATGACTTTGCCGCAGAAAAATTAAAAATACTGCAGGATATGGATTGCCAGTGGCTCCAGTTACTTTTGTTATCAATCTACCACTAAGTCAGTGAACAATAAACGCTTTCCCTGTGGATAAATAATCAATGTCTACAAAGGGGCACCCGGATAAATGGCTTTTATCTTGGAAATTCAGATCTTTTCCTGAGCTGAACCCTCCTCCCTCCAAACCCTGTTTGCTCCCTGTAAGTGACACCAGTTCAGCATGCCCACTCTGCCAATGGGACCCATGGCAGTGGCAGGTTGTAGGCAGAAATTAGTGAATGAATATTGCACACAGTTTGAAGGGATACCACCCCAGAACACCAAAGGACCAGCCTTGAAGGGTTTAAAAATAGATGCTCCAGAACTCCTTGACAGGTATTATCCTGTTGAACTCATTTGCTTTCAATCATTGCTATGAACAGTGGATTATGTGATATAGGATAATTACTTAGGCTCAAATCCTTTGCCTAAGAGCCATTGCTAGAAAGAAGTTTGTGCTTAAGTCTCTCTCTGCTCGGCCCAGCATGTGCTTAACTGCAAGAGTGTACCTTCCATGGGGCACAAGCACATGCTCAGTGTGGCTGAATCGGGGCCTGAATAGCAGCATGCCCTCCTCTCACCGCAGTGGGCTGCACAGACAGGTGCTGGATGAGCTGCATGGGAGTGATCCCGATGCCCCTGCCCTCACTCCCATTCGGCACTAGGCCTCTCCATGCATGGGGAAGGGGCCGGGACTTGTGCCGTGGTGTCAAGTTCCCCAGTGCAACGTGAATACGTAACCGTCTCAAAGACACGTCAGGCACTGGGGTCAAATTCAGCAAGTCTAACGGAGTCTGGAGGGAGTCTTAGTTGGCCTAATTTACACCTGTCTGTCCTTCCCACCCCTCACCTACTTGCACCTGCTTCCCACTCCTCAGTACATGGGCCACATTAACAGAGTCCTTTATATTTCAGTAAGTGGGATTAAGTAGGTGTCAGGGGAGCATAAGGGAATCCAGCTTTCACATTGTGAACCTCACCTCTGAGCTGGGTTCCCCTTTATTTTCACAATTTTCCCTCTGTTGTCATTTACTTTCTATAGAAACACCTGGTGCACTGGGCAAAATATCTATTTTACAGAGGAAACATCAATTCACCTAATCACATTGTGCCACTAGAATGGCATAGGTGTTGTTGTTCCTTCCACTGCCTTGAAACATTCCAAACAGGCAATTTGCTTCCTAGGAACATCATGTGGATAGACTAATGTCTTTTATAGGTTAGCATTCAGCAAAGTCGATAGTGGGGGTAGCATCCATCTAGCTTCTAGGAATCAAACTTGAATGGCAGGAAAAGGATTTTATTCTTTAATTTTAGCTTTCAGTGTTCAGTGAACCATATGTATTTTTTCTGAAGACAAAGAGGAAGGGAAAAGATTCATCCATTATACATACCCCATGATTCATTTTTTTTCTTTATATGTTGACACAAATCATGCCGAAGAAGGTGAAGAAATCATGTTTATTTCTGGTTGAAGACTGATTACATCACAATCATGGATAATTTAATAGAGCAATTTTATATTCTCAGAAGAAATCTAAGAATAAATATGAAAAAAATAAAATATTTTATTTCCACTGTCTTTGAGGATGAGTGATGTTTAGATGCTGTTTCTTAAAGGATATTTATCATACTTTAGACTGTGCGCTGAATATATTATCTTGAAAAGGTAAAAAAAAAAAATCCATCCAAATATTTTAACTCACCACAAAATTAAAAAAGAAAATCCATGTATTTGTCCAAAGTGAAGATTTAGTTATACGTTAATTAATGAATCCACATAGGAAATGCTCATTGTCCAAGAAAGTATCCTTTCTATTGGTTAATAGACTCTTCTTTACAGAAAAAATCTTGATGTTTTTTCCTTCTTTTGATTGATGAATCACTATTGATTCTTCAGGCTGTAATACAAAAAGGAAGCAGAGATAAGTTTCTTTCTTGTTTCTCCTAGTTTTTGTTTTTGCTTGTTTGCTGCTACTGTATAAGAGTCTCTCTGTGCACCTGTTTTCATCATTAACCCATGTAACCTTGAGTACATCCTATGTTCCTGACTGCTTATTCAATTATATACCATCTTGTAATTGTTCCTAGGAGACAAAGGTATAACAAGATTCAGCGGCTAGAAGTTGAAGCTAGATAAATTTGGAGTAGAAATAAGGCACACATTTTTAACAGTGAGGGTGATTAACCATTAAAACAACTTACCAACGGTTTGTGGTGGATTCTTCATCACAGGACACTTTAACATCAAGATTGTATGTTTTTCTAAGAGAGATGCTCTAATTCATCCACAGCTATTGACTTGTAGCAGAAATTAATTCAGAGAAGTCCTATGACCCGTGCTATGCAGCAAGTCAGAGTAGATGATCACAATGGTTTTTTTGGCCTTAATATCTCTGAACCTATCAATCAAACCATTCCTGTAGTATCTGAGCACCGCACAAGCAGCTTTATCCTTACAAACACTTCCAGGAAGTAAAGAAATATTAGCCTCCTCATATTACGGATAGGGAATTCAGGCATAGAGCAATTAGGATCTTTGCTCATAGTCATGGAGAAAGTCTGTTTCAGAGTCTGGATCTGAACCCACATCCCAGACCAGTGTCTTCACGGCAGCACCACCCTTCTTTTTACATACGTATTTCACTGCATCATCAGGTTAAACACAGTCACCTTCCTTTAAGTCCTCAGTATAAAACTAGAGTTTTTGCACACTAGGCAATATACTTTTGACAACTGAGAACATTTCCAGGCAGTAAAATAATATGATCTAATATTTATAATTTGTGAGATGGGCTAATGTTTACTTTTAAAATCGAAGTAATTTCTCCATACACCAAGAAAACAAACAAAAACACAAATTGCACAAGCCATTCAGTGGTTTTCATATTTTGATCAAAGCATCAGAGGGTATCAGAGACATCTTTATTTTCACTTATATTAAAAGGGAATGGAGAGAATTTAATATTGAGGGGAAATATTACACATTTGCTTTTTATAGGCAGTGTAATTATTCAGATTATCCCTGGAAGAAGCAAAATAATGACAAATTAAAATGTCTTTGAATCCCATCTACTTTAATAATTGTTCATCTGCTATAGTTGTTATTGCTCTAAACTTCTCTGTATTTTAATCAGTATCCTACACAAGACCAAAAGCACATGGAAAATTTCATCGCTATTAACAAATGTTGCAGTCATCAAGATAAAAAAAAAACATTTTTAATTTGAGACAGATGTGCTGTGTAGCTCAGGTATTTAAAGATATCTCCTGAAATGTAATGGAAATCTAGCCTGAGAGAGAGAGAGAGAAAGAGAGAGAGAGAGAGAGAGAGAGAGAGAGATCATTCCTGAAGGATAAATGTAATTTATTCTATAGCTTTCTTAGGATGGAAGCTACTTGTAGAACAGAATAAAAACAAATACAGCATAATAAAATATCACCCCTCTAAAATGCAACCACATAAAACCAAAATGATGCGGTCGAATTTAGAAGTTGTTTGCAAAAATGCAATTATAGGGCGGAAAAAAACCCTAAAGGTTTATGGTACTTTTTGAAAGTGCTGAGGGATGATATGAGAAGGTTTCTGTGATGGGGATGGAGTTCCACATTGTAACAAAGCGAATATACTATTGCCTGACAGCTTGAGAGGCAATGGTGAGCTCCCAAGACGGTGGTAATTCGTAAGGACAGTCAATGTGAGGTTCAAGGAGCAGGATTCAAATGAAGCCAGTGCCAGGAGCTTGTAGGACTTGGAAAACCAGGAGTGCCAATTTAAAGTCAATCTGCCACTTACTTTGCTGATTCTGGACAAGACCACATGCAGTGTACCTGTCAAACATCTTATCTTTTTAAGTTTTAATTTTAAGTTTGAGGCTCACACGGGATGGGTTTGAGGCATTATCACAAGTGAAAGAAGAGAACAATCCGAATGAACTTTGGAATGAAATGACAACGGTCATGCTCAAATCTGCCAAATCACATGTTCCAAAATGTCAGCATTGGACCACATTATGGTTAACAGAAAAAGTGTTTGGACTAGCAAAAAATGATGCAGAATGACACAGAGTGACTTGAAGACTGAAGCACCTAGGAGAGAGTACAAAGAACTGAGCAGGCAGATCTGAAAGCAGACTAGACTAGACAAGAGTGAATACATCAGGGCAAAGTATGAGGAACTTGAGAGTCACAAAAAGAGTACTACAAAAGGTAAGTATGTTCATAATGGTCAGACTTCTTATCAGAAAGTTTCCCCTATAATCAAGCATAATACAAGATCCTGATGGCAGAGTCCTCACTGAAAGTGATGATATTAACCACGCTTGGACAGATTACTGTGCCAATCTGTATGCCTCATCAGAGCCACTTACAATACAGGACGACAGAAAGGAGCACATAGAGCCAGAGTCATCAATCCTGTGAGTGGAACTGGTGTGTACTGTTATGAAAACGAAGCCTGGGAAAGCACCAGCGGTAGATAACATACCAATAGAATTGTTAAAAGAAATTAGTGACCTCAGTACTGATATCAATGAGCAGGCAACAGCAAGTGGTTTACCAGTGAGCAGGACGTGTGACATGGGTGTATTCTGTCTCCAAGCCTTTTCAGCACATACTCAGAATTTATTATATGACAAGACCTGGAAGCTTTTGACAGAGTGGAAAGAGCTGGGTTTTCCATTGGTGAACATGTCTCAACCGACCTCACATACGCCAATGACATGATGCTCTTTGCTACAACCACCGAGACAAATGTTGGAGTTTGTAAAAACATGTAGTAAGGAATATGGTCTATACCTGAATGAGGTGAAAATGAAATGCATGCACACTGACATGATTAATAGGATGCAAGCAGACATCATGATTAACAGTCAAGCTGTAGAGGCAGTAGATGAATTCAATTATTTGGGATCATACATATCCAATCAAGCAGGCTGTTCCAAAGAAATCAAAAGATGACAAGAATGTCTTGCTCAGCAATGGCCTCCGTCAGGAAAGACTGGAAAAACAATCAGAGCAGTAGCCGTGTTAGTCTAAATCTGTAAAAAGCAACAGAGGGTCCTGTGGCACCTTTAAGACTAACAGAAGTATTGGGAGCATAAGCTTTCGTGGGTAAGAACCTCACTTCTTCAGATGCAAGTAATGGAAATTTCCAGAGGCAAGTATAAATCAGTATGGAGATAATGAGGTTAGTTCAAACAGGGAGGGTGAGGTGGTCTGCTAGCAGTTGAGGTGTGAACACCAAAGGAGGAGAAACTGCTTCTGTAGTTGGATAGCCATTCACAGTCTTTGCTTAATCCTGATCTGATGGTGTCAAATTTGCAAATGAACTGGAGCTCAGCAGTTTCTCTTTGGAGTCTGGTCCTGAAGTTTTTTTGCTGTAAGATGGCTACCTTTACATCTGCTATTGTGTGGCCAGGGAGGTTGAAGTGTTCTCCTACAGGTTTTTGTATATTGCCATTCCTGATATCTGATGCCACAGGACCCGCTGTTGCTTTTTGGAAAAACAATGGCATCTCAAAATGTGCAAAGGCTCAATTGGTGACAAGCTTATTTTTTTCCACAGCAACTTACAGAGTGAAACTGCACAATTGCAGGGGGAGTAAAAAATACACTTTTGCATGGCAGCCAACATATGGGAACTCAGATTGGAATGCCCCTCATCCATTTACTGCTTTTCCCCATCTCTTGTATCTTGGAATACAAGATTCTTTAGGACAGGAGCTGTCTTTGCAACCCTTGTTTGTGCAGAATCTAGTACAATGGGACCCTAATCAGTGCCTCTAGAGCCTTCGTAATACAAATGGAATGTAATAATAATAATAGCATGGTGTAGAGGCATGCCAAGAACCTGTCTTGCAACACATCCCCTGCCCAAGGGATAGAAAATGGGGGTGGGGGGGAATCCTACTTCTACGTCTGGGTAAGGAGGGAAGCAACAAGATGGTGCGTGAACACTAGACTGAGGAGAAGATAATTCTGTGATGTTCAGATACGACTATGATTAGAAGCATATAAGTGCAGACAGACAGAAAGCAGAGTCTGTCCCCTTTTTGCCAAGATGAATGCCCGGATTCTTGTGGCATCAGATATCTATCCAATTGCACAGCATCCCGCAGTGTCGGATGAAATGGACAGACAGGCATCCCGTGTCTTTGTGCCTGCAGCTAATGCCTGGAAACTACAACTACAAAGCCCAGATAACACAGGAACAGAGGAAATGGGGAGCTATTGCTATGCATTATTGTCTCAGCGCCTTCTAAGTGCACATGGCCTATGTTAGATCCTAGAGTTAGGCACATGTGTCCACCCCATCAGGCTGTAAGTATTTGTTTACACTTTCTTAAACAGAATGAAAAAAATATGGAAATGCAATCATTGTGAAGAGTGACATTTCTCCAGGCACGATATTTACAATATTTTGATTAGCTCCGATTTCTGAATGGCAAAGCAGCTTATGTTAATAAATACCCAACTCCAATTAGACATCTGCATTCACAGTCTAAATAAAACCCACAGCCACCAAGCATGTCATTTGCTTCTCAGTGGGCTATAAATCCCCTGGGCTTTTGCAAGAAGATGCACAATGATTAGGTGAACAGCCATGGGTAACAATCTGTCAAGTGTTCATGATCTTCAGAACACTCTTGTCCAGGATGACATGGCAACTGCCAATCTCCAGTTGTTCATTTGGGCACCATCCTGTGCTCCTCATTCAGGAACAATCTTGCATTGGCTCAGTGGGAACTTTACTTTAGTAACAACTACAGGATTGGGCCCATCTTCTCTCATTTGATTTCCTCCTCTGAAGCCCTGGTTTTGGGTATGTCTACACTGCAGCCGGGGGTGTGAACTGCAGTTCATGTAGACCGACCTGCGCCAGCTGTACTCTAGCTAGCTTGCTAACAGTAGAAATGAGGACGCCATGGCTTGGCCTTCAGTGGTAGCTGTGCAAGCCCACCAGACTCCCCAGGGCACGTACTCACTTGCGCCACCAGCACTGAAGCCTGCACCAAGACATCCTCATTGCTAATTTTAGCAAGCTAGCTACAGCACAACTAGTTACTCCTGAGGGAATTCTGCAGCAAAAAATTAAAAATTCTGTGCACAGTATTTTAAAATTCTGCAAAAATCTATTTATCAATAATAAATGTGGAGGCTCCAGCATGGCAGTGGGGAGCACAGGCCACTGGCTGCACGGGACATGGACTTGGTAGTGAGGCTGCACCCACCCCTGATATAGCACAAGGGCTGGACCTGCCCCAGAAATGCCCCAGGGCCCTGCCCCTCCATGCCAGCTGCACCAGGCATGGGCAGGCAGGCAGGCAGGCTTAGCCCTGCAGGATCCCAGTGTGTGGGGGGAGAGTTCTGTGTGGGGCAGTCTGGGTCTGAGTGGCTCAGTGGGAGGTCTGGGTGGCTGGGGATCTGGATGCACAGGGACTTGATGCAGGGTTCCAGGTGCAGGAGCAACGGGTCTCTGCAGGAGATCCAGGTGAAGGTGGTTGGGGCTCAGCAGGGGATCTGGGTGTGGGGGTTTAGCAGGGGGGTCTGGGTGCAGCTGGTTGGGAGTCTGGGTGCAGGGGACTCATCAGGGTGGGGGCTGTAGTGCCAGGGGGCTCACCAGGGGGGTGGTCTGGGTGAAGGGGGATGGGAAGGGGGTCCAACTGTAGGAGGTGAGGCTTAGCAGGGTGAGGGTTGGTGTGGGGGGGGGCTTGATGAGGGGTTCTGGGTGCAGGGATTGGGTGGACAGTGGAACAGCTCCCCATACAGTGACCCCTATCCACATGGCTGAGGAGCAATGGGGGTGGGAGAGGCAGAGCTTTCTGTAGCCGGCGGGGCAGGTGGGGGAGGTCTGGGCGTGGGTCTTACCTGGCCCAGGCTGCTCTTTCAGGGGAAGAGCAAGTCCCGTCCTTCCCAGCCCAGACGGGACTAATAGCTGGGCAGGGTAGGAACCACCAGCTGAGGCATCCCCAGCTCCACATCCCCCCCTCTCCCTGCAGTGATTTACCTCTCCGCCAGCTGCTCCAGATACCCAAAACGATGTGCTCACATTGCTGGGGAGGGGCACATGACCGCTCTTGAGGCTTCCCTTTGCTTCCCCTTCAGAAAGTAATTTTTCTGCAGGGAAGCAAAGAAATCTGTGGGGGACATGAATTGTGCGCATGCACAGTGGTGCAGAATTCCCCCAGGAGTAGCTAGTGCAGCTGTGTCTACACAAACTGCCAGTCTTACCCCTGGCTGCAACATAATGGAACCCTTTGAGAAAGGAATTATAATTATGTGGGGTGCATAAATGGCACCTAGGAATGGATAAATGACTGGTTATAAAAATACAGAGAGCATGTGAGAGCTCCAGCAGATAACAGGGAAGTTTTGCTGGTAAAAGAAAATAAACTGAAAAGAGGGAAGATAAAGTTTCTGTTCATGGAAGTTGGTGTCATTATCAGCTACATCATAAGACACTAACTACTAGGGGCTGAGGAGAATCTGATGCGTCTGCCCCTCATCGCCTACAGCCAAGACACATCTCAAGCTCTCAGGACTCTCAGGTAGGTATAAATCAGGACAGCTCCACAGCAGCCAATGCAGCTACACCAAATTACAACAGCTGAGGAGCTGGCCCCCAATGGTCTATTAGCTAGAAATAAAATAATAAAAGAAACATAGTTTCCACCCAAGTTGTTGCTGGTTGCATCAGATCAATGTGAGGCCCAACAGAGCGGATGGAATCTGAATGCAACAAATACAAGGGACAGATTTTGAAAGCCCTATTCTACTGCAAAATGGGTGTGTGATATCTGTCTGGCAGTGAAAGCAAGATGGGAAATGCTGCAGAGACCAATGAGAGAGACAGCCTTGCAACGATGGAACTGGAGCCACACGAGGGGACAGTTTCTCTAGCTCAGAATCTTCTTCCTGAAGTCTAGATTCTCATTAGTATTAATAGTATTACAGTTGCACCTAGAGGCCTGCACTGAGATCAGGGTTCCCCTGTGCTAGGCACTGTACTCACTCATAGCTAGAGACAGTCCCTGCCCCAAAGTGCTCATAATCTAAACAGACAAGAGAGACAAAGGGTGGAGGAGAAACTGAGGCACAGAGAGGGACAGTAGCTTGCCCAAGGTCACGTGGCAGGTCAGTAACTAAGCCAGGAACAGAATCCAGGGCCCTGACACCCAATCCCCCCCCCCCATCCTCAGATGAGGGGAATGGGGCACAGGGAGATTAAAGGGCAGATTTTTCATAAGTGCTTTGCAGTCATAACTTCAGTTGAAGCCAAAGGGAGCTGCAGCCTGAGTAACTCACCCCGGGTCACACAGGGACACTGACAGATCCAGGAGTCGAATCCCAGCGCAGTGCCTTAACCAAAAAAATCCCTCCTCTTGGCATGAAAGTCAATGGGACTGTGCTTGTAAGTCACTTAGCCAATGGGAGTTAGGCACCTAGGTGCTTTTGAGACTCAGACCAGGAGCCTACCTGCATCTTTACGCATCTAAATACCTTTAAATTTCTGGTCCACTGGCATTTTTTAAACTCCCACCCTGCAAGACTTATTTCTATATGCAAAACCCCTGAGAACTGATCTGGAGCTGCAACAGGGCTCATAAGTTCATTTATCCAAGCAGAGATATTTTCAGTTGAACATGGTGATGAATGCAATATATTTTACCTTGTTTACTGTATGTGCATGCTAATAAATAAGGAATAATTTTTACAAATTAATATGAAATGCTAAGATTTCTTCACGTCCAGAATCTGTAGGTACTGAATGATCTTACTCACCTAACTGGGGGTTATTTTTAGAAACATTTTTATTGGCTCTTTCCAGACTATATGAAACAAACCAGAACAGAGCCAAGAGTTTTGTCACTTACTGTTTGTCATCAACAATGAAAAACGAGGCCAATTATTATTAGCAGGTAAATATGCCAAATGGTCTGTGATGGGATGTTAGATGGGGTGGGATCTGAGTTACTGCAGAGAATTCTTTCCTGGGTGTTGGCTGGTGAGTCTTGCCCACATGCTCAGGGTTTAGCTGATCCCCATATTTGGGGTCGGGAAGGAATTTTCCTCCAGGGAAGATTGGCAGAGGCCCTGGAGGTTTTTTGCCTTCCTCTGCAGCGTGGGGCATGGGTCACTTGCTGGAGGATTCTCTGCACCTTGAGGTCTTTAAACCACAATTTGAGGACTTCAATAACTCAGGCATATGTTAGGGGTTTGTTACAGGAGTGAGTGGGTGGGTGAGATTCTGTGGCCTGCCTTGTGCAGGAGGTCAGATTAGATGATCATAATGGTCCCTTAAAGTCTATGAGTCTTTGTGACTGTCTTCAAATGGTTCCCAGTTAATGTGATCCCTCCCCCCATTACTGCAGCCCTGCACAAATCCTGCCTTCCATTTGCCATTGGTCCCCATGGAAACTAGGCTGCTTATGGTGACTGTGATCCAGTGCAAGAGGACACTCACAATCACACACCATGCCATGCCTCCTGCTTCATGAGCCATTCCGTTCGCTTGTTGTTTATTTTGCAGGGGCGGGGGTGTAAAAAGAACACATTTATTTTTGGAAAGCAAGTCAGACAATGACTCAATCACCTTGGCACTGTTTACAAATCCCTAATTAAAGGTTTAGTTCTCCTCCCCCACTGCAGATGTTCCAGAGTCCAGCCTCATTTCAGAATGTTTGTGTATTTGCATGTGTGTTTGTGGGCATGCATGCACGCAAGAACTATGAATCTAAGCTATAGATTCACAAGGTAAAATTTAAAAAAGTAGCTCTCACTCATCAGCCCTGCACATGAATGTGTAACTCTCACCAAACCTGCAAGGAGGACTACACAACCACTGGGGTGAACATATTCTGCAGCGTCGCAGATTTTTGCTGCTTATATAAGAAACCCTCTTCTGTATCTGGTTCTAACCCCTTCAATCCTAAGGTTCATTATAGGATCTCAAGTGGATCTGTATTTTCTTTTTTTATATATATAAAACTTAAAATATTTATGTTTTTTTGGGGGGGGAAGAGGCTTTTAGATGTAGCTTTGCATATTCACTGGCCAATGGAAAATCAGAGCTGACAACGCTAGCTACATCCCTCTACATCTCTTATTAAATGCTGAAATATCAACCTAGTCAATTTTAGCAATTCTTTCCCCCTGCCACTTCTTCCCATCTTTGGTCAACCAAGTTCAGCAGACAGGCATCCAGGATTCAGATCTGACTTTGAAACTCCTGTAATGAAAGGTGGGGTGGGGAGAAAGAGGGGAAATGTGTAGAGTCAGTTAGATGGACTTTGAGTCCCAGCTTTGCCGACCGAGTCCCAGTACCATCAGCTTTTATGCTGAGAAATGAAGGACGGTCAGAATAACATGGTCCGCTAAGCAGCAGCTCAAAGGCTGCTATTCAGTGAGTTATTTAAAGCATAATTTGGGGATGGATTGGCTGTGTGTTACCCTCTGGAACGCTTTCAGTAGCTGTAATATAAATTTATTGTTTGGTTCACTCTTGTTTTATATGGCTCTTGTCTTACAGCTGCTCTCCAGAAGCCTAATCTGCTGGGTAATTTTGGGGTGTGATCATCTTTCCATGCCCAATCTGTCCCAAGAGGGCATGTCTTTCCTTTATATAACATTTTTGAAAGTGTGCCAGGTTCATAAACTGTTTTTTGTTGCCTTGGATACAGCAGTTCACTAGCAAATCCTTTGTGTTGAAAGGATAAGGGGAAAGTATCATCACTAACCAAAGATAACAGGAATGTTTAAAGGGGTGCAGCATATAGGAATAGGTACTGGCTAGGTAAGACATAGATATAAATTAAGGCAATAATGCAATGAATCTACAAGCCTCAAGGCCTGTAAGACAACAGCTTAGTTAAACTAATCAAGCTGCCCCAAAAGCCTTAGCATAAGCAGCTAACCAGGAGTAACCCTAGATTATAAAATATCACAAGAATAGAATGCTGTAATAGACAGGAGTGTATATTGCTGAAAGAATGGATGTGTCTTGAATCACTGAAGTTCACTGGCTGAGAAATGATTAGAACAACATTTGCCAGTGCTATGCCAAAGATCTTAAGTAAAACATCTCCATCTGCACTGATTTCATAGCCATGGGCATCATCTGTGTTAGGGCAGACCTGCATAATGCTTGAACTTTCTAAGATCTTTTAGCCCTTATTACTGTAATACCCATACTGCACACTCATCCAAGCCCCAGAGAAATGCTTGCTTCAGTTCAGTTGCCTGCTTGCTATAAATAGAAGAGACTCCTACATGAAGCAATGTATTCCAGGGACAGATTTGGTCCAGATGAGCTTGGTGCTGGACTGGGGGATTTGGGGGGAGGAACGGTAATTGTTGAGAACCCTTTATCTTATCACTAAGACTATACCAGGCCAGCACAGAGTATCTTAGAACAGACCCTTCTAGCGCATCATCCCCCATCAGCCCCATCTAAAAGAGGACACAGCCCCAAGAATTTCTTCAAATGAGCGAGTAAAATCTGTTCCAGACCAATTATAAAAATGAAGATTTTATTTTGTGTAAATCCAAACTGCCAACCCTATTCTGTCTTACACATCTGCACTTCGCTATAGGAGATGAAGAATTCTATATTCATCTACTGAGTCACTTAGCCTCAAAGAAAATGGTAGAAGAATGAACAATGAATAGAGGAAATAGAATAATCAAAGCCATTTCCCATAGAAATTGGTCAGATGAACATCTCTAATTGGCATTCTATTATTACATTTGTAACATACTTTCCTATGAATTTAATAGTAGGTTTCCCCTCTTATTAAATGCCCATGAAGGACTCGTGAGACGTTACCAGATTTAAATACTTATGAGTAAGTGATAAGACACTATATTTAGAAGGAGCAATAAGAATATTCATTTGTGAAACAGCAGAAGGTCCTTTTAAAAAAAGGAAAACTGTCCACGTGAGTGATACTGTGAGTGATACTGTGATTTTAACGCAGGCGTCCTCACTTTTTGCCAAGATGAAAGTGACAGGGGCCTCCTGCTCAATAATTCATGCTTTTTTCACAGCTCTAGAAAGCGTTGGGAATATTTGAACATTCCACTGGGTCTTGACACTAAAAGGGTACAATGCTACTTGCCTCTCTGGTGCCCAGATGTGGTAATGAACCATTAGAAGCCTTCTAGGCCCAAACTACTAGCTGTAATCTCCTTCTGACAGGGTTACCTCAGCCAAAATAATAGGAGGATTTAAAGGTTCCAAGTCTTCCTTCTTTCTGGGGGATGTGGAAGAAATTGCAGGTAGCAGCCATTTTCTCTCACACACCTTACTTCCCTTTGATGTTCTGTATAATATTTTCCTCCACCCTGATGTCTTTTTAGCAGGTGTAGCAATAGGCCCAGTTCTCTGTTTTGCCAGTATGCTGCTCTTGTGAACAAACGATGCCCTTGAGTTTGAATAACTCTGAGAATTACTTTTGTCAAACAATCTTGGCACAAAGTAGGGTTCTTCCAACTTCTCCAAACTTTATTCTGAGCTCCATTCAAACCCTTCCATCTTTTTGTTCGGTTTTGTTCCCTCTAGTGGAGGACATAAAAGGATCAGAAAGAGTTACCAGCTAGTGAGTTTGCAGCTGAATGTTGCAAATTCTTTACCCAGATCTTAAGCACTAGCTGAGGAAATTCCAAAGCTCTGCAGTGGAAACATTCTGCTTTAGGTTTCTTCTACAGTCCAAGGGGCTAGAGATTCTCTCTCTCTCAAATTTTCATCAGAGCAAGTTGGGAGGAAAAATTCAGAAAAACAACACTGGGATACAGAGGAAACATCTTTCTACAAGGACCAATCTCTAAGATTTGAAGATGACACCTTGTTAATTGCAGATGACTAAAAATATGCAATTGGTGATTGAAGAGCTGAATAAAGTATGAGGAATGGATACAAAATCAAAAATGTGAGGTTACATAGGTAACTGTGCAGAAGGCAACCTTGCTGATGTTGCCAGAATGAGAGACAGCTTCTTTAGCAGATCTCTATTTACCATCCAATTTATTTCAAATTACATCCATGAGGCTATTCTGGTATGCAAATGATTTGCTTTAGCCTTTGCTGTCCGAACAATAAAAAAAGTCTATTGAAAATAACCCTTGCCTCTGAAATTAGTGCTGGGTGATAGCCTCAGGGTGGGAGGGGTCCTAAAGCTCTTCTAGATTTTTCCCATGTAGGAGCAGACTCAGGAAGGCTGGAACTGGCAGGGTGAGGGTAAATGACAGCTCTCTGCATCAGAGAGCAGGGGCTAATCCCAGCACAAGACTACAGCTGTTGTTCTTCTGGGATTCTGCTGGTAAAGACGGGCAGCTCTGTTTTCTGGCAGATAGAGCTCTGCTTATACAGCTCTGGTCCACGTAATAGCTGAGTGCCACACAAACCCTAAGCCTCACAATGCCACTGTGGGTCAGGGACATATTATCATCCAGCTTTACAGATGGAGAGCTGAGGCACAAGACATTATGCGACTCCCCCACGGTCACACAAGGACTCTGGGGCAGAGCCTGGAATTGAACTGAGATCTCCTGAATCCCAGTCACTTTAACCATGAGATCATCCATCCTTGCTTATTTGGAGGTCCTATGGGAAGGTGCTAAATCAACCCACTGCCTTGCAGTGACCTCTGTTCCACACCACCCATTTTTGGAGCTTCATTGGTCACTACAGGAAACAAAGGGTAGGAATAAATGCTCAATTTTCAGAATGGAGAGAGGTAAGTAACAGGGTCCTCCAAGGATCTGTGCTGGGACCAGTCCTATTCAACATATTCATAAATGATTTGGAAAAGGGGTAAACAGTGAGGTGGCTAAGTTTGCAGATGATACAAAACTACTCAAGATAGTTAAGTCCAAAGCTGACTATGAAGAGCTACCAAGGGATCTCACTAAACTAGGTGACTGGACAACAATATGACAGATGAAATACAATGTTGATAAATGCAAAGTAATGCACATTGGAAACCAGAATCCCAATTATACATACAAAAATGATGGGGTCTAAATTAGCTATTACTAGTCAAGAAAGAGAACTTGGAGTCATTGTGAATTGTTCTCTGAAAACATCTGTTCAGTGTGCAGTGGCAGTCAAAAAAGCGAACAGAATGTTAGGAACCGTTAGGAAAGGGATTGTTAATAAGACAGTAAATATCATAATGCCACTATATAAATCTCTGATATGCCAACACCTTGAATATTGCATGCAGTTCTGGTTGCACCATCTCAAAAAAGATTTATTAAAAACGAAAAAGGTACAGAGAAGGGCAACAAAAATAATTAAAAAGCAACAGAGGGTCCGGTGACTCCTTTAAGACTAAAAGAAGTATTGGAGCATAAGCTTTCGTGGGTGAATGCCCACGCGTCTGTTGAAGTGGGCATTCACCCACAAAAGCTTATGCTCCAATACTTCTTTTAGTCTTAAAGGTGTCACAGGACCCTCTGTTGCTTTTTACAGATTCAGACTAACATGGCTACCCCTCTGAAAAATGATTAAGAATATAGAACAGCATACGTATGAGGAGATTAAGAAGACTGGAACTCTTCAGCTTGGAAAAGAGATGACTGAAGGAGGATATGATAGAGGTCTATAAAATCATGGATGGTGAGGAGAAAGTGAATAAGGAAGTGTTATTTACTCTTCACGTAATATAAGAACTAGGGGTCACCCAATGAAATTAATAGGCATCAGGTTTAAAACAAACAAAAGGAAGTACTTCTTATCACAATGCACAGCCAACCTGTGGAACTCTTTGCCTTTGTGAAGGCCAAAAGTATAACTGGATTCAAAAGAGAATCAGATAAGTCCCCGGAGGATAGATCCATTAATGACTATCAGCCAAAATTGCCAGGGATGCAACCTCATGCTCTGGGTGTCCCTAAGCCTCTGACTGTCAGATGCTGGGACTGGACAAGAGGGGATGGATCACTTGATGATTGCCCTGTTCTATTCATTCCCTTTGAAGCATCTGGCACTGGCCACTGTCGGAAGGTGTACCACTCGTCTAACCCAGTATAGCTGTTTTTACGTTCTTACAGCTACCCTTTGGCATCACAGATGTTGCAATTATTTTGTGCTCCTACAACCTCACCCTCCCAGTGGATTATCAGCAACTGGGGACATAGGCCAGGGCTCATGCTAACATAGGGCTTGTCTATACTGGCACTTTACAGCGCTGCAACTTTCTCGCCCGGGGGTGTGAAAAAACACCCCCCTGAGCGCTGCAAGTTTCAGTGCTGTAAAGCCCCAGTGTAGACAGTGCACCAGCCCCAGCGCTGGGAGCTATGCCCCTCGTGGAGGTGAGTTTTTTATAGCACTGGGAGAGCTCTCTCCCAGCACTATGCCACGACTACACAAGCCATGTTAAAGCACTGCTGCGGCAGCGCTTTAACGTTGCTAGTGAAGATGTGCCCATGATGTAATGGACTTCATGCAAACCAAAGCAATCTAGGGCATGTCAAGTTCTTCAGGTGGAAAATCCTACAGCAATGCAGTGACTATGCTAAGATAAACACATCTGAGACAATGACTGGAGAATGACAATGTGCAAGAAATGGATGCTAGGTTCAGCCAGTGGATTTAGCCTAAATTTATGTAATATAAAAAAAATTACCCTAATTTGGGGGCCATTCAGACACATAACGAATAAATAAGATCACAGCAAATGTGATTCACACTAGGCACCTTAGAAGGGCTCACATCAGCTGTGGAAATTGTAGGGGGAAAGGCTAGGCTTGCTCTTTGAGGGAAAAAAACAAGGCTCAGAAATTACTTCTCCCTGCTGGTTTGGCATGGCCCTGATTTATCCTTCTGAAAACTTCTGAGTCCTCTTAAACCACCTAAAATGTCTCAGAAACTAACGATACCTTTTAAATCCTTCATGTCAGAGTAATATTGAATATTTGTGCCTGGAACCATTCCCAAAGCTCAAAGTGTATTAAGAGAGATTAGTTCATTAATCTACTCTTTGGTACTATGTACCTTTATAATTTTATTTTAATAATTTATACAAATTGGCAGACCAGATCCCCCTCAAGTCTTAGAAAGTTGGCTAATAGGTAATTGCTTTACATCACAAAACAAACACATTGACTTGGAACCATCTAATGTCCTTACAGTCTCAATGTCCTTCCCGTAGTGAGTGCACAAGAGAAGCTCCAAACTCAATGCCTTTAAGCTTGACTGATTGTGGATTGTACAAGGACTGGAAGTTGTTGGCATGTCAGCTTGGTGGGTCACTGCTGTCCATTTCCTTTTCACATAAAAGGATGCATCTTTCAGGCTGGAGAAGTGGACAGACCGGCAAGCTGACCTCACAGCTGTTCCTTGGTTTGTCTCAAATACAGAATATTTCAGTGTTTAAGGAGAGAGAATGTTTCAACAGGATTATGTGACTGAGTCCAGACCCGCACTTCAGCCCTAATCTCATGCAATGGCTTTTGTTTTAGTTTTGAAAAACTTCTCCCTGAACCCACAGAAGGCTCTCAGTTCTCCCCCTGGGTATTTCCTTTCTTCTTTTAAAGGAAGTCATAAAACCTACTCAATAGCTGCTTTTGCTTTCTGGCAAAATGATGCTACTCTGTTTGTCAGGTTCCATATTTTTGTCCTGCAGCCTGTCATCCCCTGTGCATCACATCTGTACTCTGTGTCCTATGAATATTAAGGAACCTGCCTGGGATTAGGAACTTTTCTTTGCATTATTTATTGTTTTTATTTGTTGGCCTTTTCTCCCTGCCGAGCTAAAGACACAGATACAGTTTTATTAAAGAGGGAACATATATGTATTCAGAAGGATACTACATACCATCAAAGTCACTGAAAGTGGACTAATCTGTGTCCAATATTCTTTATAAATTAAAGCACAGACTGCACATGGCAAAGTGCAGACCAGCGTAAATTATGAGAAGTGCAAGTTATGGGTATAAAACGTTTATGCTGTGCTGTAAATTTACACAGCACTTTAGAGAACAGAGATAAGAAACTTTCCCTGCCCAAGGAGCTTACAACCTAAAGATGAGATAAATATAAAGCAAGTCATAGCTAACAGCTAAGGAGAGGGATGGTCTGATAGATACAAATGAAGGAAGGGGGGAATTTCTACAGAGATGTGACTTCAGGTGGGTACTGAAGGGAGAAGTGGAAGTTGTTTAGGAGATGAGGTCAATGGGAGTATTCCATCCCTTTTAATTGTTGTAATATGCTAACCTCCAAACAACCATCGTTACACAAATTCCTCAAACGCAGCTCACCTGGCAGGAAGATCACACTCCTCTGAGCCAAAACTGAAATGCACAAAATCAGTTCAAGTGTCCGGCATCAAGGCATAACTGGTTTTCTAGAAACCACGATAAGCTGAAAGCAGATTTACACCTGGGTGGAGCCATGAGGATGCATCAGGTTACCATGCATCTGGTGCATCAGACCAAAGCCAACCTAAACTAGTAAAATCTTAGTGAAAGCAGAGATTGAAGTAGAAAGCTCAGCACAGCATGAGATTCATTGTATTTTCAGCTAATTTCATTCCTTGTTTGAATTTTCTCACATCTCTGCACACAGATTTTGGCTGAGCTGAGAAGCGTAAGTGCCAAATATACCACTCACTCACTCATGCCCGTCACCCCAATCGGGGTATGGGCCGCCAACCACCTCTTCCCAAAGTATTTGTGACCTATCTGAAAACAGAACATGCTCCAAACTTGTGAGAATGCCTGTTCTCATCAGACTTCCGTGCCAAAGAGTGATATCCAGAATGCTTTGCTACAACAAAGCACTAGAGGAACAGGTAAACAAAGAACCAACATTGCATTTCAGGTTCAAAGAACGCAGTCAGACTGATCTATATTCAGCCCTGCCTCTCTCTACAGGTACCTACCAATATCTTTGTGTCGATATTTGTAAATCACTTTGGGATCATTGGATGAAAGCCATTATGGGAGTGCATCGTGTTTTTCTTATATCTACATCTACTATCACCCACACCAGACAGACAGATAAGTACTAATAGGAAAAGTACTCACTTGGTCTGATGTTTGGAGCCCTTCAGATGAGCGTGATACTGTTCTATTGAGTTTAGAGTGACATTACAGATGTTACAAGTGTAACTACGCTTCAGACCTGTGAACAAAACCCAACATGGTTAGTTGCACTACGTTATTAATAACACAAACCAGCAGTTATTAGGAACAAGCTGTGCATTTTTGTGTCCTAACGTGAGAGCTACAGCAAAAAAGGCTGACCGAGAAGAGACCTGTTGTAGAAGTGGCCTAGCTCGTTTAAGCATAATCTCTTTTGTACGTTGTAACACAGGAAGAGCTCTCTCTTGTCCTGCCAACAACTAACCACTTGGGAAAACACAACGATAATACCCAAGAAATAATGCATATATGATCAACTGAACTAAGGATTTATGCCCCCGTTTTTTCAGTTGCAATTTGCTATTCTTCTTTCGCTCTGTCTGTCTGTCTGTCCTCTGTGCATATTGTCTGAGACACTGAGACAGCCATCATCATTCTATACATGGCTTGATCATCATCTTTATATAAATGGCCTAATCTTTTATTTGCTAAATGCTTCCTAATGCAGATGAAGCCAGAGAGAACATGGAACAGAGGGAGAAAAGAATCCATTTCTTTTCAGACTGTGCGATTAACTCCTGCTGGCTCTATGGCCTACCATGTTTTGAATCAAAAAGGCAGCTGGATAATATAAGCATGTATGAAATTCACCCCAAAGAGAATAAGGTTGAAAATAAGAAGGATTGTTTTAAAAAAATCCAGCATAATTCTCATTAATTAGAATACACTCAACCCATACGTCTCTCTTACCATTTCCAATTTCTTCTCAACAAAACAATTCCCTCCCTACCAACTTATGTCCTTATATAACATCCAGCATCCTGAAATGTAAACATCAGTGGAGTCTGAGCAATAAGGGAGAACATCACTGCAGCCCATGAAGTAGAGTAAATACCAGTCTCCTATCTATTACTATTATTATTAGACTAGGCATCTCCCTCCTCTATGATTTGCCACAAAAGTGACTGTACGTGAACTGGTGGGTATGAGAAGTTCTGCCTCTCTCTCTCGCTCTCTCATTTTGTTTGGTAGTTGGCACAGTTCAGCGTGACTCATTATTATTATTATAGTGATAGACAGAATGTTCAGAAGAGCTCAACACACACAATCAGGGACAGATCTTCCAAAGGGACCAGATGTCCTGTAACCAACCAGATCTGCAGGGTGCATGTTGACTGCTGAGCCCCTTTGAAAATCTGCCCCACATTGGGTGAGCTGATCACTTGAATATTGGATCTATGTTGCAGGGAGGCCTATCAAAACCAGAGCTATGTGCTAAGATGCCCGACACATTTATAGTTGGTTGCAATATCTGTCTAGGGCTCTTGATGATGGTGTTCTACTCTTCCACACAAGGCAATTCCTGACACGCTAATTTTAGCTTTCCTGTTCTTTGCTGCAATAAAAAACAGTAATTGCTATTTATATAGGTGCTCGTCTGGCTGCTGGTCAACTGAATACCACTGAACAAGAAACAACATCTCAGTGGGCTCACCGGTGTAAATGTTTTCATGTAGCATGTATTTTTTTTAAAAAATAACACTAACTGATGCCTTTTGCTTTCTATTGTATTGTTTATTCAATTGCTACAGCTAAATGGGGTTTCTTAAGTAAATGTTTAGCATTTTATCATGATGTGAACTACAGGAGGCATAGTCTGCACGTGCAACAGATCAGTTAAATGAGCAAGTAAGGGCAAGAGGAGATACTGCATGGGAATGTGCCACTGTGTACACGCTGCCACCTCACCGAACTAACTGCTCATCTATTTAAAATACAAGCACTCATTATGGTCTGTATTTCCTCCTGTAACAAAGTTGTTCCTCTACAGGGCAAGTGCTTAGTTTAAACTGCACTGTTTACCTAATTCACGTTTCTGCCTCCAGGCTTAGGCTGCAGGGCAGGGAACAGGCAATTAAACAGATGCATACTGTGACAGACACAGACCAGTGGGGTACAGGAGTCTGGTAGAGGGCAAATATACTGGTCACTGGATGAATAGTTTTCTGTTCCTGAGTAACCAGAGCAGGGGCTGCACTAGAGTAATCAGGAACCTGCTAGAACCAGTTAAGGCAGGCAGGCTAATTAGGACACCTGGAGCCAATTAAGAAGAAGCTGCTAGAATCAATTAAGGCAGGCTAATCAGAGCACCTGGATTTTAAAAAGGAGCTCACTTCAGTTTGTGGTGGGAGTGTGAGGAGCTGGGAGCAAGAGGTGCAAGGAGCTGAGAGTGAGAGGGTGTGCTGCTAGAGGACTGAGGAGCACAAGCGTTATCAGACACCAGGAGGAAGGTCCTGTGGTGAGAATAAGGAAGGTGTTTGGAGGAGGCCATGGGGAAGTAGCCCAGGGAGTTGTAGCTGTCATGCAACTGTTACAGGAGGCACTATAGGCAGCTGCAGTCCACAGGGCCCTGGGCTGGAACCCGGAGTAGAGGGCGGGCCCGGGTTCCCCCCAAACCTCCCAATTGACCTGG
The DNA here is from genome assembly GCF_027887155.1 of Malaclemys terrapin pileata. NCBI lineage: Eukaryota > Metazoa > Chordata > Testudines > Emydidae > Malaclemys > Malaclemys terrapin. The sequence goes on along the minus strand of NC_071506.1, from coordinate 127,213,745 downwards.
ACTGTGGGTTCTTCCAGAGAGGAAGGCCTCTGGGCTGTTTCCCAACCCAGATGATGAATCTCTGAGACAAGAAAATCCACCAATAAACGCAGGAACCACCAAGATAGAGGAGGAACTTTGTCACAATACACATTTACAAAAGTAGGAGATGCACAAAGATTTATGAGCAAAATTGCAAGGAGAATTTCTCTGCATCTTCATGTGAAAGTCTCGGAGCTAAAGAACTAACTAAAATACAGGAAATCAACATGTGGCCTGGCCTTGCTGTTCAAACTGGGCTAAATTGCAATTTGGGCATGTAAAATTCCTCTGAATGAGGTCTCAGATGCTCACCATAGAGAAGATTTATTTATTCAAAGAGTACATGCACACACTGCTGTGAGGATGCACAATTTCATAAACATTATGATGTAAAGTGCAATGCAAAGAGGAGAAAGGCTATCAGGGATGTGCTCTAGAGTTACATTTTACTGCAACTTATTTCTGAAGACATGTCTGATAGTAAATAACTTGTCAACTAATGTACAGGGCCGGCTCCAGGCACCAGCCCACCAAGCATGTGCTTGGGGCGGTGCCTGGAGGGGGGCGGCGCGGCGGGGCGCTCCGGCCCGAGAGCGGGGCCGCGACTGGGCTCGCCGCCCTCCCCGCGGCACTCCTGCCGCCGGGGGCTCTCCGCCCTCCCCTCGGCACTGTGGCCGCCGGAGAGAGCGGAGAGCCGCGGCGGGCTCTCCGCCCTGCTCCCGGCACTCTGGCCGCCGCGGAGAGCCCCGGCCGGGCTCGCCGCCCTCCTCCCGGCGCTCTGGCCTCCGGGGGCTCTCCGCCCTCCTCCCGGTGCTCTGGTCGCCGGGGAGAGTGGAGAGCCCCGGCTGGGTTCTCCGCCCTCCTCCCGGCGCTCTGCCATGCTGGCGGGGGGGAGGAGGCGGGGGGGGTGGCTTTTTTGCCTAGGGCGGCAAAAAAGCCAGAGCCGGCCCTGCTAATGTACAATACAAACACAAACAGGCAGGTTCAGAAGGTGGAGGTTGATCTGTGCACCCCATAAAAGGTTACTTTACAGTGAAAAATTGAAATAGTTCGAAGGTTAATATAAAAATTTAATCTTGTAATAGCATCTTGATATTGTGAATGGCAGGGGTACTGCAGATTCCCTTCCAATACTGTCCTTTCCAGTCAATATTGTTCCAAGTTGTCTTCTAAAGTTAATGGGCTCAAATGGTTCATGAGTAACATATAAACTTTCAGAGCTGTTTAAGGAAATAGATAAAGAATAGGAATAAAGCTTGAAAACCAGAGTCATCCTGGGATCTCCAAGAAGATACAGAGTAACCTGTACCCAAAGCTTTGCTCTGAAAGTGAATTTATTTTATTTTTTTTGGCCTGGTAAAAATCTCTGTTGCCAAAAATTATTATTTAATGCTGACAGGGTGCTCAATGCTGTGCAATACACAGAAATAAAGAATGGCCCCGCTCTGAAAAGCTGAAAATTTACAAATAGGCCCCTGGAAGACGAATTGCACTGGTAATCTGAGAGGTGGTGATAAAACACACTTCCTAGGATAGCATGCTGCCTAGTGTCTTTCCAAAGTGCCTTACATTATTTTTTATTTGCAACAGTATGGAAAAACTGTGCTTTGTGTTCCAAACCCCAGGTATTCAGACTTGGGGTCTTGGAGAGCTCCCCCCTTGTCTGGAGAAGATGTTAGGCTGCTTAGCGCATGACAGATCAAGTAGTTATTTATATACTAATGTTCTCGTTTCATCTTATTGGACAGGTTTTCATCCCAAACATTCTTCAGTGATTTTCTACAACCACGGAATAAAGCGATATTGTTGGAGAAGTTTCCTTAGATCTACAGAAGGTTACTGACAATGTAGAGCTCAATTAATTTTTGGTCTTGTTCTGTTTTCATAAATGAGTGATCTGGGTCAGGAAATGGGGGGGTTAGCGTGGCTCCTAATTTTTTTCATGGCAGAAACTAAAAGGTTATGTTATAGAATAAGAATCGCAACGACAATCACTCTTTACACTTATAGAATACCTTTCACTGGAGGATTTCAAAGCACTTCAACAAAAGTTATCTCTGCCTCACAACACCCCTTAGTACACTTGTATTACACCTGGATAAGCTGAGACACAGAGTGATTACGTGGCTTGTCACAGAACACATCACTGGTAAAACCAGGACGAGAACCCAAGAGTCCGAACTCCCAGTTCTGTGATCTACTACTCAACAATGTCTCCTTGTAGCAGAATGAGGAAGCTCTTGCAGCTTATCATAATTGGGGGCACATCCCCAAAGATGAAACTGGGCTACCTTTTATTCTCTCTCTTTAGGAATATCCCTTGTAGGCAATGTTAACCTTGGAAAGTGCTAATGCATATGAATAGGCAGTAGCCTGTAAGAGTGGCAATTCAGTTGCAACTATTCAAGTTGACATGGACAAAAAGACTTGGATAAATTGCAATCCAGGTTTTGTTTAAAGGCTTACTGAATGTGCCACCACTGAGGACAGGCCATTTAGGATACAAGGGGGGTATCACATAAAGCTTCAAGTTGCTACAGTAACGAACGAAACCGCACAAAGCACAGACATTTACATGTCTGAATAATAATTAAAGCATCCTGGGCCCATCCTTAAGAAAGCTTGACTGCAAGCTGAGAGCTCCGCTGTTTTGCCCCAGCAGTCGAGGCGCAGTATTTCACAGCGGCCCTTGCTGGAATGGTTTAGGTACAGCGGTGAGCAGAGCTAGCAAAAGAACATGGCACAGCCCCAGATCTAGAGACAAGGGAATGGGGAGAAGACAGGATCCCTTGCTGCAGGGCCACAGAATGCTGCAAACCACGGGCTTGATCCTGTTCCCGTGGAAGTCGGAGTGGGACTGTGAGCACTGCTCAGGACAGGCAGCAGAGGCTCAGGTGAGGAAAAGGGCAGGATGATTGGCAGCAGCCCTTTTACATCAGCCTAATTGGCTACGGCCTGGCCCCCTCCGCCCTCCCTCACTATAAAGAGGCAAGGAAGCAGGCAGAGTCCTTCACTATCTCTGGGATCTGGCTACTGTCCACTCTTGCAGCCAGAAGGAAGATTGGAGACAGGAGCCCAGTAAGGAGAGATTCATACTCTTATAGTAATGCTGACCACTGCCCAGCGGCAGGAAGGAATTTCTCGCCCCTCTTTGGCCTGCAGTGCTGAGGTGCTTTTCTCTTAAAGCCTGGGACTGCTCTGAATAGTCACTGGGTAATAATGGCACCTTCTTACTCAACAGATCTGCTCCCTGTGCATGGAGTCCAGTCTGACTCAGGTGTCCAGTCAACACAGGTAGGAGACTGAGCTGGATCCTGCTCCCTCTTGTGCATCAACGTCAACAATATTGTTTCCTACGGTATAAGCAGGGCCGGCTCTGGCTTTTTTGCCGCCCCAGGCAAAAAAGCCTCCGGCCGCCCCCCCCCCGCCCCCAGCTCGGCAGGGGAGGGCGGCTGGAGCCCCAGGGGGAGGGCAGCGAGCCCCAGCCGGGGCTCCGCACTCCCCGGTGGCCAGAGTGCCGGGGGGAGGGGCACGAGTCCCAGCCGCAGCTCCGCTGTCCCCGGGGGCCAGAGCACCGGAGGGAGGGGGGCGAGTCCCGGCCGCAGCTCCGCTGTCCCCGGGGGCCAGAGCGCCAGGGGGAGGGCGGCGAGTCCCGGTCGGGGCTCCGCTCTCCCCGGTGGCCGGAGTCGGAGCACCGCGCCGCCCCCCTCCAGGTGCCGCCCCAAGCACAAGCTTGGTGGGCTGGTGCCTGGAGCCGGCCCTGGGTATAAGCTGGTTCAACCTGTGCAAAGCTGCTGAAGGAAACTGGGCACTTGGGTGTTGCCATAAAGGAATCACACGCAGGAGTACTGGCAAGAAACTGCTCTTTACTTCATGGTACCAGTCAGTTGGCATTGGTCAAGTTTACAACCCTGTTACATGGCAAGGGTCAGTATCCCCAGACTCTTAGTGGCTACTCTTACAGTCACTCAGATCATAATTTGGCTTACAGAGCCCTTATTACTGATTTATGAGAAGGAAAGGACTCAACTTGCTTTCAGCTCCTACACTGTTTACAGGGCTGAAAAGAAAAAAACTTTTGTTTGTTTGAAAGGAGCAAATTAGGCATGGAGACGATGAGACACAATATAATTCCTAGCATGCCTGGGTCCCAGAAGGAAGGTTCCTTTCTCTTTAAAAAGTACACCCAGCTCAACTCCATTATTCTTCTCTTTGAAAAAGCAGCGTGCAGGTTTCAAAAAAGCATTACGGAAAGTCACTTATGTGAGTCATTTAACATGTTTTCATTGAAAAGGCAGGGAGGAACTGAATATTATGTTAAATGCTTGTATCCCTTGTGGATGTCCTTGAAAAGGAGATGGCAATCCCAAGGCTTTTTTCCCTATAAGCAAAATTCTACATAAATGAAATACTTAAATACAGATCCTCATGCTTACAATTTCCCTATTTTGTGGCCTCCTTTAGAATTGTGTGTGAAAGAGGGGCTTTTTCTAGGATTAATCTCTCCCCTCCCTTTAAAAAATATATTTTAACCATCTAATTTCCCTGGTATCTCAGACTGTATTATCATTGATATTATACAATGGCCTTACAGCAAACTGCTTATGCTACAGTAATTTCACTTATATTCTTCGAACAAGAAAATGAAATTGCAAAGTTCAGAAAGGCTTGGTGGTTGGATTTCTGGTTTGCAGCGATTCACTTGTGTGAAGGTCTGAACAGAACATTTTAAGCTTAATTGAAGAGCCCTGTTTAGAAAAGCCAGAGCTGTGGAATTTTTAGCTATGGACTGCTGAACTTTGTAAGCCCTGTTTTAATTTACCATGTAATGGTCACCTCTTGACTTTCCACAGTATATTTTCCCCCACAGACATAGGTATGCACTTCAAATATTTAAAACTATAAAAAGTTGCAGTAATTCAGTCAGAATATGTAATATATGGCATCCTTAAATTTGATCTATTTATGGCTAATATATAATTATATAGGACTTTTTCCCCCACTCTGCTGTGAGCCCTATAAAATCACCAGTTCTAACAAAAAAAATTCATTTTTGTCTATTACATGTTCATAAAGATGTTCTGATTTTCTCTAGTATTTTTTATTTTATTTATATGGCTTCTAATCACTGCAGTATCTAGGGATGATGTTGGTAGACATACAACCGAGAGTATTTTTTCAGATTAAAAAACAAATAGTAGTAGGGATGAGAATCTAAATATTCCTAAAGTTTATAGAATTTACTGAACAAGTGGCTATTTCTTATGGGATTCTAAATGTGGTCATGATTGGGCATATAATTATGGACTACTTCTTGCCCCATTAATTTTGATTTTGGGAAATCTGGTGATGTGGCTGTTATCACATACCAACAAAACTCTTATAGTTTATTATTTTGCTTTTCACTCAAAAAGGGCCAATTTTCACTTGGAAATCGGCCAATTTTTGTGCAAAAATAGTCTCAAAATATGGCTATTATCTGGCAAAACAGGCCCATTTTTGAATTTGGAATAAAATACAAACTGAAATGTCAAGTACTTGAATCATCTCTAATTTCAACACTGGAATGACATGTGAAGTATGAATTTGGCAGGGTTGGCTTTGGATTTAGTCAGGATATGAAAAACAGTGGGAATGAAAAGTCCCCCACAGAATCAGATTGAATGAACGCTGAGAAATAAGGCCATTTTTCTCCCAAGTGGACAACACATCAAGGTAGAGGATTTTCCTGACTCAACTTTCTATCCTGAACTTCAAAAGTTAAAAATTTCTGCCATGTGTAATAATTTAGACTTAACTTTTTGCCATTTTTCTCAAGTAGCTTTTTCTCCTCTTATTTCTGTCTATATAAAAAATAATCACATATCATGTTAAGATCTTCTTTACAAATATTTAAAGGATATTTAATTTGAAGTTCATGGTATTTTTAAAAACACACAGACGACACTGACACTGCCAAATAACCACTGCAGTTCTCAACCAGAGATCCGAGGCCCCCTGGTGGGCCGTGAGCAAGTTTCAAGGGGTCCTCCATGCAGGGCTAGCATTAGACTCACTGGGGTCCAGGGCAGAAAGCCAAAGCTCCACCTTCCTGAGCCCTGCCACTCGAGGCTGAAGCTGAAGCCTGAACAGCTTAGCTACACGGACGGGGCCCACTGTGGCATGGGGCCCTGAGCAATTACCCTGCTTGCTACCCTCTAATGCCAGCCTTGGTTTTTACATGCAGAAAAACAGTTGTGGCCCAGTGGGCCGTGGAGTCTTTATAGCATGTTGAGGGGGCCTCAGCAAGAAAAATGTAGAGAACCCCTTCTATATAGTATAGAAAATAAAAGGATTCAGCAACTCTTCTAAATGCAAGAGGATAGTCCGGACGCTGTCAGGAGCAGAACAGAAATTGCAAACATATGGATGGATGCTCCTATTTCTCAAAGTTTGCTCCCAGCACCATAGCAAAGACCAAGCAATGTTCTGCATTTATAACTCAATGCTCCCTCCAGAGCTATTAGAATCTATTTCTCCACCACACTGCAAATGGAGGCAAAGAGACCAACATAGTCTTGTCACAGTGATGGGGGAACACCAAGACTGAATAATCCCTACTGACACCAAATGCTCTTCAGAACCTCCTTTTGCAAACTGGGGCTTTCAATGAAGCCAGGTTTTAAACTTTTAGTCAGCAATCAGGACTGCAGTGATAGGAAGTTGGTAACACTTTACATTAAGTTAATAAGGTTTTAATGCTCCGTTGCTAGTTGAACAGCATACACTAACAGTCTTATTGAATCGTAATTACTTGTGTAGGTGGAAGCATTGCCAGCAATTATAGCTCTTAACTGGGGACACTGAAAGCTTTTTTCCCAGAAGGAAAAGTCCTGTGTCAAAGTTATAGAGTATGATTAATAGCAGGATCCTGTCCTATACATCAGTCAGCCAGCCAGCATGCAGAAGTATCCAAAGTCCTAAGGCATTCTTAATGTACTTAGCGTCATCTCATCCTATGCTGAGATTTACAACTGGGATGTCTTGTTTTCCTCCTGCTAGAACGTTTGATTGTAGAAAGAGTAGATTGATTTATATTAATATACATATTCATTTCAGCATTAGATATATGCACACACATTTTAGATATACTGCTATAAAAACAAACAAACAATTCACTTGCTGAAAAACAAAGAATTGGAATGACGTTAAAAACGTCATTGGGCAAATTTCATATGAACCGTGCTCCTTTTGTTCATGCTGTGAGTGTCAGATCAATTTACAAATTTCTCTCCCCATCACTCATGAAGCAGCACACTCATACCATGAGTCAGTGTCCTCATGGTGCATGTGCACACAATACAAACCACAGGCCTGCTGCTGTCTCCCACTGAAGTAAATGGTTGTCTTCACTGGGAGCAAGATCACTGCAGAGTCTTTAGCAGTTCTGAGATTATAAATTTGCTATCAACATAACGTTAACACTTTTTGGCCAAGTATAACTGGATCCACCTCTTTCCTCATTACTACAACTCAATCACCATTTATTAAAAAAGCTGCATGCCACCTTTTGACAATATCACCCAGAACCATCTAAGTGTGAAAACTGGTGAAACAGAGAGAGAATGGCTACTGAAACAAGCAAATCTTTCTCAAAGGCAATAAGACCCTTCTAGAATATTTAAAGGGGTTAAAATAATAAGGAATTCCATCTGACTATTTAAATTGCTTCTTCTATATATGGGAATAGGAAATCATTATTTGGATACTAAGAGACAGAAGAGTCAAGCTTTCCTTCTATTGCAGTCTGATTCAAAAATGGAAATGCACAAAAAAGGAACCCTTACCCTGTTCATTGAACTGGAAGCCCCTTGGTCATTGGTAATTTAAATTACAAAAGGAACTCACTAGCTTTTGCAGTGTTAACAAATCAAAGCTTTCCCAGCCTACATAATTGCATTAGTCTGAGGCAAGTGTGTATATCTCTGTCCTCGACACTGGATGAAATGACAGTTTCAAGGACATAAAAGCATATATGTGTATCCAAAGGTCCAGATTTATTTTCCAGTGACTCCAGCAGTGTCAGAACATTTAGTAAAAGTTGCTGTAAAGACTACTAAGTCAATCAGCTTTTGAGGTAATGTGACTGCAGCAGACCACTCAAAAGAGCACAACACACTCGTTGTGCCATCTAAGCCATTCAATCTTCTCCTGCGCCTCATTTTATGATTATCTCCTTTGAGACAGACTATAGTTTAAGTGCTGAAGGTAATTGGTAAGATCCAACAGATGTCAAATCAAATTTCTGTACAAAAAATCTTTTCAGAAATCCATCTCTTAAAGCAAGCAAAGATGGGAAGAGAGAAATGCTGCAATCTTTAAACACGGGCTAATTGCTTGTATGTACTGTGTGGGAAGTGAATAGAGTAGTACTGGCCCCTCAAGTAAAAAGTGAACAAGAGAAGCAATGAGACACTGCTTATTGGACCAGCCCAAGTCCCTCCCTTCCTCAGATGTTGACTGGTTACAGGGACTAGTTGAGAACTAGATGAATGGCTGGACTGATCCACTATGACAATTCCTGTGTTGCTAAGAAGCATCTTCAGACCTCAAGAGATTCTTCAGGAGCTTCCATAATCATAGTGATGGAATGACTATGCTTCTCCTACGCCTATAAAATTCTGTCTGGAAGCTGCTCTTACCAATTACTTATTCACTGTAAAACATATTTAAAGCCATGTGGGAGGGAAATGCACCTCCTATATTGAGTATCAAAGGGGTAGCCGGGTTAGTCTGGATCTGTAAAAGCAGCAGAGTCTCCTGTGGCACCTTATAGATTAACAGACGTATTGGAGCATGAGCTTTCGTGGATGCATCTGAAGAAGTGGGTATTCACCCATGAAAGCTCATACTCCAATACGTCTGTTAGTCTATAAGGTGCCACAGGACTCTTTGCTCCTATATTGAGTTAGGATCTGATTTTTTTAAAACTTGTGTGTTATACACAGGAGTAGACCTCTCTTCTGTGAGTGAGTAGCCACCTTAAAAATCAACAAGACTACTGTATGCAGGTGAAAAAGGACTTTCTGATGTTTGCTACTTTAAGTCCCCCAATATGCTGCATATATTATTAGAGAACCATTCAAATTCCTTATTAATAATCTCCTTCTCCATACTTCACCAAAGATTAATTAATGATAGGTTTCAAAGCTTTCTGCTCTAGCTGACTATTTACTTGGACCAATCATTTTCTCTATCGTCTCTTACCACACAGTCTTCAGCCATCTTGTGGCACCTAATTTGGCAGTACTATTTGTAAGTTTACTCTTTTTGCAGTCTACATTAGCACAATGAGTCAGAGACACTGTATTTGTCACAGATATTCTCAAATACACCTCATTGTGGCTCAAGCGCCTTTCTAGTCTGTATTTATTTCTCTGTAGGGACATGTGTGATTATACCCACCCTGCTGCTTATTCTTTTTAAATGTATCCCTGATAATATGGTGTCAAGGCTGCTTCCCCACTTTGAACTTTAGGGTACAAATGTGGGGGCCTGCATGAAAACTTCTAAGCTTAACTACCAGCTTAGATCTGGTCCGCTGCCACCATCCCAAAGCTAATTCCCTTCCCTGGGTAGCCTTGAGAGACCTTCACCAATTCCCTGGTGGATCAAGATCCAAACTCCTTGGATCTTAAAACAAGGAGAAATTAACCATCCCCCTCCTTTCTCCCACCAACTCCTGGTGGATCAAGATCCAACCGCCTTGGATCTAAAAACAAGGAAAAATCAATCAGGTTCTTAAAAAGAAGGCTTTTAATTAAAGAAAAAGGTAAAAATTATCTCTGTAAAATCAGGATGGAAAAATAACTTTACAGGGTAATCAAACTTAAAGATCTCAGAGGACCCCCCTCTAGCCTTAGGTTCAAAGTATAGCAAACAGAGATAAACACTCTAGCAAAAGGTACATTTACAAGTTGAGAAAACAAAGATAAACTAACACACCTTGCCTGGCTGTTTACTTACAAGTTTGAAATATGAGAGACTTGTTCAGAAAGATTTGGAGAACCTGGATTGATGTCTGGTCCCTCTTAGTCCCAAGAGCGAACAACTTCCCAAACAAAGAGCACAAACAAAAGCCTTCCCCCGCCCAAGATTTGAAAGTATCTTGTCCCCTTATTGGTCCTTTGGGTCAGGTGTCAGCCAGGTTACCTGAGCTTCTTAACCCTTTACAGGGAAAAGGATTTTGGAGTCTCTGGCCAGGAGGGATTTTATAGTACTGTACACAGGAGAGCTGTTACCCTTCCCTTTATAGTTATGACATATGGGGTCATATGGGATCATATCTTCTCTAGCACATGATTTACAGCTGTGGATTAGGCAAATATTGGAACCACATAGAATTTTATTATATCAACAGATCATTATAGCACCAGATAGTCTCTGACAAAAATAAGAGCCCAACAAATAGACATGACACACTGAGGTCCTTTCCTAAAACTGGAAATATTGCCTAAGTGGTTATTCTGGCCAAGAAAACAATGACATTGGACAGGGAGAACAAGGTTGCACCATCATTGGGATCCTGCTAGGATGTTACAGACACAGTCAGACATGTTAAATGCACAGCTTTTTAGTGCAATTCTTCATCTCATGGGCAGCATCATGCTGAATATGCTGATCAGATAACAATGCCTAGTGTGCTGGCTAAAATGCTAGCAAAAGGGTTTGTTTTCCATAATGCTGCATTATGATTTTTTAAAATCAAGCCAATGTATTTACTAGAACTGGCAAGGTCTAATACAAAGTGAGACTGGTATAAAGATTCTCCCTTCTTAAATATCATTTAGAGGCCTCATCCTGCCTTGATTTTCACCAGATACTTTAAGAGTCATTGCTAGTGGACATAGTGTCCTGGACAAATACTTGTGTGTCCTCTATTACTCCATTCTGCCTCTCCTCTTGAGGAAGCAGACAATGGACCAGAATGAGAAGTCTACTTCGCCACCTATGCTTTAGGCTTGAGATGCTTACATTCCTAGCAGTGTGATTTCAAGGGTAATCCCTCATTTGCTAATCTCTCATAATGATAAGTTTATTGTGCAGAAATATTCACTATATAACTATCATAGGTTTCACCCCCACTCTGGACTTCAGAGTACAGATATGGGGACCTGCATGTGAACCCCTAAGCTGAATTACCAGCTTAGATCTGGTTTTGCTGCCACCACTCCCAAGTACTAACTCCCTTCCCTGGGAAGACTTCTTCACCAATTTCCAGGTGAACACCAATCCAAACCCTTGGATCTTAACACAAGGAGAATTTAACCTTCCCCCCTCCTATTCCTGGTGAGTCCAGATCCAGTCCCCTTGGATCTTAACACAAGGAAAAATCAATCATGTTCTTAAAAATAAGACTTTTAATTAAAGAAAAGGAAGGTAAAAGAAAACTCTCTGGGAGATAGCATACAAGCTGATCTCACAGATAACAGATTCAAAACACAGAGGATGTTCCCCTGGACAAAAAGTTAGTTACACAAAAAATACCCAATTTGATTATTCCCTAATGCCCAAGACAAGTTACAAAGAAAATAAACATAAACCTATTTATTCCCTTCACTATGTCGGAGAATACTCATTACTTGATAAGAGGCTGATTTCTGGGGCTTTCCCACTCTGGTCAAAACTGAAACTGACTCTAACAACAAAGAGACTTGATTCCCTCCTTCCCCTTGAACCATCTTGTTCCCCCATTGGTTCCTCTGGTCAGGTGTCAGCTAGGCTAGGTGAACTTCTTAACCCTTTACTGGTAAAAGAGGCATTAACCCTTAACTATCAGTTTATGACAATAACAATTCTATTTTTTTAATAAAACCCCTTAATTTCAAACTTAATCCAGCCAAGAATTTTGCCACACGCAGTCTGCAGCAATATTGTACATTTACCTGCTACTGTGTATGCTTGAAATGATTCCAAGATCCATTACTCTTTTGTTATTTAGTGTGTTCACTTGTATGCATGTAACTGTTTAATTTAAGACATTAATTTAGCATGGTTGTCTTGAGCTGCAATTACCTTTGTGCAATGCAACCACCATTTTTTACACATAAAAATTCAGTGTCGGTGATGTCACATAATTCATCCTCCTGTAAAAGCCTCCCAAGTACTTGTCGATGATACAGGCAATCATGCTGGAAAGGATACTGCTTGATTTATTCTGCAGTCTAGTTCCGTAAAGATGAATCTCACTCATGCTTTCAAATTTGTTTGACTCACTCATGCTGAGTCTAAGTTCTACACTTTGAAGTGTTTTGGAAGGTCATCCTGGACTATAATATGTTACTTCTCTGTTCTTGAAGTAATGAGTAAGACTTCCTGTGAACCTGATGAATTACATATGCAAGCTGTTTGTGCACATAAATCCAGCTATTCCTGGGGTTATCAGGTGCTTCTCAACAGTTTTCTGCTACTTTTAAAATCAGAGCAATAATGCCAGGAGAGTGCTGTTTATGTAAAGCTGGGGAGAAATATTGCTTCTTTGGAAGGAAAGGGAAGGGTTGCAATCAGCTTACTGATTGTCACTAAAAACAGATTCCATTGCACAGCAGGAGGACTAGTGCTCAAGAACATCAAGCATACTTCCGATCAGATACTCTTATGTAAATCAAAAGTAAAACTTCCTAAACCAATAGTTGGAACCCAAAGGTGAAATTCACTCCTCTCTAGAGGGCCAGCACAGAACCTATCCACCATTTAAGTTGCCTTAATGCCCTGGTGAATTCAATTGTACATCCATAACTTGTTCCAGATTCCACCATGGCCATTCCTGAATCTCTTCACTCAGGCTAGGTCTACACTTCCCGCCTGAATCGGCGGGTAGAAATCAATCTCTCGGGGATCGAATTATCGCGTCTCATCAGGATGCGACAATCGATCCCTGAATCGACGCTCTTACTCCACCAGCGGAGGTGGGAGTAAGCGCCGTCGACGGGGAGCCGTGGAGGTCTATTTTGCTGCCATCCTCACAGCGGGGTAAGTCGGCTCCGATAGGTCGAATTCAGCTACGCTATTCGCGTAGCTGAATTTGTGTATCTTAAATCGACCCCCCCCCCCCCAGTGAAGACCTGCCCTCAGATTATCTTAATTAATATTGCAAGAATATGGCATATAAAATCCTGTGGAAACTGTTTACAGAGATAGCACGGACTCGAATATTGAAAGTGTGTTTCATATCAGTTATTTGCACATTCCTTAATAAGGCAAAAATTAAAATTTTACTTTGTTTTTTTTTCCCAGCAACTAAGGAATCCAGTGGTAAAGCCCTTGTGGATAAAGTCTAGAGTCATACATTGCTTGGAGAAACTTCTACTTTTCTCTCTTCAAAGCAGTAAACTTGAACCTGATTTTAACACAGACTAAGGATTTTGTTCATTTTCATCAATTTTAATTTTATGCCACTCATAAAAAGCTTGTAGCCAAATTTGTATGAGGAAACCTTTGATTAGCAAAAGAGTAGTTGATCATCAATAGACCCATCAATGCTGAGTGAGCTTCCAGGCCAGATCCTCCTCTTAGCCAGGGGAGATGCACTAGCTGTGTAGCTCAAAAAATGGATATTAGGTCAGCATCTTGTGCACTATAAAGTATTCTTTGCTAGCTGGCATTTGAGATTAAAATCAGGAGTCATGTACTGAAATTACCATGAGGCATCGTGCTGGATTTCAACAAAATGCTAAACTATTGTTAAGCAAGGGAAAGGCTTACAAGGAATGATAAGGATCAAAAAGATCAATGTAACCAGCTCAGAAACAACACACTTCTCCCAATCAACTAGGCACAGTGGGCCAAATCCCTAGCTGGAATAAATTAGCTCCATTGAAATAGTGTACCAATAATGACATTGGTACAGACAAATCAATGGAGGTACCCCACTTTACATCAGCTGAGGATCTGGGTCAATGTTAGCATATTAGTTACAGTGTTGCATCTTTTGTCAGTTACCAAGGCACCGCTAGCCAGCAAGAACACAGCAACTTATAGGGATTCCATTTTAGCCTCTTGACCAATATATGTTGGCTAGCATTTATATATATATATATATATACACACACACACATATCCTATCAATAAAATGTATTCTCTGCAGCATATATATATTAGTATGCATTAATCAGAAAAGCTGGGATGTATCTTTACTTAGGCCTTGTCTACGCTACGGGGTTAGGTAGAATTTAGCCGATTTAAAAATGACTGCATCCACACAACCAACCCCATTCCATCAACCTAAAGGGCTCTTAAAATCGACTTCTGTACCCCTCCCCGACGAGGGGATTAGTGCTAAAATCGACCTTGTTGGGTCGAACGGTATTGGCCTCCGGGAGCTATCCGAGAATGCTCCATTGTGACCGCTCTGGACAGCACTTTGAACTCCGATGCACTAGCCAGGTAGACAGGAAAAGCCCCGGGAACTTTTGAATTTCATTTCCTGTTTGGTCAGCGTGGCGAACTCAGCAGCATTCAGCAGCACAGGTGACCATGCAGTCCCCCCCAGAATCGTAGAGCGTAGAATGTTTCTAGGCTCCCCCTATCGTCTCCGTCCCTGAGGTTATCACAGATTAGAAGGCGAAAAAAACTGCACTCACAATGACATGTTTTCCGAGCCCATGCAGTCCTCCCGCACTCATAGGGCTCAGCTTAATGCATGGAGGCATTCAGTGGCAGAGGCCAGGAAGGAATTAAGTGAGTGTGGAGAGTGGAGGCAGGACGCGATGCTGAGGCTAATGGGGGAGCAAATGGATATGATGAAGCGTCTGGTGGGGGAGCAAATGGACATGATGAAGCATCTGTTGGAGCTGCAGGAAAGCCAGCAAGAGCACAGACTCCCACTGCATCCACTGTATAACCGCCTACTCTCCTCCCCATGTTCCATAGCCTCCGGGCACCCAGCCACTCCACTCCAGAGGATGGCCCAAGCAACAGAAGGCTGACTTGATTTTTAGTGTGGCTACAATAAGCAATGTGGCCTTGTCCTTCCCTCCTCCCCCACCCCACCCCACCCAGGCTACCTTGTCCGTTATCTCATTATTTTTTTTAATTAATAAAGAAAGAATGCACGGTTTCAAAACAATAGTTACTTTATTTCGAACGGGGGAGGGTGGCTGGCTTACAGGGAATTAAAATCAACAAAGGGAGCGGGTTTGCATCAAGGAGAAACACACACAACTGTCACACCGAAGCCTGGCTAGTCATGAAACTGGTTTTCAAAGCCTCTCTGATGCACAGCGCACCTTGCTGTGCTCTTCTAATCGCCCTGGTGTCTGGCTGCTCAAAATCAGATGCCAGGCTATTTGCCTCAATCTCCTACCCTGCCATAAATGTCTCCCCGTTACTCTCACAGATATTATGGAGCACACAGCAAGAAGCAATAACAATGGGAATGTTGGTTGCGCTGAGATCTGACCAACAGTGCCAGCGAGCTTTTAAACATCCAAAGGCCCATTCTACCACCATTCTGCACTTGCTTCGTCTATAGTTGAACTGCTCCTTACTACTGTCCAAGTTTCATGAGCCATGGGAGCAAGGGGTAGGCTGGGGTAAGTGTGACCGCACGGTGCTGCCGGCTGGGAGAGCAGTCTGAGGCAGAAGCCTCCAGCTCGCATGATATTCCAGGCAGGATTGAATCTCCATGAGACGAAACTTAAAGAAGAGAATGACCTGGAGTCTCTGGCTCCCATTCGGTGCTCTAAGAGGAGGATAGCTATGTCTGTCCAGGTGCCCCTGATCGACCTCACTGAGGAGGATTCCAAGGAGTCCTCCGAGAGCAGCAGTACCATGTCTGCCAGCAGCACCCAGGAGGACCAGAACGGATCCCCTGACCTCGTCGCTGGGGAGCAGGAGAGCAGAGTTACAGCGGAAGCGGTGGAGCCGTACACCATGCCCTGGAGGTTGCTAGGAGCCAGGCAGGGAAGACATTCCCAGAACCCCCGGCCAAGCTACATGTCCGACGAGGATGGGTACCAGTCCGACTGCGCTGTCTGCTGCAAAGGCAAGGAGCTGCTGCTGTGTAGCAATGCCAGCTGCTGCAGGTGCTTCTGTGTTGAATGCTTGGAGGTCCTGGTAGGGCAAGGTAGCCCAGCCAAGACAAAAGAGCAAAAGACCTGGAGCTGTTACATGTGTCAACCATAGAAGTGCTATGGGGTGTTACAGCGCCGACCAGACTGGAATGTACGGCTGCAAGATTTCTTCACCAGCGAGAAAGGACAGGAATGTGATGCACCTAAAATCTAAAAAGGCCCACGCATTTCCCAGAGTCACTACCCTTGATAACACAATGTCAATGATTGCATTGGCTACTTGGATCACAGCAGCCCCCACAGTAGACTTGCCCACAACAGCAGCGGTGATGGTCAGGGCCGGCTTTAGGCCGATTCAACCAATTCCCCTGAATCGGGCCTCACACCTAAGAGGGCCCCACGCCCAAGCCCTGGCACTGCGTACCGGCAAGAACCGGTGCGTCATACCGGGGTGGACCGGCTTCCCCAGGGGGCAATTTAAAGTGCCTGGGGCTCCCAGCAGGGGCTGGAGCCCCAAGCCCTTTAAATTGCCACCAAAGCCCCACTGCTGGAGCCCTGGGGTAGGGCTGCGGGGCTCTGGGGGCTATTTAAAGGGCCAGGGCTCCAGCTGCCTCTGCCACCCCATCCTTTAAATAACCACCGGAGCCCCGCCACTTCCCCAGGGCTCTCGCAGCTATTTAAAGGGCCGGGGTGGTAGAAGCAGGGGAGCCCCAGGCCCTTTAAATAGCCCCTGGAGCCCTGGGATAGCGAGGGGCTCAGGGGCTTTTTAAAGGGCCGGGGCTGCAGCTGCCTCTATTGCACCCCCTGCCTGTACCAGCCCCGCACCCCTGCCCTGCCCGCACCCAGCCCCTGTCTCCAGCCAGCCCTGCACCCCCTGCCCACAGCCAGCCCCTGCTGCACCCCCTGTCCTGCCCGCACCAGCCCCGCCCGCCTGCAGCCAGCCCTGCACCCCCTGCCCACAGCCAGCCCTGCCCTGTCTCCAGCCAACCCCTACCGCACCCCCCTGCGGCCCTGCCCGAAGCCAGCCAGCCCCACACACACACTGCCCGCACCAGCCCTGCACTCCCTGCCCTGCCTGCAGCCAGCCCCTGTCTCCAGCCAGCCCCTGCTGCACCCTCTGCCTGTAGCCAGCCCCGGCCCCCTCCCGTCTCCAGCCAGTCCCACACTCCTCTGTCTCCAGCCCTGCCAACCGCTGCCGCACCCCTCTGCAGCCCTGCCTGAAGCCAGCCAGCCCGCCCCACACCCCCGTCTCCATCCAGCCCCACACCCCTTGCCCTGCCTCCATCCAGCCCCATGTCCACTGGTGCCCTGCAGTTCCCAGGGCAGTAACCCTGCACACCTGCTTCAATGAGGGGGGCAGGGAGCAGCTGGGACCCACACATGTGCACACTGACCCCCTGGGAGTGGTGGGGACCCACACATGTGAAACGGAGCTCATTAATAACCAATCAACAGCATATATGACTCAATGTACATAATATATAATTTTATTATTTATATAGTTATGGAAAGTAAATAATACCTGAAGACATTAAAGGCTTTTTTTAAACTTTTTTTTTTTTTTTTTAAATCATCCCTGCTGGGGCCCCACCAAAAATGTTCGAATTGGGCCCCGCACTTCCTAAAGCTGGCCCTGGTGACGGTTAGCTAAGTGGGCTCCATGCTTGCCATGGTATGGCATCTGCTCGGGTAACCCAGGAAAAAAGGTGCAAAACGATTGTCTGCCGTTGCTTGCACGGAGGGAGGGGCGACTGACGACATGTACCCAAAACCACCCACGATAATGTTTTTGCCCCATCAGGCTTTGGGAGCTTAACCCAGAATTCCCATGGGCGGCGGAGACTGCGGGAACTGTGGGATAGCTACATATCCCGCTCCATAACTCAATGCTAGCCACGGTAGTGAGGATACACTCCGCTGACTTAATGCGCTTAGTGGGGACATACGCAATCGACTGTATAAAATCGATTTCTAAAAATCAACTTATATAAAATCAACCTAATTTCGTACTGTAGACATGGCCTTCTCTTATGCTAAATATCCCATAACACCTTGCATTTAATGAAGTAAGCTTTGGCTTAAGTAGATAGGAAAGTTGTCAGGTTTTATCATAACAACAGGCAGGGAGTTACTCTCGCAGGCCAGTACGGGAATGTCCCAAAGGAAGAAGACAAGACATATGATTGTTCGACCCTAGTAAAGGCTTACAATGTGCCGTCACACTTGGTATCTGGAGTGCAGCAGACGTTCAGAATAAAGAGATAAGGGGTACACCATGGTATCAGCAAAACAAAGCAGAAAGCGGATTGGTTAAACTCTAGTTTCAGATGACAAGACTGTACCTTTTACCAGTAAACAGGTAGGATATAAAAAGATGGCTTTAGGGTTGTAATGGTGGGAGCACACCTTCTGTGTGAGATGAATGTAACAAGGCTCCCAGAGACTGGTACCAGAGAGAACCTTTTTCCTGTACTAAAAATACTACATTTTTATTGGCTTAAAGCAATAAACCTGACTGATACTGATTATTTGGTCTTTTGAATATATTTCATAAGGAACCAAAGTGTGGTTGCACACACACTGAGATAATTAACCCTTTCTTTGCTTGACTAGAATATAACAGTGTAAAAAGCATCACTCCTGGCATATAGCATCAGCAGCCCTTTTTGTGACAGCATCCATGATGCTAAGTGAGAACGATACAATTCCTGCAGGGGAAAGAGGCTGCAAAATCTCTTAACTAAAATATGTTTTCAGACCGACTTTCACATTAAAAATATTAAAGTGTGAAATTATAGGACTATGACAAAGAGAAATAAAATTAGCTCTGGATAATCTACAAAATGGAACCAGCTTTAAACAGAGAATAAAGGACAACAGTTAACATGGGAACTGCAGGGCACAAGATCAAAATTAATGATATTCTGGCTGACTCATGCTTATAAACACTGCCAACCTAAAAGGGTGACATTGTAAGATACAGGTCTTCTAATCAACTGAGTTCTGGACAAAGTGACATAGAATCCAGTATTAGCGTGGAAGGCCCTTTTGCCACTCAAACAGAGAAGTGCTCACATCAGTAGAGCAGCTCAAGTTGGGAGTTTTTGTGCTAGTCCCCAAAAGCTCTGTTTAAATAATGCTAAGATTGTGACCCAAACTGACAGTGACGAGGAAATCCCAGGCAAGGCTGATCTCGATCCCTTGATTTTTACTCTGTGCACTGAGCTGGATCTAAGAAGGGTGGCTTGAACACCAAGGCTAAACAGAATTTTTCATTTCACATTAAATTTTTTCATTGAAAAATCTAAGTTTTCAACACAAAAATTGTAACAAAATTGTTTTGTTCAAAGTTTTTTTATGGAAGAAAAGTTGGATTTTTCAGCAAAATAAATAAATAAATAAATAAAAATAATGGAGATATCCTATCTCCTAGAACTGAAAGGGACCTTGAAAGGTCATTGAGTCCAGCCCCCTGCCTTCACTAGCAGGACCAAGTACTGATTTTGCCCCAGATCCCTAAATGGCCCCCTCAAGGATTGAACTCACAACCCTGGGTTTAGTAGGCCAATGCTCAAACCACTGAGCTATCCCTCCCCACAAACAAGCTCTACATAGGGGTCACATTTGGTGCAGGTTTAAAGTATTACAGACATATGCCTGCTTGACGATAGAAGGTGTCATTAACTGTGTCACAACAGTGTTAGCTGCCTTCAGACACCAGCTGACTTTTATGCTTAGGCTCATGCAGAACGTTAATGGCTAGATTTCAAAAGAGCTCAGCGCTTATCAGGTGTATGATGGATACTGAGCTTTTCTGAAGATCTGGCTCTCATTTTGGTGCCTAAATGGAAGCTGAGATCTTTTGAAACTCTTGCTTTAAATCTGCCACGAGCTGCCAGCTGCTAAGGCCATGGCATAGCATACTTGGCAGGATGGCTATCTATCTGACCTGGGTATCTCGGCATTTTCACACAAGATATCCCAATAAAAACCAAAACTCTAATGTACCAATAGCCTCACCAAGTACAAGTGCACTGCTGATACTGACACATGACAAAGGAGGACTCTTATCTCTGGACCTAAAATCTACCAAGATGTACAAACCTCAAATGCCAAAAGACATGCCACCTGTTTTCAAATCTGTTGGCCTTTCCTGCCCTAACTCTTTGCCAGAGAGCACAGGTGTCGGAGCATCGGCATAGAACTTCACAGAATTGGTCAAGACAGTTGGAATAGATGGGATGTGGAGAAGGTAAAATGGTTTCTAAAGGGAAGTGAGCCCAGTTTGATAGTGGTTTTTGCTTCAGTTATACAGGTGAGAAGTAATGAGTTAGAATTAGGAAGAACTTAAAGATTAATGCTCTTTCTGCACTTGTGTTTACCTTTGCACTATCATAACACATCAGAGTTCCCCTCCATGAAACCTGACATGTATTCATGTAAAATTGAATAAGTGCCTATACCCTGCAAATAAAATATTAATAAATAAAGTCATTAATGTCATTCTGCATAAAGTGCATTAAAACACATTCCACAAGAACACTTGTTAAATTCTTTTTCACTAAATAAAAGTGACAGCATAGAACCAAAAGTTCTTATACTGCATATAGAGAAATTATGGCCTGAGGGCACACAATAAATCCAACTCTGCCAGAATTTTTAAAGATGTATCTGCATCTAATCCCTATTGGTTTTTGTTGCTATGGGAATATAGGTGAGTTTTCCAGTGATGACATTCCTGCATAGCCATCTCCATTCCGAAATCTAGAGACCAGACGACACCAAAGATCACTATATTTTATTCTAGAGAACCACTGTTGTATTCGCCTTTCTGAGGCAGTATCCCATCACCTCTCCCTGCACCTTTGCATTCCTCCTCCATGCGGAAGCTGAATGTTCTCTGGCAGAAAGCTCCTGTTCCAAGGGGCTAGCTACAGAATTCCATTTTCCCAGCACAAGAAATTCAAGACTGTCTCTGAATTTATGTCCCCATTTTTCTATTAAAAAAAAATCAGGGTTTTTACTGCTTGGCAGTCAGAGAAATCCAAAGACTGAAAAAAACTGGTGCCTAGGAAGCATATGGAGAGTTGCACTGGCCCTGTTGCACTATGGCTTCTGGTGGTGTCAGCAGTTAGGCATTCTGCCTGAACTTTTAAATACTTGAATTGGGAAGTTCTCACTCCCAGCAGCCTAGACCTCTTGGTACACTGGTATTAGAGCACGCTGGCACAGCAGTCCCATCCTGAGCTGTTTGGCTGTTCTTCTGGCATGCTGGACCCTATTGAGCAGTTTCCTAAATTGTGATTGAGACTTGTGTGTACCTTTCGCAAGACCTCAGCTGAGGCTCTTCTTGCAGACCTTATGGGCAAGGTTAAATAATTTCCCGGAACTGTGCTAAGCATTCTCGTTGGGAAACAACCTATTCCCTCAAAGGTGAAATAAATAAGGAATTGGTAACAGTGAGCTAGAGAGACAGTTCTGCCTGATTTTATGCTTTCTAGAAATCTCATTTTCTTTTTTAGCATCTAGGTCTGGTATCATACTAAGTGAGATGTACAGGCAGACAATTTGTCATTGTACAGAAGTACATAGAAGTTAAGGTTATAAATACCGACAAGATAAAGTCTTTATATTAAATTATCAGCTCACTCTCTCCATTCAAAGATATACATAGGACATAGCAAAGGAAAAGACACACAACTCAGTCAAACAGACCTTTCAAAGACTGGACCAGCTTTCAAAGTGAAAGGATTTTGATATATAGTTTCAGCTTATTGCTAGCAATAAGCAGAACTCATAATTAAATTCCCCATAAAAACCCTTTCAAAGACCTGTCAATTTCTCTGCATGGCCTTTGCCCATGCAGTGACCACCTACTTTATAGGAGGAACAAGAGAGATCAGTGAGAAAAAATGCCAAATGAGAAGCAAAACTGGTGAAACGTGACCTGATGGAGCAAAAAGCAATTTGCTTTATGCTTGGTGAAGTTTGGGGAAAGTTTAAAACTGCCAAACTGGAACTCAATATACCTAAATGCAGCAGCTTCCATTCACTATTGTTGAATAGTCATATATGTTGGGTAGGAAGATTCCAAACTTTATACTCTTGTTATTATATTTGTAAACTTTTATGGTTCCACTAAGTCTCACTATCTCCATTGCAGTTCAATCAGGGACATCGCTGAGTGCGATCTGCATGCCAATCTGACGACATTGATTATGCCTTAGCACATAACAGGAAAGATTACAAGAAGGTTGTCGTTACCCACCACAAAGTGAAGTCCTAGCACCAATCCTAGCTCCCCATCCTGACATGGGGAGCTGATGCAAAACTCTATGGACCTCTTCACTGGCTCTTGTGTACTCTACTCTAGAATACTGCTCACTCGCTTAGGCACATATCACTTGTCAATTCTCAACTTAACATTGTCATCTGGACCCTTACTGATGCAGTAAAACCAGGGCCACAACCATAGCTTCCCATACTGGTGCATATCCACCCATCTCAAATGCATCACAACACAAGACTTTTTCAGATTTTCCATCGCATTTGTACTGGAAGGTCTTTTTCCCCACATGAAGACCTAAATGACATACTGACTCAAATCCAGAAAACCTTTATTTGCTTGCAGCAAAGAACTCAAAGATCGATGGCAAGCAAGGTGGAAGGATGCCAACATGCCGAATAAACACCTCATTAAGGGGAAGGAAAGTGCTTTTAATTTCTCTCTTCCACGGTATGTTTTCCTATTCAATGCATGGAATGGTACCCGCCTCCCTCGCCCCCAATCTCCTTTCACTTCCTTTCCTTAGTTATACTGGGTCATAACTGGAAGACAGGATAAATCACTAGCTGTGCTAAGACTGCACATCAAGCTCTGGAGGCACCCGCTGCAATGTATAGGTAATTCGAGTGACAGAAATCTTCTGTCAATTTTGCAGAAAGATAACCTGCTCAGACAGATAAAGTCCTCATACATGCAGAAAAACTGGTATGCTATTTCACATATGGCTAAACATAACCAGGGCTGCAAACATCACTCAAATGCAGCAAATAATTAGGGGAAAACCAAAAATCCATGTTCTTGTATTGCTCATGGAAAGAACATTACAAAGCTTTGAAGCTTGTCACCAGGTAGAAAAGGCTGTCCGAGGACAGCATTAGCTTTTTTGGACCTGCTGACTATCAGAGCTGGAGCTTATGAAGAGATCGAGTTGGCACATCTGACACCTGTGTGGGACACTTTAGGCAGACACTGGGCTGGATTCTAATCGGAGACATGCGAACATCCATTCCTGAATAACATGAAAAGCTTCCTCTGCTCAGGCAAAGCACCTGATTTCCAGGGCTGTGCAGTCATGATCCCACACACCTCAGATTAGATCTGAGCACAGAGAATAGAGAAATAATGCCATTAAGGAGGCTTTTTTTACGTGTTTGTTTATTACTTCAGAAAAGAAAATAAGACTTCAAAGTTTCAGAATAAACACTTGGCAAAAAAAAAAAAAAAAAGTTGATGCTTTCGCTTTCTATAAATCTCAATTGTCCAGAGCTATAACTCCACATTTATTTTTCCAAATACAGATTCATATTTAGCAATACATATTTTATTATAACCATTATCAGAAAATCAAGATTGCTGGAATTTTGTACTTCAAGCTACACTGCTCACTCCAATACTATAAAAAGCATCAAACATTAGGTTCCCAGTGTAGTCAAAACAGAATTAATATTTAAAACATGATGTTGCAAGCCACCTGGGATGACTTGAAAAGGAAATGAGTTTGCCATCCAGTGAATACTGAGAAAATATAACCTATGGGGAATGGAGAGCATGTGAGAGTACAGTCTGCACAGCTTATTGACAAATGCAAAAAGAATACGAGAGAGAGTAAACTGGGCAATTTTGCACTGATTAAAGCAAGTTACAATCCAGAGGTCTGCCTTCATCTCTCTTCTTGTCTAACAGAAGACACCGTTAGCTTCCCAGCTAACAACATGGAGGAAAAGGTATTACAGTCAGTCTTTTATACAAAATGTGAAAAAGACCGTTTTCTGGCTATGCCATTCTTCTGAGAGTTGTGGCACAGTTTGTAGAACAAACAGTCTTAAATCCCTTCCATGTGCATCAGGACAGGGCATTAACGCTGATGCTGAATTTGCATCTCTGAAGAAGGAGCCAGATAAAATGAATGCGGCCCATTAGCCAGACATGGAACTATTTAGAAGCCGAAGTAAATGATGTATATATCCCTAAAACCCAGTGAAAGATTCCGCACTTTCCTTCTGGGAAGTAGGACACGAGCTCTTTAGTTTAGACAGAACAATAGAAGGCTTCAATCAAGGCACACAAAGAGCCTTGGATTGTTGCATAAGCCTGATGCAGCTTTTCCTTATTAGATGCAGAAGTGCAGACACGGGGTGGAAGGGTGCTTTTCCTTATCTGTGCTGGCAGTACTCTTCAGAGGATTTGTCTGATGGCTTTTAGTCACAGATACTGTACTAGGCTGACAGCCTCAAGTATCTAAATAGAATAGATCATTTGGCTTCACTTCTCCTTGCCTAAGGGAAACTGTGCGTCCATGAGGCTCTCACTTCCTACAGGCAAGGGCTGAAGAGTCAGGGCTGGTTATGTACCTGCAACCTAGATTAAGAGCTATCCTTTTGCCTCCAAAAGTTTCTTCAAACTTCTCAAACTTGGACTTCATCCTGGGACAAAGGCTAGAGTCCTGGCAGACAAACACCGCTGAGACTGCCACCCACCTGTGTGGACAACCAGCAGCTAAGAAATCCTCATGAGCAAGAGCAGTGTGAATGCCACAACAACAGTGTGGATTTGTCTCCAAAGGGCTCAGGCCATCACCAGCATTTCTTTGCCAACTTCACAATCTGATGGCAGTACTGGCCCAGACCACAACACAATGCAGTGTTTGCTGAGCCATCGATCCCAACACATGTGTTTTGCTGCCTTTGCCACTATCTATAGCAGCTTTGACATGTTATTCCTAGAATGACATTGCAGTGCTGCTTTGTACTCACTGAGCTGTTATGCATTCAATGTAATTCCTGCAAAGACTGAGTGATTTTATGCCCAGTAGCTCAATAGTTATTAGCTAGGTATAGTAGGATCTCAGCAGTAAAATCTCATGTTTCAGGGCATAAACTGATCACTGCAGGAGTCAGGAAGGAGTCCTTTGTCCCAAGTACAGCAACACTCAGCTGGTCCAGTGAATTATGGAGGGTGACAGATTTCCATCTCCCTCTGAAGCATGAAATGTTTGCCATTTCCACAGGCAAAATACTAGACTTAGCAGGCAGGTCAGTGATCTGATCCATTATGGAAAGTCCTACATTCCAGTGATTTTACAGAGCTGGGGGTGTCTGTAGAAAGAGTGGGGTTATAATCAAGAATTGGCCTTTTTATTATCCACGCATACAACATGCATGCAACACTTCTTTTCACGTTCTAGAGAGTCAAGTCTGAGAAGGGAATTTATAGACAATTCTCTTCTTTTGAAAGATGACTTTGTTAATGCAACACCAGTGGAGAAAACATGTTATAAGTGGATTCTGACATTTTCAGCAACAAAGGATTAATCTAGTTTACTAGATGGTTGCTCTTGGCTTAATTGCTAACAATATCTGGTAGAATTTCTGGTTGGGAATTTTTTGTCAAAATATTTTTTTCATCAAAAATGCAGATTCCTTTGTGGAAAATGTTGGTTTTGATGAATTTTCTGTTTTGAAACATTTTTGAAATGAAAAATTTGAAATTGTTGAAACAGCCCATTTCAACATTTTCAAATGGAAAAATTCTATTTTTTCAGATCAAAATAACTGTTTAAAAATTAAGTTAATTTTAATTTATACTTAAATTTAAAAGGTCAAAATCTAAAACAAAATGTTTTGAAATTACTGTTTGGATTGATCCAATCTAAAGTTTTTCTGGATTTTCAGTTTGTGAAAATCTGATTTTGACCTTTTGTCCCATATTGGGACAGGAAACATATTTAAAAATTTGAAAATTCTTGTAGTATGATAAAACAGTCTCCCGACCATCTCTAATCTCTGCAGTACTATGTGGATATTGGGGATAGCAAGACCCAATGTGGGTGCTAGAAGGGAGCAAATTTTAATTCGCTAAATTTCCTTCCTGGACTTTGGAAGAGAAAAACATTTTGCCTCATTTTTATTTCAAGCTTGTGTGTGCACTATGGGCATTTCCAAAAAGTGGGAGTGAAATCCTTGGACTCTTCGCAGCTATTCCACTTCACTGAACACAGCATAAGAAGCTGCAAGTGTAAACAGGGCTGAGAGTTCTTGCTGAAGTCCACCCTGCGAGTTATGCGGGAATTAAACTCTGTGCTTGTTCTGCGCAGGGACTGACAAATTGGGACAAAACACCTGCCCCTGGAAAACAATCAAATAACTGCCAAATTTTAATTTATTATGGGCACCATTTCCTCCTGCAGGAGAGAATTGTGACCACAAAACTCACTGCACTTAGCCACATCACTACCCAAGAAGGTGAAGGTGGGAGGACAAATGCAATAACTCAGGTGCCAAAATACAGACTAGATACAATTTTCAAAAGCCCCTAAGTGACTTCAGAGGCCAAGACTCACTGAAAGTTACTAGGACTAGGGATCCTAAGGCGTTAAGTCACTTTTGAAATTGGGGATTTAGGTGATTAAGTAACTTAGGTGCTTTTGAAAAACTGATTCATTATATTAATAAATAATGGTAATTATGGTGTATTAATAATATTAATTTTGTTTGTTACACAAAAATTAACTGTGGATGATACAAAGTTAGGATCTGGATTCACACCCAATCTCCCCAAAGCTCAAGCCTGAGGAGATCTGAGGTTCTGATTCAGGAGCAGCTCTAACCAATCAAAACGCAGATTTACTGGAATGGGCCTGAGTCCCATTTTATCTAAACGAGCCTAAATCAGGATTCCATGGAAGCCAAGTTACACTGGCGTTAATACAGTTTTAAGATCAGAACCAAGCCCTATATCCATTTCCAATAACTCCTAAAATCAACCACTCGGTTCAGATTGTGATGTGGATTCAAATGATGTTCTGCAATTATTATACCAGCTAAACAGGCCTGTTCCCCACTGGATTGAGTCTATAAATGAAAATCACAGACAGTATCTGAAAGTTATGATTAGCAAATGAGGAATTTCTGTTTGTGGTTAGACCCTTAGGGTGTTATGATCGTATGTCATGCTTATCAAGTAGTATGTCAAGCCTCTGACATGTAGAAAATGATGTGAAATCACTTGAAATTACATATGATTGCTGAATGCCTGAGAGAATAATGAATAGTGAATAACATGCCTCATGTGTGAGCAGCCACTAATATTAAATAAATGTCATCTCCTTTCCGTTCAGAAGATTTTGAAATACTAATTTCACAAGTGAGAGAACTGCAACAAAAACTATGTTTAATAGCAATAACAGCACAATTTAACCCAACCAAAAAAAGGGAATTAAACAGTAAAGTGATCATGTGACTGGAGGAGGCTTGGAGCAGGATCTTATCCTCTGAGTGCATAGGCTTTGCTTAAGAGCTTGGTCCTGTCTGAACACATATTTTGCAGATGAAATCTCTGATAACACTGCTCCTCACTCTCAGAGAGAATGGACATCAGCCCAATCCCAACATCCAGGTGGAGCAGCCTTTAGCCCACTCTAATTTACACCAGCTGGAAGAGGGAGGAGTCACCTGGATTGAAGAATGGGCCAACAATATCCCCTTTTCTCCTGCACCAGGAGCCAGCAAAGGGTAGGTGGAGGAGCTACTAAAATGGCCCTGTACTTCTGGAGCCATCTCCTATGCAGGGGAATCCTTCTGGGGCCACTGAAGTTGCAGAACTGGGTCCATTAGCTGTACATTCAGGTGTTTTCTCCTCCAAAATTAAAATCTGATCACTGAAAATAGGAAAAAGTACCCCCCAAAATGTCCAAAACTAGCAGCAAAGTGCCCTCTCTTTTTCTCTCACAGATGTCTGTGTGCATCTATGCACACACATGTTTATGTTTCCTTCTCTCCTATAAATTCCATTGTCCATTAATGCATGATTTACTGATACTAGATTATCTGCAAATCCAAACTATGTCATGGAGGTCAGAACAGCAGCACATTTTCAAAAACGCAGTACGGACCAGTAGGTACCTTAAACTCCTCCATTTCTAATTCTCCTAGACAATAACTAAATGAATAAAACATTCCACAATTGATTGATTTACTGCTACTAATGTTCCCGGCCACACGTGAGGTCAGCACAGTTCAAGGTAGCAAGCACTTCCATATTACCGTCCCAGTTTTTTCTTCACTGCATATGTTCAGCAAGGGGCAGTGAGTCAGCCTATGAGTCATATTTATGGTATTGTGAGCCACACTGGCTTTCCCTGTGTAGCACACGAAGAATCTGAGAAAGCATTAGAGGTTTTATTTGAAGCCTAGAAATTCATAATCTACAGTATGTCTATTAGTTATTGAAGGGAAACAGTCTTTTCCTTCAAAGGAACAAAACTGAAAATGATATGGAATGTCCTGCTGCGAAACCAAATCCTTGCACTGCTTTGAAAATCTGAACTAGTACCTCTTCCTTTGTCTATTTCAATTAATTATTCCTGTAGGAACATACTGGGCCATATTCCATCAAAATGAAACTTGTGCCTTAAAAGGAGCTCCATAGTTTTCCCTTTTTAGGAATTCTCACACTTTAATGATATAGTCTTCTCAGCATTTGATACTGGGCCACGTCCTCCACTGGCGTAAGTCGGCACAGCTCTATTAAATGAAGCTACACTGATTTACACCAACAGAGAATCTGAGTCAAACACTCAGAGATATTTATGCAGAGTATTTATCAGACACAGGACAGTGAAAGGAGGATCAGAGACCCTTGTCTTTCATAACCAATTATAGTTAAGCCTTGAGCGCATAGCTACCAAGCAAGAATTTCGGGGTGAGGCTCACACCTGTTACTGATGCAAAGGTAAGACTCCAGGTCAATGTTAAGTATCAGAGGGGTAGCCGTGTTAGTCTGAATCTGTAAAAAGCAACAGAGAGCCCTGTGGCACCTTTAAGACTAACAGATGTATTGGAGCATAAACTTTCATGGGTAAATACCCACTGCATCTGACGCATGGGAGGTCAATGTTGAGAGCTAATAGCCTTACATGGACTGCGGAACAAGTCACTTCCAGTTACCAAATGGGGACGGCCCTTTTGTCATTTATTTAAAATACAGGCCATTAAAACACTAAAGAATTTAGAGGTCAAGTCATTAAGATGTTTATTTCTATAAGAGCTGAAGTGCTGATAACTCAGGCTGAGGCAGCGAAGAACATTTGCTCTCTAAGCAAACATTAGACATAAAACAGACAGGTTATGACTTGTCTCCTTTGGTGCCCTGACATGGTCTGATGCTATACTTGCTGTTTAAGCAAGTGGAGCAGGGTCAAGGAAGGTCCTTTAGCTGATCGGAGACAGTTGCCTAGCATACCTTCTGTGAGAAGGCAAGAAACCTCCATAGAACAGTCACAGTAAATACTTTATACTTTTTTAGTGCCTTCCACCCAGGAATGTCACATCATTTCACAGCCACTAATTACACCTCACAACACATCGAATGAGATAGGTGTTCTGCTCATTTTACAAATGCCTCAGTGGAGGCACAGGACATCCTTTGCCCAAGGCTACACAGCAAGTCAGTGGCAGAAATGGGAATAGACCCCTGGAGTCCAACTCCCAGTCTAAGTACTAGACTATCGTTCTCTCTGTAACGTGGCACCTAGAAGAGTGATCCTGTGTTTGCCAGGGAATCGCGACATGCGCTAATCTCCAAGATCCTCCTTCTTTGAAAGAGAGACACAAGATATGCTAAAGGACCAACTTCGGAATGATGCTGCTATGACTGCAGCGGGTTATCCCACAGAAAGGTGTGCAGGTTGTCGCCCTATTTGCCTTATCGACCACAAAAACAAGAAAAAAGGAGGCTCCTTATAACCTAAATGAAATAATGTATATACTTGTTACTATGTTTTTGAATATTGTCTCAGGGGTGGTGGTTTTAAAGATGTAACTGAGCCTGGTGGAAGGCCTGAGCTAATGTTTTAAAATTTTATATTTTTAAAAATTAGTATTCATCTTACTGAGCTGTGCTGATTTTAAAACACGTATTTACTGTATTGTGTGCTATGGCCTAAGGCTCAGGCACTACATTAATAAACTACCCTAGAAAAAGGAACGTTATGAAGAGCTGCATATGAGCAGCATGAGCCAAACACTGCATCCTTTTCTTCTATAATCAGACAAGACTGGAATCTGCTAATTGAAATGACTAAGGTGAACAGAGAGAGACTAGGCTGGAAACACATTACAACCTACAGAGGATGAATCTTCCTTCTCAACGCATAGATGCTTTATGTTCAAGACAGGCTCTTACCTCTCAACTCTCCTAGATCCAATGTCTTCCCTAGTTGTTCTAATAAGTCGGCCCTGGCTGCGTTCTTTTTGTGCTTTTTGCCATCATAATGTTGTTGTGCCATCATGGGGTTATTGAACCAGGCTGCACAGAGCTGGCAGTACCTGTCTGAGTCTCTTCTTTGGTGAGGTGAAGACACCACAGGAGAACTATCCGCATGTGGCTGCTTTAGTGAACTCAGAGTGGTTTCTGTAAAAGAAAACAATCAGACATGGAGTTTTCCCAGCCCAACCGCTATTCGGACCATACCAGAACCTTAAATAGACAGTCCCCACATTTGACACAAAGAAGAATTAGCAGCAGTTAGCACCTTCCATTGCAAATACTGCTGCTCTACATATTTGAATGGTCTGGCTTGGAAATCTACCATCTCCCTTAAAACAGAAATGTTAGTGCACTTAGGCAGCATGAAACTATTTCTCAATTATTTGCATTACACCAGCTCAGAAAGTAAAGATTCTTTTAGTTGTAGTTACATGGTTTATTATAAAACTTTACCTGTTAAAATTTTCTTAGTAAAACTGCTGCTTATATATAAACATACTGGTGAAGAATAATCAAAAATAGTAATCAAAGAGCATAACCTTATGTATGGACATTCCATGTATAAAACCAAACATTTCTCAGGGTAGGAAAATTGTTAGGTTTATAATCAACTGAACATTCTTGTTCTCAGTTTGTTTGGTTTTAGAAAATAATAGAAAAAAACAAAAGAATTTTAAAATGCCACAAATAAAGACAGTATTCAGTAGTCAAT
This sequence comes from Malaclemys terrapin pileata, assembly GCF_027887155.1. Taxonomy (NCBI): domain Eukaryota; kingdom Metazoa; phylum Chordata; order Testudines; family Emydidae; genus Malaclemys; species Malaclemys terrapin. The sequence continues at coordinate 127,182,409 of NC_071506.1, read as the reverse complement.
TCCCTCTCTCAAATATCTTAATACACTATTAATAGGTGCCACTGACATGTCAACCTTCCCGTTTAGCCCCTCAGTCCTCTTCAAAGTCACCAGAAGGCTCTAGCAGTCTACTTTTGAAAAAGTGATCCTAATTCAAAAGGTTTCAAAAGAAAAATGGATCATTAGTCATAATGCTGTACAGGAGCAGCATGTGTTTGCTGTGGCCTCTCTGCTGAATTTAGTACAGCTGATAAAAGAAAAAAATAAGTTATACTAAAAAGGTAAACATTGTGATGCTGTTGGAATACCAGAATACACACTTATTAGTACTTAATTGGCACATCTAGCTCACATATTCTTTTAATGTGGTTTTCCATTTTTAGATTTGAAAGAAAATGTCTAATCTCAAAATAATTACTTAAAACTATGTTCTCAGGAAATATGCTTTGGGATAAGAGTAGGAAAATTTGCACTCTAAAAATCAGTTTGAGAGCTCTTCTTCTGATCAAACGGTTTCACTGCTACTCTAGCTCAACTCTAATGAGATTGCAGCTGTAGGGACTGAAAGTGATGAAACAACTTCATTATTTGAGTCTGCGAAGTTCCTCAGTGAGCAAAATAAGGATATATTTAGACACATAATTATGACCTGAACCCTCTGTAATCTCCCCCATGGTTCAAGAGTGTTAATACAAGTTACAAATCTTCAGTTGACTGGTATGTGAAAGGATCTCTATTAGCTTTCCTTAAGGAAATTGTATCTTGCCTCTAATGTTACTTACAACCTTATCAATTTTCAGGGTTTTATAAGAGTCTATTGTTTTTTATTGGCAATGGCAAAGGTATTGGATTTTCATTGCCTGAATTACAGTTGATTCTGAAACACAGTTCTCCTACTTCCTAAGCCCTGATCGGGGAACCACTTAGGAAGAGAAAAATATCCTAGACTGATACCTCATATGTGCTGGCAAGAGCGATACACTACAAAGTATTAACAAAATGAGCTCCTTCGGGTATTAGGGTTAACAAAATTATTATATAATTGACTCTTATGGAGTCATTTATTCTCCTCTTTGTATTGGCTAACGAACTTTCCACTTACTCTGGTTCGATTTATTTCATTCCACAAAGTGATGGTGTTGTCTATTCACTGTATAGCTATTGTTTCACTGGTATAGTTAGAAACAAGATAAAGAGTAGTTCTGCTAAATAAAACTGTCTCTCGTTCCCACATTCATTGTGTCTCTTAGACTGTACGCTCTTTGGCGCAAAGTCCGTGCACTTGAAGACTGTCTGGCACAATGGAGTCCTAATCCCGACTGCAGCTTTTAGGTGTTTCTCCAGTACAAATAATAAATGGGAACACTAGCTACCCTTACTCTCAAGCTAATACAGCTCACTGATTTTATTCTATCTTATCCATTCATATGGTCACTGTGGGAGGGACTGTGTGCTGGGGGTTCAGAAAGGAACTTGGGATTGGCTGGGGTAAATCCACCCCAGCTCTGCTCCGGACAGCCCAGAGCAGCCTCCTGTGGGGGGATCTGCCGGCAGGGCCATTCTCCCCTCTGCTGCCCAGGGCCACTTGTTTGGCACAACAGCCCCAGGCAAATTCCCCAATTCCCTTCTCAGACAGGAGCCCACGTCACTGGGGAGAGCTCTGGGCGCTCTAGGGAGAAATCCTCAGGGTAAAATCCTGGGGCATGGCAGCCTCTGCCTCAAGCACCATCTCGGAACAGGCTGCGCCACAACAGGGCGCCTGCCTCACTGCCCCCTTCTCTCACCTATGAAAAGAAGCATTGTCTCTCTCGGTAGCAAACGCAAACCCTTTTATTCACACGATATGCCACAGTCTGCGGCTGCCTCCTGGTAAATACACTTCCTCCCAAAGCAAAACAAGGTTACAACACAGCAGCTCCTCTCTCCCATGCCAAGGTCACCATTCCCAGGTCACCCACCCGAGAGCCATTAGCCACTCTGTCCCAGTTCTTTCTGAGCCGGCTCCAGGGCCCCTCTCCAGGCCCCACCCTGACAGTGCCAAGACCCACTTCTCTCCCACAAGTGTTCTCCGGTAGCCCCAGTCAGGTCTCCTTTCAGTGATAGGAGTCCTACCCTTCACACTAAGTGTCCATTCAGGACCATAGCCCTCCATTGCTGAAAGGTGGTGTGAGTCCTAGCTCTGCTCCTAGGATCCTCCTGCCTCCTCAACTCCTCTTGCTTCTGGGCCCAGCTTACACTGACCAAGCTGGTCCTTTTCTGGATTCCTGGGGGCCTCTGCACAAGCCTTCCTCAGTTCCCACAACTTGGCAGGGTCCCCAGCTCTGGCCAGTCCTCCCAACAGCTCTCCACAGAAAACATCCCTGGCAGTTTGGTTACTGAGTGCCTTCAGCTTTTCTCCCTCCAGCAACTCTCTGCTGCTCCTTCTCTCTTGCCCTGTTCTCAGACAACTCTCACTCACTCCTTCCAGAGCACTCAGTCTCTCCTTTATATGGCTCAGCTGCCTTCTCTAGCTGCCTCCCAAATGGGCTTTAATCAGCCACAGGTGCACTAGACCCTGCTCCCACTTAAAGGGGCCAGTCACCCTGTGACAGGGACATACCCTCTCCACAGCCCACACAGGGAGCTGATGGGCCAGTCTGCCAGCTCCTGTCTCAACTACGCCCCTGAGCAGACAATGATTCCCTCACCATTCCTGTGCTGCCCAGACATCTGGTTTGGATGGGAGCCAGCAGAGAGGGGCTGTGCAGGGAGACACCCAGTATCCATGTCTCACCGCTTCAAAGTCCTTCACTTTTGAGTGGCTTGGCTAAGGCCACATAAGGAAATAGTGTCACACCTATACCCACTCACCGACCCACCGTTGGGTTACAATCACAGAGCTTGGCACACACAGAGCTTCATGCATGGCTTTGTGTCAGTCATGGAGCAAAGCCTTTGGGTACGACAGCCCGAGAGTCCCTCTCCGACCACATCCCATCACATGCTGCTCTTTTATTTGTATCTCTAATAATGGTGTGAGAAACAGGAAAGCTGTCCAAGACTGATCTCCATTTCCTGGTCCCTGTCATATGGGTTACCAAGATCACACACCCTCTGTCTCACAGCAGGGGTCAAAGCAGGGGCCACTGAGTCCAGTAACTACTGTTAGTGTCCCATCCATCAGCAAACAGAGGGGGTCACATACACAAGTGTAACTGCACTTTATGACTCTCACTCAGAAGTGACGTTTTAGTTCCTTCTGGCGGCTCTTCCTAGGCGAGAGCTTTCTGCTCGTCACCAGGAACCTCGTCTTGGTCTCCAATTCGGAGGGTGCAGAATTCTCTGTGCAATGCTAATAACTCCCAGCTTTGTAAAAACAGTCATGTAGTTAGATGTTTAATATTCAATATTTATGCCCACCTTTATTTGCACCTAAATTAGCTGAGGGTATGACAGTTTTTTTGTACCTTTCCCAACTCACCCACCCTCATATGCTTTGCATGGACTGGGCACAATATGCCCCCCTAAGCCTTGCTGGAGGCACGCCATACTACACACACTGTATTGTTCTGTACATTTCTTGCTAACTCCGTATATACAGTGCTGAGATGTTTCCAGCTCAGGTCCCAGACGCTTTGGTGCTTTCTCCCACAGAAATATAATAACTAGCTCTGCTCTTTCTTTTGAGCCTCACACAGTTTTTATTATGCAACTAAAGGACAAAATTACTTCTCCAGAAGAACTCACACGCTGCAGTCAGTGCTCAGGAAAGGCCAGATGGCATTTTCCTCATAAAATTACTTGTTTCTCAACAAATAAAAGCAATCTGTCTATAAATTTAGTGCCTTGCATTCCAAAAGGACAAATAAACCCGGATAGGCACTGAACACAATCCAGATAAATGGCAGGAAAACAGTATGTGATCATGTAATTCAAGACTGCATTGTAATGCATATGCACAAGGAGGCAGAGTTAAGGCTGCAAAGTGAAGCAACCAAAAATCAGGAAATGGATTGCCTAATATGCGTAAGGTTCCTTTAATGCAGTATTTTTGTGTGGAATTGTAATTAAATCAAGTGTAGCTTTCCTGGTGTATTATTGCCAATACTAATAGTTTACCAGCTCACAATCCTCCCCTACTCTTAATAATCAGTGTCAACAACTGTCCAGTGCTTTGAACATAGAATCATAGAACTGGCAGGGACCTTGAGAGTCCCCAGCACTCAAGGCAGGACTAAGTACTATATAGACCATCCCTGACAGGTGTTTGTCTAACCTGCTCTTAAAAATCCCCAATGATGGAGATTCCACCACCTTTCTTGGCAATTTATTCCAGTGTTTAACCACCGTGACAGTTAGGAAGTTTTTCCTAAATTCCAACCTAAACCGCCCCTGCTGCAATTTAAGCCTATTGCTTCTTGTCCTATCCTCAGAGGTTAAGAACAACATTTTTTCTCCCTCCTCCTTGTAACAACCTTTTATATACTTGAAAACTGTTATGTCCCCTCTCAGTCTTCTCTTCTCCAGACTAAACAAACCCAATTTTTTCAATATTTCCTCCTAGGTCATGTTTTCTAGACTTTTAATCATTTTTGTTGCTCTTCTCTGGACTTTTTCCAATTTGTCCACATCGTTCCTGAAATGTGGCACCCAGAACTGGACACAATACTCCAGTTGAGGCCTAATCAGCACGGAGTAGAGCAGAAGAATTACTTCCATGTCTAGTCTTAAGTAAGTGCTAAGTACACGCTGGCCCTGCCTGCTGGGAAGCAAGTGCAATTTGGAGCATCTGCTGCTCCCCATTCACTGGAACTCCTCCTTACTGCATTGTGCAAAGTTCAGGTAAAAAGTCCTTCCTGTACATATGGCTCTGTCTGCTTACTGTACTCACACACTATATATTCTACTAAAACCCTGATTATTCGTATTATGTCCCAGTCACGGAGAATGGACTAAATGACACGCAAGGCTAACCCAAAAGCAGAAGCCCATTCAGTTTTACATCATTTTGATATTCGATGCTCTCCGGTGTAGTAGATGGTGTGTGCACGTCTCAAAGATCCCACGGCTGTGTGGCTGTAAATTGTGGTGTCTGGGTGATTATTCCAGTTCAGCCAAACTTTGGAGATGTGTTTCATGCCTTCCCCCCTCTATTCCCATACACACACTGTATCACGAGAGTTGTTAGTGGCTGACTTTTTTTTTTAAGGGGAATACAAGAATAAAACCTGCAATTGCTTCAGCCATAAGAATTATCCTCTAGAGTCTTATAAGACAAAATCTTTCTATTCTTATCTTTATTTTTGACCACTGGGATTATCCGCAATAACTGTAGAAGCATTTGGGCATCTGGCACCTTATAAATAAATAGTGTGACAGACCCAGACCAGTGGGCTACAGGCAGGGCCGGCTTTAGCAAGAGCGGGGCCCGATTCCTGGGGGCGGGGCTTGCTGCAAGCCCCGCCCCCAGGACCCGAGCCACGCCGCGCCGCCGGGGGGGGGCTGGGGGGGCCCCGAGCCGAGCCGCGCCGCCGGGGGGCCGGGGGGCCCCGAGCCCAGCCGCGCCGCAGGGGGGCCGGGGGGGCCCCGAGCCCAGCCGCGCCGCAGGGGGGCCGGGGGGGGCCCGAGCCGCGCCGCAGGGGGGCAGGGGGGGCCCCGAGCCCAGCCGAGCCGCCGGGGGGGCCCCGAGCCGAGCCGCCGGGGGGGCCCCGAGCCGAGCCGTGCCGCCGGGGGGGCCCCAAGCCGAGCCGCGCCGCGGGGGGAGACGGGGGGGCCCGCGCCGCGGGGACCGGGCCGGAGCCGGGCCACGGGGGCCGTGCTGGGGCCTGCGGGAAGGGGCCGCGCCTCCCCGGAGCCCTTCTCCCGCCCCCACCCCAGCTTACCTCGTGCTGCCGGCCGGCCCGCCCCTGCTGCTTAATCTCAGACTTCCCGCGAATCTCTGATTCGCGGGAAGCAGGGGAGGGGGCGGGGCGTGCAGGGGAGGGGAGGAGGGGGAAGTGAGCTGGGGGCGGGGTGAACAGCTGCAGCGCGGGGCCCTCTTGGCGCGGGGCCCAATTCAGCCGAATCGGCTGAATCGGCCTAAAGCCGGCCCTGGCTACAGGAGTCTGGTAGAGGGCAAATCTACTGGTCACTGGATGAGTAGTTTTCTGTTCCCTGAGTGACCAGAGCAGGGCTGCACTAGAGTAATCAGGAACCTGCTAGAACCAGTTAAGGCAGGCAGGCTAATTAGGACACCTGGAGCCAATTAAGAAGAAGCTGCTAGAATCAATTAAGGCAGGCTAATCAGGGCATCTGGGTTTTAAAAAGGAGCTCACTTCAGTTTGTGGTGCGAGAGTGAGGAGCTGAGAGTGAGAGGTGCGCTGCTGGAGGACTGAGGAGCACAAGCGTTATCAGACACCAGGAGGTAGGTCCTGAAGTGAGAATAAGGAAGGTGTTTGGAGGAGGCCATGGGGAAGTATCCCAGGGAGTTGTAGGTGTCATGCAGCTGTTACAGGACGCACTATAGACAGCTGCAGTCCACAGGGCCCTGGGCTGGAACCCGGAGTAGAGGGTGGGCCTGGGTTCCCCCAAAACCTCCCAATTGACCTGGACTGTGGGTTCTTCCAGAGGGGAAGGTCTCTGGGCTGTTCCCCAACCCACATGGTGAATCTCTGAGGCAAGAAAATCCACCAATAAGCTCAGGTCTCACCAAGATAGAGGAGGAACTTTGTCACACTGGTGTCGGGGTGGGATCTTGGGGTGCACAGCGTGGTGGAAGAAGGAGGGTGTTTTAAAAAAAACAAACAAACAAAGTGATTTTTTTTCCCCCCACCACAATGGATGACGTAGTGTGGGCACTGATACAAGCTATGGCGGCCTAGCAGGAGGCTACCCGTGTCCAGGCAGCCTCCCAACAGGAGGCAGTGCGGCTGCAACAAGAGACTAATTGCCTGCTGATGGACCAGGCTGCTCAAGACTGAGCTATGTTGTGGGAACTGGTAAACCAGGTAAAGTCCCTTACAGAGCTGAATCGCGGCCATGATGGGACACGGCTCATACGGGCGAGCCATTGGCTGCAGAAAATGACACTGGAGGATGATGTAGAGACATACCTTTAGGGTTTTTGAGAGGACATCCCTACTGGAGGCCTGGCCTCAAGATCAGTGGTCTGGCATCCTTGCCCCATTCCTGTTGGGGAGGCCCAGAAGGCCTACCATGATCTGCCTGAAGAGGCTGCGGCAGACAACCCTCAGCTGAAAGCCGAGATCCTGGCCAGATCTGGGGTAACGACAGCAGTGCGGGCCCAGCAGTATCACAGTTGGAGGTACCAGGAAGACAAAACCCCGTGGTCCCAATTGTATGACCTCATCCATCTCGCACGAAAGTGGTTGCAAACAGAGTCCCGGAGTCCGGAAGAGATACTAGCGGTTCTGGTCATCGACCAATACATGAGGGGACTAGCACCAGACCTTCGTGCCTCGGTAAGCCAGAACGAACCCACCACCTATGACGAGGTTGTCGCCCTGGTAGAGAGGCGAAGGACAGCGAGGGAGCTGACCCGACCAGTTAAGGAAGAGGCACCCCGGGTTAAACTAGCAGCACCAAGCCCTAAAGTTCGGGTGACTGGGCCACCAGGAGGGCCCAGGTGGAAAAAGAGAGAGGCTGAAGGCCCATCAGAGTCCACAAAGAGTTAGAGCACTAAGGGAGAAGAGGATTGGGATGTTAGACTGCCCAAACCAAGAGACCGGGGAACACCTAGGGCTCCATACAGATGTTATGCCCGTGGGGAGTGGGGACACATAGCTGCACAGTGTCCCAATGCTGAGGAGCCTATGCAGTGTAACCTGGGGAACTGGGCAGATCCATGCTCCCTAATCCACCTTGTGGGGGTCTTGCTAACCCCACATATGTACACCAGACCAGTGAAACTAAATGGGATAGGGACCACGGCACTGGTTGATTCGAGGAGTGCTATCACGCTTATCTCAAGGAAGCTTGTGAAGCATAGTCAGCTGCTACAGGCTAAACGTACAGGGATAACCTGCGTCCATGGGACAGTTAGTTACTACCCGACCATCCCAGTAAAAATTGAGATCCAAGGGAACACTTGAGGTAGCAGCAGATGTAGTCCCTAAACTCCCATACCTGGTGCTCATAGGGAGGGATTTCCCAGAGTTTGGAAACTTTCTCCCAGTAGGGGGATTGGAGAAAGATGGGGACCCTAAAATTGGTGAGGCATCCACAGCAGACTATCAACCCCCAATCTTCTCTGAAATATCCCCAGATTTGTTCTCCACTCCCAGACAGGGTAGAAAGACAAAAAGGGAAAGAAGGGCAGCTAAGGATTTGGGAACACGAATACTGACCCAAAGCCAGAGGGTCGCTCTTGTAGGTAGGCGGACCTGCGCAGCTGAAAAGGAGGCCACGCAGGAGGGAGAAGCACCTGAGTCTGACCCCCACCCTAACGCTTCTGAGCCAGTAGAGGCAACAGAGACTGGGCCCCTAGATCTTGGGCAGATTAGCCCCGGGAGAGGAAATTTTGGACGGGACCAGGCAGAAGACCCAAGGTATGACAACATTAGGAAGGAGGTGACTGAAATAGATGGGGGTCCCCGTGGAAGGGAAAACCCAGGGACCAGGACCCTACTTCATAATGAAGAAGGATCTCTTATACCGGGTAGCACCAGTACAGGGGCAGAAAGTACAGCAGATCCTAGTACCTCAAAAACACCAGAATGCTGTATTAAGTCTGGCTCATAGTCATTGTGGGGGGGGCATTTGGGGGTAGAGAAGACCCTGGCACGAGTCCTATGACAATTCTTCTGGCCTGGAGTACATGAAGAAGTGCGGAGGTACTGTGCCTCCTGCCCGGAGTGTCAGCTGCACAGTCCCCGTCCCCACTTGAGGGCACCTTTAGTACCCTTTCCCATCATAGAGGTCCCCTTCGAGCGAATAGCCATGGACCTAGTGGGACCCCTGGAGAAGATGGCTCGGGGCCACCAATATATACTTGTTGTTTTGGATTATGCTACTCGCTACCCAGAAGCCGTCCCCCTACGGTACACGGCCTCTAAAACTATAGCCAAAGAGCTGGTGGGGATCTTTGCCCGAATGGGGCTACCGAAGGAGATATTAACCGACCAAGGAACCCCATTTATGTCGAAGCTAATGAAGGACCTCTGTACGCTTCTCCATATACATACCCTGAGAACTTCGGTCTACCATCCGCAGACTGATGGGTTGGTAGAAAGGTTTAACCGAACCCTCAAGGCTATGATACGGAAGGTGGTAAGTCGGGATGTGAAGGATTGGGACACCCTACTGCCCTACCTTATGTTCGCTATCCGGGAGGTACCTCAGGCCTCAACTGGGTTTTCCCCCTTTGAGTTATTATACGGGCGTCACCCCCGTGGCATACTAGATATCACCAAAGAGATCTGGGAAGAGGAACCCAATGAGGGGAGAAATATAATCGAGCATGTAATGCAGATGCGAGACTGGATAGCCCGGGTTAGCCCTATTGTACGGGAACATTTGGAGAAGGCACAGGAGGCCCAGCGAACCCATTACAATCGTCAGGCAAAAGTGCGACAGTTCCAACCAAGGGATCAGGTTATGGTGTTGGTACCCACGGCAGAAAGCAAGCTTCTGGCCCAATGGCAGGGGCCCTATGAGGTGGTTGAACCCATGGGGGAAGTAACCTACAAGGTGCTGCAGCTAGGAGGCAGAAAACAAGAACAGATTTATCACGTTAACCTTCTGAAACCCTTGCATGCACAAGAGGCATGCACAACGGTCCAAAAAGACCTAACCCAGGAAAACAAGCCTTCCAAACAGGTGAGAGGTTTAACACCAGACCAGAAGAATGAGGTGTCTGAAATGATCTTCCGGAAGCAGATGTGTTCTCGACAAAACCGGGTTGAACAACCGAGACATATCACCACATCGTCACGAACCCTGGGGCCAGAGTACAATGAGGCCCTACCGGGTGCCAGCAGCAAAAAGGGAGGAAATGAAAGCAGAAGTAAAAAAAATGCTGGAGTTGGGGATCATCGAAGAATCCCACAGTCAGTGGTCCAGCCCAATCGTGCTGGTGCCCAAACCTGATGGCGCCACAAGATTTTGCCACGACTTCCGGCGACTAAACGAAGTATCCCAGTTCGACGCGTACCCCATACCTCGCATAGATGATCTAGTGGACCGTCTGGGTAATGCCCAGTACTTGACTACCCTAGACTTGACAAAGGGGTACTGGCACATTCCCCTTGCGGAAGATGCAAAGGAAAAGACTGCGTTCTCTACACCAGAGGGTCTTTTTCAATATACTGCCCTCCCTTTTGGACTACATGGGGCCCCAGCTACCTTCCAGCGCCTCATGGACAAGCTATTACGCCCACATAACAGTTATGCTGCCGCCTACTTGGATGATGTGGGCATTCATACCCCAGACTGGGAAACCCACCTGGAGAAGGTGGAGGCAGTCCTCGATACCTTCAGGCGAGCTGGCCTTACAGCATACCCTGCCAACTGCACTGTAGGGTTTACAGAGGCCAAATATCTTGGCTACATTGTAGGAAAAGGTCTGGTAAAACCCCAAGTGAACAAGTTAGAGGCCATCCAAAATTGACCCCGACCAAGTCGCAAGAAACAAGTCCGGGTGTTCCTAGGTGTGGTGGGGTATTACCGACGATTTATCCCCCACTTTGTCACAAGGGCAAGCCCCCTGACAGACCTAGTGAAAGCCCGTGGACCAGATCTGGTGAGATGGTCTGATGCAGCAGAGGAAGCATTCACAGACCTGCGGACTGCCCTCTGCAGTAACCCCGTACTGATAGCCCCTGATTTCACCAAGGTGTTTATCCTGCAGACGGATGCATCGGAAGTAGGGTTGGGGGCCATTCTATCACAGATGGTCGGGGAGGAGGAACACCCAATTCTATACCTCAGTCGGAAACTCCTTCCAAGGGAACAAAAATATGCAGTGGTGGAGAGAATGCCTCGCTGTAAAATGGGCCCTGGAAACATTGGGCTACTACTTGCTCGGGTGCAGATTTGTCCTCGTGACCGACCATGCCCCTCTTCAATGGATGCAGCGGAACAAGGAGAAGATCACAAGGGTGACCAGATGGTTCTTATCCCTCCAACCTTTCCAGTTCCATGTGCAACACAGAACAGGGAGCTGTCATGGCAATGCCGATGGCTTGTCACGTGTGCACTGTCTGGCATCCCAAGCTGCCCAACCCCTTGGCGTTGAGCAGGGGGGAGGGATATGTGACAGACCCAGACCAGTGGGGTACAGGAGTCTGGTAGAGGGCAAATCTACTGGTCACTGGATGAGTAGTTTTCTGTTCCCTGAGTGACCAGAGCAGGGGCTGCACTAGAGTAATCAGGAACCTGCTAGAACCAGTTAAGGCAGGCAGGCTAATTAGGATACCTGGAGCCATGCTGCTTGCCTAGGCCCCAGCTATAAAGTTAAATATGTTGGCTCCTTTGGTCAGGTTTGTCCTTGTTTAGATGTTAGCTGCTGCCTTGAGGGAGAGTGGGGTGGCATAAGTTCACATAGCTGGTGGTGTCCTCAGGATTTATGTCTGCTACACTCTAAAGAATTATGACTGTAGCATACTATTCCCTTTGCTGCTGTGTTAGCTAAATGGCAGAGTGAACTCCAGATTGCATGTAAGAGCCTGTCTCACATCAACTCTTCCTTCACTGATTCGCAGCGCATACCACTCAAAACATAACTAATGTGGAGAGGTCATTAGTGGGACTCAAAATTAGGCCTTTGTCTTTTCCATTAAGTCAGTGTTTCCCAAACTTGGGATGCCGCTTGTGTAGGGAAAGCCCCTGGCAGGCCGGGCTGGTTTGTGTACCTGCCGTGTCCGCAGGTCCGGCCAATCGCAGCTCCCACTGTCCGGTACGTCCCTCGGACCTGTGGACACGGCAGGTACACAAGCCGGCCCGGCCCGCCAGGGGCTTTCCCTACACAAGCGGTGTCCCAAGTTTGGGAAACACTGCATTAAGTGATCTTAGTAGTTAGGGATAAAGCAGCAATCACACTCCCTCAAGCCACCAGGTATTCTGTGCTACCAAAGCCAATAATCTCCATGCTAGTAAGAGTCCAGTGTGGAATGTTCTACTCATTCCAAGAGCCACTGGCTGCTTCAGATGTATAAGGAAAAGATGTGAAGCCCAAGGGATTTCCCTCTACACTGCACTTTTAATAGCGCTTTGTATCTGTGTGAAGGGAGCATACTGAACTACCAAACCAGAACTCCTCTCTCTCACTAGTGGCAGTGTTTTACACTAGTCTGTGCTCACTTTGCATAGGTGTTCATGATTTCACCAGGTACACAATGGTGAAGCATTAGCCCTCCTCTAAGTGATGCATTTGTAATGCAAAATCTATTTTTGTACAGTTGCAGCCCTTACGCCTCGTTTACAACTACAGCTAGGCCTGAACTATTGCCATATTTAACCAACAATTAATGAAACACTTCCCGTATCTACTGGAACTCAGGATCTTCCTGAACAGAAATAAATGAAAGTTGACTTCACTCCAAATGGGAATTTAGCTTTTTGACACACGGTAACTTCTAGCCAGAAACAGGACAAAATGTCATTCCCTCAGCAGCAGCATGAAAATAATTAACCCTAGCAAAAATTTCAGACTTTTTAAAAAAAACTGTTCTTCCTTCCTTTGACTCTGATTCTACTGGTGCAAGATGTTACGTCGCTTATAACAGTCTGTCTTGCATTCTTTTTTGGTATAGGAGGGACGTGAAGCAAACACTTCAGCACACTGGTGATTGGTGGACAACTGTTTGACTTATTTCTTGTGTACAACGCTTGCTAATCATAGGACTACTTACAAAAGCACCCAACTCCTCACCCTATCCAAGAGGAGCTCAGGATAACAATACTAAGAAATTAACCACTTAGCTGCACCATTACAAAAGGGAATTGTGGAAATATAGTTTCCCTCAGAAAAGAAGAAATTCCACAGATAAGGTTGACACTGAGAGCTTGTCTTCACTAATCACTACAGCAGGGGTGGGCAAACTATGGCCCGCGGGACCATCCTGCCCAGCCCCCAAGCTCCTGGCCCAGGAGACTAGCCCCTAGCCCCTCCCCTGCTGTCCACCCTCCCCCACAGCCTCAGCTCACTCGCTCCGCTCTGGGTGGCAGGGCTATGAGCTCCTGGGGCAGTGCAGCTGCAGAGTCTGGCCTGACCCCGTGTTCTGTGCTGTGTGGTGGTGGTGGCGGCGGCAGCGTGGCCCGGCTCCAGCTGGGCAGCGCGGCTGTAACGCCGCCAGCCACTGGTGCTCCAGGCAGCGCAGTAAGGGGGCAGGGAGCGGGGGGGGTTGGCTAGAGGGCAGGAGAGTTCGGGGCGGTGGTCAGGGGCGAGGGTGTGGATAGAAGTCGGGGAGAAACAGGGGGTTGAATGGGGGCAAGGGTCCCTGGGGGGCAGTAAGGAAGGAGGGGGGGTTGGATGAGGCGGCAGGGAGCAGTCAGGGACAGGGGTTCCCGGGGAAGTCAGGGGACAGGAAGAAGGGGTGGTTGGATGGGGCGGGGGGGCAGATAGGAGGTTGGGGCCGGGCCACAACCCCCTCCCCTAACTGGCTCTCCATACAATTTACGAAACCTGATGCGGCCCTCAGTCCAAAAAGTTTGCCTGCCCCTGCACTACAGCGCTGCTGTACCATGCCGATGGAAGAGCTTCTCCCATTAGCATAGTCAATCCACCTCCCCAAGAAGCAGTAGCTATGTCAACGGGAGAAGCTCTCCCACCAATATCGCGCTGTCTGAGCGCGGGATTAGGTCAGTTATAACTACGTCGCCCAGGGTTGTGGATTTTTCACATCCCTGACCTGACTGTATAGTGGATTTATAGTCACAACCAAATTCTGAGAGTTATTTTATTCGGTCACTTTCAACAGATCTGAGACTGAAAACCTGAATCAGGCACCAATGGAGTGAAATGCCAAAGAAATGCTGTTCATGGTGTTTCCTGATGGGAGCGGTGTGTAGATTATTGCATCTCTAAAAATATGCGTACCTTTGACATTTTGCTGCGTAGTATCATTTCTTACCCAGAATGGCAATGCTAGGTCTTATACTGCACATTAACTAACAGCTGTGGAACCACTGCTCCGGAGACATGGCACTTCCTCAAATGATGATTCATCATCAACTGTCCTACTCTCCTGGTGCTGATGTACCATTTTCCACCTTCCTGAAATGGCAGGTCCCAGCACTTAGATAAATGTGGGTAGCAGCTATTATTTTACCCACAATTCTCTGTTTTATAATTTGCACTGATGACTGAATGCAAGTTGACAGAAGATGCTAGAGATGACTAGAGAAATTCATCAGTAGTGTTGGTGACATGAAGCCTCTGAGGGCGCCAGCATCACACAGCAAAAGGAATGGGAAAGGATCAGAAATATTTCACCACAGTGATGAGACATCACTTTTTCCAGTAATGAAAAAGCTTATTGTCAAATCACTCCTCAACCTTCTAACTGCTCCAACTGGGAAAGGATAAAAGATCAGCATTTTGTTAACTCTGAGATGATAAAATTCAGAAGTATAATATTTCTGAAAGAAATTGAAAACCAACCCAAATTTTCTGTGATACTGAGTACACAGGAAAACCAGAATATCAAGTAGCAGTTAGCTCTCAAATCCAGGATACAATATGAGTTTGTGCAGAGATGCAGAATACATTGAAATGTATCTGCATTATTCTCCTGGTCAGAGAGGAAGACTGCTGTGTAATGAGTAATCGTTATTTAAAGCTATCAAGAAAAGCATCTAGATTACCAGATAGGAGTACCTCTAGGATAGGATAATCCTCCTTTGCTGATAAAGCTGCTATGGCAGAGAATATTATACATGTAAGTGTGCTTGACCTATATAGGACATACATTAGTCAAAGTTGAGGGTTTATGTAACTTCACACTGATTCAGAAGATCTTTACTAATTCAATAAAGAGCTCAAACAACAAGTCTGGATCTAGCATGAAAATCCATGCAAAAGGACTAAACCCCTCTCAGCTGTGTTACCCAGCAGTGAAGAAAACAAGCTGGGTGCTAACAGTACCTCGTTTACAGGGAAAAGTACTCAGACTCAGGTATGTCAGATTCACAGAATCAAGATGGGCAAGTACTTGGATGGGAGAAGTCCATGGGAGGTGGGAAGGGGACAAAAACAAAGACTAGAAGTGGGTGTTAGAATATAGTAGATGGCACTTTTCCCTCTGAGTCAGTACAGACCCAAAAGGTCAGATATGCTTCTGGGGGAGCTCTCTTTCAGAAAAGAAGTCAAACAGACCTTCTGATCATTAAAGCTCCCACAATAATTTTTGCAAGAGCAGGGGTATTACCTTTGGTGTTCCAGCCCATGTTCACATTGAGCGATGCGGAACAGGACTTTGGTAGCAGAGCTGGTAGAAAAAATTCAGATTTTGGTAAAACAGTACACACTTTTTCAATTCTATTTTTACTGATGAATTTCTGCTGTTTTCAACCAGCTCTAGAATTATATCTCTGTAAATTTCCCTGACGTTTCAGTTGCACACATTATTCTTAATTTTTGCCTCTAAACTTTGTTGTTGTTACTAAATGATTTAAACAGCTGCTACCTTCAATCCAGAGGTGGCTCTATGTCTGAAGTGACTTATGAATAGCCAGATATAGTTTAGAAATTCTTTTGTCTCTCAAGCATATCAACAGTGCTAATTAAATTATCATTATAGATATTTACATACAATGCCCCTATCAGTAGAACAAAAAGTAAGATTGCTTAATTTCAGCTCAAATGAAAATTTTTTGGGAAGTTTCATAATTTTTGGAGCATTTCTTAATGAGGGGCCTATGAACAGTTTACCTGTTTGTGGCGATTTTGAATTCTAATTTTTTTTGTCCTATAAATTAAAAATGACTTTCATGCTAAAAGTTCAGTCTCGCAGTACGCCTGACTCCAGCATGAACAAGTGCACACAATACATCTGCATGTTAAAACAAAGCATTAGAACATTATGAATAGATTCATAAATGTTAAGGCATTGTGATCATCCAATCTGACCTCCTGTATAACACAGACAAAGAATTGTATGCAGGTACTCCAGTACCAAACCCATTAACCTTTGTTTGACTACAGCATATCTACCAGACAGGCATCCAGTCGTGATTTGAAGACATCCAGAGTTGGAGACTCCACCACCTCCCTTGGTATTTTGTTCCTATAGTACATTTGAATGTACTG
Source organism: Malaclemys terrapin pileata (assembly GCF_027887155.1). Taxonomy (NCBI): domain Eukaryota; kingdom Metazoa; phylum Chordata; order Testudines; family Emydidae; genus Malaclemys; species Malaclemys terrapin. The sequence continues at coordinate 127,166,205 of NC_071506.1, read as the reverse complement.
CTTTTAGAAGAGACAGTCCCTATAGCAGCAGATATTATGGTGTGCTCCAGGTGACTGCAAGTGTTTTCATGTGTACATCCTGCACTGTGCATTGCCATCCCCTTAGTTCCTAACTTTGCAGACAAAAAGATTTCATCAATCTCATGGGTGAAGTTTAACGTGGCAGTCTCTTTTAACCCCTCCGTTTATATGCCCTTTAAAGAACTTGCCATTTTTAAACTTGAGAGAGTTCTGTTCAGCACAGTTTTTTGATTTTCCATGTTTATATTCATCCCGGGATGAAAGTCTGAGTCACAGTAGGATGAAAGTGAAGGAGAAGCAACTGACGCATATAAAAAAGTACTCTTACTGGTCTGAAGAGTGCTAATGTTGATGAATTTTTAAGGCTAAGCAGATTTGGGCCTGAATAATAGTTAGACGGGTGACCAAAGGAGAATACTTGGTGTTTTAGACTTGCAAGAGCACTGGCTCTGCTCGCCAATCTGACATCGTGAAGGCTGGGCCCCTACAAGGCCAGCTGAAGTCAATGGGGCCTGCAGGTTCTCAACACCTCTAAAATTGTACCTTTTATATCTCTGCTTAACAACATTATACTTTGAAAGGGTTTCTATTTGATGTTTCCCCCATGAATCAATGACTGGGCTGTGCAGATATGTGCAGTTGTGGGGGTGGGGGTGGGGGTGGGTTTCATTCATTCATTCTCATCTTCTCTCTTTGGTGGAGAGTCTAAAGCAGTGGCTCTCAACCTTTCCAGGCTACTGTACCCCTTTCAGGAGTCTGATTTCAAGTTTCATCTCACTTAAAAACTACTTGCTTTCAATTCAGACATAAAAATACAAAAGTGTCAGAGCACGCGATTACTGAAACCTTTCTTTCTTACTCACTTTTACCAAATAATTATCAAATATATTGATTTGAATATAAATATCGTACTTACATTTCAGTGTGATACCTCGGCTTGTTTTTCACTTGTGAGCCTTGTCTGAAGCCCAAGCCACAGGCAGCAGGGTTGAAGCATGTAACTTAGCTTTGCGGGCCTCCTGTAGTATGGGGCCCCAGGCGATTGCCCTGCTTGCCATCCCCAATGACAGCCCTGCACTTGCAATTTCCCCTAAACCTGGCCCATGACCCACCTGGGGGCTGCAACACACAAGCTGAGGAACACTCATCTAGATGAGTTGAGTACCTCTGGAAGGCCTCTGCATACCCCCTGCGTAGACCCCTGGCTGAAAACCACTGGTCTAATAGGCATATGCTCTGATTCAATCTGCAGCCTGAGCTCTTTTGTTTAACGAATGATCGTTGCTTGAATTGTTACAGCCAATGATTTACTTCTGAGTGGATTAAAATAATCCTAATATTAAATGTTATTTTGCGCTTTATTCTTTTCTCTCACAAAACACTTCAACTAAGATTCATCCTGAGACAGAATATATGGAAAAAGCCACTGGAGCCTGGAGTAGTCTCTCAGCCTTGGAGGACACTCCAAAGTACCATTGAATAAAAGGGACCTACTGTCTAGAGAAAGGAGCAGAATACAGGTTTCTGGAGCCAGTAGTTCCACCACCAGAGTCAGAGGTAGCAGTTTCAATAGGAAGGTTGAGATGCACATAGGTTAAGTCTTCCTGCAACCATTTAAGTCTTCCATAAAAATAGAGAAAAAAAGTCTCTGGGGGGCTCTTCCTGGAGATGTTCTAGGAAAACTCCAGGGACAAATCTCAGTTATGTATTTGTGCCCTAGAACTTGGGGCCATCCACCCCACAGAGCACACAGTTACCAGCAGATTTTTGTATAAGCCTGCACTGAAATCACATTTGTTAATGCAATGTGAGTAATCTTCGGCAAATAGGCCTTGAGATGTTACTTCACACACAGCAACTGCCACACTCACAGCTGTCTATTCATGACTCCTAGGACTCTCGAAAGCAGAATCTTTGAAGCAGCAGTCTGGAGTATAAGAGAGATCCTCTGTTACGTGGAGCTGGTTCTGCAGGGAGCCCACATAAAAGCTGTATTTAAAGGGGAGTGCTTGAGAACTCCTGGAGAAGGATGGCCACTGCTGATTAATATATTCCTATTGCTTAGATTCATCAGATCAAGTATCTAGAAGACTCAATGAATACTTGAATTATTCTTTCCAAGTGATTGCTACAACTGAAGAGCTCATTACACATAGAGATATGCAGCAAGGGGTGCAGATGTAGTATAGTCTCAGCTCACTTGATTCAGATTAACAAAATTAAATGAAAACACAACGTGAAATCAGGGCTCTTTACAGTATTGCTTGAGACAGTGCTGTGGGTAATATTTTCTCTTTACGTAGGAGAGATGCAGCATGGACAATACCACTGCAAGTTTCCATGACACAACCTCTTACCCCATTCTGGTAAGGCAACGTCAGCCTGGAGAGGTAACGTCAGTCTCCATGTCCATTCAGTCCTTGACTAGTTAGGGCCAATTAATTTATGGGTGTGGGGGTTTCAGGTTTTTATACGAACATATGGTTCATTAGGAATGGAAGAGACATCATGATTAGGCAGTTGGTGAGCTGAGACCATAGCCTATCATGCTGACCAATATTGTCACATTGTTTCCTTGTTCTGCTCATCTGTCTCCAGCTGTTGTTTCTTGTCTTGTACATAAGTTGGACGTTCTTTGGAGCAAGGGATGTCTTTTTGTTCTGTGTTTGTACAGCACCTAGCACAACGGGGACCTGGTCCATGACAAGGACTCCTGGGTGCTACTGGAATACAAATAATAAATAACTAATTTCACATTGGCCAGAAAACAGCTTATGGATTTGAAAAGTTGACCTACATGTGAAGCACTCCACATGGCTCAAAGAACAGATATTCACACAAGCATTTGAGGCTTGATCCAAAACTCATTGAACTCAACGGGCTTTGGATCAAGCCCTTCAGGCCTACATCCTGGAGAACAAACTTGGGGAAGTTTGGAAAGTTCAAACATTTTCCTTACGAAGGAGTTTGGTCTTTAAAAAGAAATTCTTGCAGTCTAAAATATATAAACAAAGGTATTCTTTCCACGGGGGCCTTTCTTAATGTTTCCCATAATCTGAGTCCACCTGCGATGCATGTCCTGAGGACAAAGGCATGATACTGGCCTTCCGTGCAAGAAAGCAACTTTAAATTGAGTCATGATGCCATCTCATATTGGTTCTCTTAGCATTGGTAAGGGGTTAGAAGCCGTGGGCACCGCAGCACCCAAAGGTTGGGCAGAAACATAACAAGGTTGCAAATAACTTCCATGCCCAGTCTGAGGTCCCATATTTGGGTCCTCTAGTGAAGCGACGACTCACCGGTGCAGCACCTCCTGCTGGTCTTCTTGGAAATTAGCTTGTCCAGCACTCGGAACACCCTCTGCTGGCCGATGTCTCGCTTGCCTCAGGGCCCCATGTGCCTCCGCAGAACCCCCGCTCTGGGTCTCCCCTCCCAGGGGAACCCCCAACCTTCTAAACCCACCTTGCCTCAGTGGCTACTGACAGTTGTCATCCAGCCCTCTTTCCCTGGGGCAGATTGCAGTTTGTAATGGCCACTCATCATCGGCAAGGGGGTAGGACCTGCTGCCTTTGCCTATCACCAGGCTGCCCCTCTGCAGCCCCAGTATCTTCATAGGCCTTCAACAAGGCCTTTGCCCTTCCCCAGCACTGCTCTGCCTCAGGTACTTTGCTCCCAGGCAGCTAGCTCTTCCCACTCCAGGGCTAGAGTGAGACTCCCTTGTCTCCTGGCTCCACAGCCCTTTTATCCAGGTCAGCTGTGGCCTGATTAAGACAGCCACACCTGTGGCTGTTTCCCCAATCAGCCTAGCTTGGCTGTTTTTAATCCCTGTTCTTCAGGAGTGGGACAACCACCCCACTACAGGTCCCAAACCACTTAGGGCAAAATTTTCAAAAGCACTTAAATTACTTAGGAGCCTAAGTCCTATTGAAAATGAATTGGACTTAGTTTCTGGAGCCACTTAGGTGCTTTTGAAATTTTTACCCATAGCGTCTTCTGACAAAGCTGCACCAGTTGGTCACCAAATGCCCACTGTTTCTATTATATTTCTGTAATTTAATTGATGATGACCTGTAATGATTCCCTTCAGGAAAATATTCTTTAATTAAAACAATGAGTAAGCCATGGTTTAAAGTGATTCCCTGCTATTCCCCCAAGTAAAGGGAGTGACAATTCTTAAGCACAACAAGGAAGAGGATAAAAGACAAATGCTAGTTTATACTTCACCATCTACAGTCTGTAAAGCAAGAAAAACCTTATTTAATTATACCTACGATTTACACTCGACTCATTAGACGGGGGATATAAAATGCACAGCTAAATTTAAATTCCTTTCTAAAGGAAGTAGTAGTTACTGGTAGTAACAGTGAAATACATTGCACCTATCTGTAGGATTACAGCCCAATTTTAATGTCCGTTTAGTATCAAGTATCCTCTGTCCAGATTGAACTGCAGTGGAAGTTCAGGTTCACAGAATGTTAGAAGTTGAAAGGATTTTATGGATAGGCAAAGAACAAGATGGCTAAATTATCTGATTCCAACATTTGTCTTTTTTAAATGTAAAAGTTAATGGGCCTGCATTAGTGGAATTACTGCAGAGAATGGTATGAATGCCATGTAGGCAAAAATCAAGAGGTCAATGATCCAAAATGTTTTAATGTCTAGATTTTCCTCTACAGTGAGAGCAGATTATATTCTGCCCTGTGCAGTAACTATAAGGGGTTATTAAACATATTAGCTGAGTTGTCAAGTAATTTCTGATAATGAAAGTGAGTCTTGACATTGGTTATACATGCCTGGAGGAGACATTGTCTTCCAATGTACAGATGATTTTCAGAAACATGGAAGCAGAGATAACAGCCAATGCTGCCTGATAAACTACTAATCTGTGTGAACCACACAGGCAATAATGGCATCAGCAGGTTTTTTTGTAAAGGTTATTATGACAGCAAGAAAAATGAATAGCTGTTTCTGCTGATCTTTATTAGTTAGCTATCCCTTTACTTTCTGAATCGGCAGTGTCATTAGAGCTGCAATGCCCCCCAATGCTGCTTTGGTGCAGTGAATAATCATAAATCTGAATGGACAGAAGATTCTGCTTTTTAATGTCTCCTCATATTCATTGTCTTTGGACCTACCTGTGGCCTTTAGTGCTGGCTGTTCACCTAGCAACAGTTTTAACCGTTTGGCATGGATTTTGCCTTGGTAATGTGATTCGGCCACCACTGCCGAGGTGAAGGACATGTTACATAGCGTGCAGCATTTGTTCTTGTCCACTGCGTCGGCATCACTGCCCTGGATGGAGACAAAAGAGAAAGAGATGTCAAGTAAAACTGGACAGACCTTCGCAGAGAAAGGGAAGAGTGAAATCCAGTTCTGTGATGTCACTGCAAAGCCACAACCACCCCAGAAATCCAAAGGGGCTTTTCCCTCCCTTCGCTATCTGAAATGCGCCCCCTGTTTGCGGCCCAAGCATTAATTCTGCTTAATGAATTACTCTCCACTGCTGATGCTCCCTGCCCTCGAGTGTTCCTGGAATGGATGACAGCACATAGCCTGCTTTAATCGGAGTCCCAGTAGGCATGAGGCCTTGGATGTCTAAGGAGACAGTGGTATTACATGGTATATAAAACCATTCAGGCAACCCCTTAGCAGGCTCAAATGGTGGCTCAGAAAGGACATGGATGGAATCTGTTCATCACCTCAGCCCTATCCAACTGTGGCCTCAAAGAAAGGAGACGCTGATGATTATGAACAGGTATGTGCTCTGATGCCAGTTGCTTTGGGGCTCTCCCTGTTGCTCCTTTGCTGTGGTAAGCCTCATGGGGTGTAACTCGCTCCCTGCCAGTTATCAGGGCTCATTCCCCCGCATACTTTCATATGACCCCTCAAGAGGTTCCCTTCGTTGCTCGCCCCATATTTGCTTTCACTGGCTATAGGGGATTGGGAAATCAGACACCTGGGTTGTTATAACAGATGTTGCTTATTGGTCAAAAGGATAGTCTCTTTTATAACAATTTTTAAAATGTGCCAAGGAGCAGCTAGAATAGGACAGGCCCCTCTTTAGAGGATGGGGGCCCAAAAACCAACCAGGTTGGGGGGCTTCATCAGAGCCATGCCACCACATTCCAATGGGATATGGACACTTCACTCTCACAGGCATCTCTGGAAATCACAGCCTAAATGTTTAGATTATTGCCCCCCTTTCTTTGGTGTGCTAGAGCTTGTGGCTGGGTGCAGGGGAACTAAAAGGGTTACATTTAGTTCCCCTTGCCTTTCTCTTTGCATGGGTGTCCAAGGGGAGGCCTACTGCAGACAGGAGAAGAACACCTGCAGGAAGGCTGAGTGCTATCTCCCCAGGCTCCTTTTGCTGATGGTTCCTTGTTTGGTCTGTGTTTATGAGGACTCTCTCCTGCCAGTAGCTAGGCTTGGTTTCTGCCCAGCCTCCCGAGCAATGCACAAAGCCCCTCAGATCATCTGTTTGAAAATCATTGGAAGGTTCATTGTAATTTTAAATCTCCTCTGTTTTAATGCTGCGGCGCAGGGTGCCAGGCATTTCAGGCACAAGCCAGAGAGGGGATGGGGAAATGATGGCTTTAAAAATAAAATGAGTACTGAACAATCAGATGGATGGCCAGCCACTTCTGCAGCAGTGGGTCTGGCACTGCCAGCAAAGCAACCCCTGATTACTCTCATTACAGTCTGTACAGTACCAGAGATCAGACAGGGTCTCAATTATCAATCAGAGATTAGTAAATTGATAATTCAGGCTGGACTAAAAGTGAAGCCTGCCTTCTGTAGGGCCCCCTACTGGACAGGCTAGACCTAGGCCAGTTTCCTTAACTAACCCGATAATGGGAATAATATCTGAGATGCACCAGAACAATTTCTCTGCTCTTGCCAGGTGCACTAAAGGCAAACTCTTAGTTATTAAACAGACGGGGAAATTCAGGAACTAGGATCTCGCAATGTGAGTCTTCCCACCCCCATTCTCAACAGACCATGAAGAGCCTGAGTTAGTGGCCAAATACATTCCTTTCCTGGGGTTTGGCTTATTGGTCATTCAGAAACAACAACACAACACCTCCTTGGCCATTTCCCTTCCAAAAACCCCAGTGCACCCTAGTGCAAAGAATCATTCCCACCCTCTTTAGATCCTGACTGAATCTAACTGACTGCACCATTGGCCAGCACAACACATCACTAACTCCCCTGACTCTTCCCGGAGAGCTTTATTCAGTGCATGGGCCATGGGTAACAAGCCCAGCAGGCCTATACAGCACTTATATTCTAAAAGGTGCTTTAGGGAGGTGCCAGGGCCTAGTCAGGGGTTCACAGACAGGCCTCTCATTTGTCCTACAGCATCTCAGCGTTTGTTTGTTTTTTTCTTTTTTAAGAACTCTCTAGTCTTGTGGCTGCAAAGAAACCCACACTAATGTGATCAGAGTGGGACCAATGGAGTGATGCCTGCTCAAGTTTGCAGAGAGCCAGAAAAAACAGCTCTGAGTCATAAACTGCCCCATTCATCTAAATGGGGGCTAACTCAGATGCTCAATGATGATACTTTAAATGCCAACATTGATAAGTATTTTACTGCTCAAAAGTCTAAGATTGGAGAGGAAGGATCCTATTATGAGGGACAGTGATTCTCCTGGCTTGTGGTGTGCTTGAAAAATATTAAATAATAATGTGGCATGATAAACAAACATTTATAGTCCACTATTAATCATGTCTGGGAATTTTGAGCTCCCATTCTGGTTGGCATTTGCAGAGAGAATTCCTGCAAAGAGTGTCGGACCATCCCCAGCATTTCATCTGTTGACAGATACTGTAGAACAAGACTCCTATCTTGCAGCAATTATCTACTACCAGCTGCTAACGAGATAAACCTGAAGGCAAAAGCAGCCTAATGGCACCTACTAAAGACTGGAATAACTGCAACAAAACTTGCCCAGCAGACCGAACCACCAGCCAGGAAAAATCTGCTACTTTCTGCTTCTTCCCTTGTGGAAGATGAACTTTTGAACTCTGCCTGGTGACTACTCGGATATCAGCCATACCATCAGGGGCTCGTTCACCTGCACATCTACCAATGTGATATATGCCATCATGTGCCAGCAATGCCCCTCTGCCATGTACATTGGCCAAACCGGACAGTCTCTCCGCAAAAGAATTAATGGACACAAATCTGACATCAGGAATCAAAATACTCAAAAACCAGTGGGAGAACACTTTAACCTGTCTGGTCATTCAGTGACAGACCTGCGGGTGGCTATATTACAACAGAAAAACTTCAAAAACAGACTCCAAAGAGAGACTGCTGAGCTAGAATTGATATGCAAACTAGACACAATCAACTCCGGTTTGAATAAGGACTGGGAATGGCTGAGCCATTACAAACATTGACTCTATCTCCCCTTGTAAGTATGCTCACACTTATTATCAAACTGTCTGTACTGGGCTAGCTTGATTATCACTTCAAAAGTTTTTTTTCTCTTAATTAATTGGCCTCTCAGAGTTGGTAAGACAACTCCCACCTGTTTATGCTCTCTGTATGTATGTATATATATCTCCTCAATATATGTTCCATTCTATATGCATCCGAAGAAGTGGGCTGTAGTCCACGAAAGCTTATGCTCTAATAAATTTGTTAGTCTCTAAGGTGCCACAAGTACTCCTGTTCTTCTTTTTACTCGGATATGAAAAAAGATACCCACAAAGAGATGGGCTTTTTGCATGTGGTAGTGAAAAACATGCCTAGGAAACTGATGCTGCCAGAAACTCTTCTTCTAATACAGTGGGTTCTCACACTGCGATCAGCTGCTCTGCCCAGAGGGGTTAGGGGTGGGGTGTCTATGGAATGAAACATATTGATGCAAGGATGATGCCTTGTGAGTGCTGTGGCAACCACCATGTGATTCTGACACCCAGACTACAAGTCACTTGCTCTTGCATAGGAGATCCCCATGCATGCATAGCATTTCCATTATTTTTTCCAGAGTTGGTAACCTCTGTATTTTCATGAACTTGGGTGTCTCCGAAAATTGAGGAAAAACAGATTCTGGGGTACACCATAACATTTCAGGAAAATGGGTGTTTCAGACAAGCAGAAGACTCCATCATGTTGAGTGATATATTTTCTAATGGACAGAGAGTTATTCTGCTACGCATCCAGAGGACTACTGCAGCCCTCAGGTCCTAAGAGCTGTACTGGACCCCGGGCTGCGTGAAATATGAGCATGTTGGAAGTGTGGTGGATCCTGGCTGCTGATTATCTGGCGTAGAGATCATCTCTGAAGTAATACTCTATAGTGGTGTAACTGGGCAGTGTCACACAATGTACAGAAGCCATGCTGCCTATTGGATAGAATACCACAGCTGGAAAAAATGTGTATAACTGCATCTCCCTCCAATGGGCTCACCTACAAACAATATGAGCTCCAATACTGCTCCACAAGGGTGAATGCTCCATAAGTTACTGCTAATGATCTATAATCAGTTCTGATTCAGCTCACCCTGTGTCTCTCAACCTACAGATGCAAGCTGTGTTTCCATGGCCAGCAGCCATGCAAATTTAATTTTTGCTGAATTGAACCCATTTAACAAAAATGTGCTTCTGGCCACCTTTTAGAATATAAGTGATAATTTCTCCCAGTAATGTGATTTTTTTTCAGTGTGCTCTTTAAAATAAATAAATACCCCCCCCCCCCCCACACACACACACATCACAGTGAAATGCACACATGTGCTGGGCCCCTATTGCTCTGAGCCGGTAAAGTTCTGTAGGACAAGTGCATCCAGAAGACCTAATGAATAATTAGGAAGCCACATCAAGAAGATTTGTGAGATTATAAAAACACATTGTAAATACAAACTGCTGAAATTCCTGCAGGACCGAGAGACAATCTAACCTTGTGGAGATCGCCGTCCATTCGCTGCATTCAGCGCTCCTCTTTCCTTATATCCCTCATCCCCCAAGCGTTTCCCCCGCCCCAGCAATCTGCCCATTACTGCTGCAGCCAGTTCCCCTTGCCTTGATTATGGAAGCATCACTACAGCATAATAGCCTAATGGGGGACTACGCCAGGTCCAAAGCAAACATTGAAAAAAATTGCTTTCGTTCCTGTTGTGGGTGGTGGGGATTGCTCCTTTTACCCTCTCCGAGGTTTCTCATTCCCGAGTGCCTGAGGTGAGAGGAATAAGCAGTGTGGTGATGCACAGAGTCACTCTTAGGGCTGGGGAGCAGACCAAGCTAGGGATGTCAAAAAAAGACACTGTGCTGGAAAGGAAATAGGTGACCAGAAGTTGGGAAACCCTGCATGAAGGGAGGAGCACAAACATTGATGCCGCCATTACAGCAGCACCTCCTACATCTGACAAGTCAATGAACACAAAGCTGATTAGAGAGAAAAAGTACCAGAGGCAAACGGCTTCTCTGAAGGACAGCAAGCAGCCGGCCCTACAAGAGAGGGATGAGCCAGCCATGGGAAGCAGGGCTTGGAGTGGCAAACTGATATGCTGGTGGATGAGAGGGACAGCCTTCAGTTCCGGGTGACAGAGAGGAAGGGAGCTCGGGAGAGAAAGAGAGAACAGTTTCTCTTGGACAGAAGCCTGAGGAATGGAGAGCCAGAGAGGCCATCAGAAAAGCAGACTGGAAAGGGGCGATGGAAGAAATAAAGGTTCTAAAGGGACATGAAGTGGGAACCCAGATGATGCCTGCCGGGAGGTGGGCACCCAGACGATGAGCATTGGGCAAACAAGGACAGCGTGCGTAGCTCCATCTCCTTCTCAAGGTATATGGAGATGGCCAGCTCTGGGGAAGGGGAGAAAAAATAGTACTCCCTCAGCTAGATCTTGCCCTGGGGTGACTAAGGATTTTTTTGGTAGGGGCAGTGTAACAGAGAGGCTTGCTCCTCGAGGGCTGATTTTTTTGCTGAGTGTTTGCTGAGTTCCAGTCATCTCCAATACTTTTGTGCTGATTACATGGTCTCTCCGTGATACTTTCAGAATTCTTCTATAACACTGTACTTTGAAGGATTGTAGTTTCTTTGTTTGAATGTCCATGTTTCACAGCCATAATTTAACATAGATCAAATGTAAATTTACGAGTCAGAATTTAGTCTTCAGTTTTGTGTCACTTCTAATCAAATATTTATACTTCCAAAATGTCTCTTTCACTCTCCCTGTTCTGGTTCTGATTTCAGCACCCAATCTTCCATCTTCTGTAATGATGCTTCTTAAGTAGCAATAATTTCTCACTTGCTGTACAGCTATGTTGTTCATTGGAATCTTGCATGTTTTCCCAAGATCCTTGCATACCACCATAATTTTGTCTTGTCCATATTCAACACTAGCGGATATATAATCTCCACTAACTTCATCAGACCATCTTCTGAATCAGACGACAACAGTGTCATCTGCATAGTGAATGTTATTCACCCATTTTCCATTCATCTTAATACAGTCTTCTGTTTTTTCGATTAATCACTCACTATAAATGTTGAATTAGTGACATTATACAACCTTATCTCACTCCTCTCTTGATTTCTATTAGATTTTCATTTTCATCTCCCATTATAATCACCTTCTGATTCCAGAATAATTGTTTTATTACTTGGAGTTTGTATCCATCAATCCCTACAGATCGTAATAAATGAAGCAATTTGGAATTGTGAATTCTGGCAAATGCTTTTTGGAAGTCAATGAACACAAATATATTGTTTTCCTCATTTCAACTGATCTTTCTAATATGAGCTTCAAGTTCATAATGGTATGCCTTTTCTATGTTTGAAGCTATATTGTTTTTCGCTTATTTTCTTATCAATCTTTCCGGATATTCAGTCTTGAACAACTTGCAAAAATATCGGAGAGTCATGTGATACCAGGCTGATTATGAATTGTAAAGACTGCAGAAGTGTTCTTTTTGGGGGGACTTGGATAGAGTGGGGTCAGAGTTACCTCTGACAGGGCTTTCAAGCCTTCATCCTCTATACTTCTTAACAATTCAGCCAGTATGCAAGCACAATCTAGCACTTTTCCATTCAGAAGTCACTGCTGCCTTGATTTCTTCATCCATTATTGGCAGGTTTACTTGACTGATCTCTAAATTGAGATTTTTCAGGCCTACCACCACATAGTTCCTTGATATATTCTCCCTATCTCTCATTCTTGTCTTTAGGATCCATCAAATATTGCCCATTTTTGTCCTTAAGTGTCGTATCGATCACCTTTTTTCTGTAATTAAAGTTTCTTACCTTTTGATACCTCACTTGTTCCTTCTCTTTATCCAATTGTCCAATGTCTTGACATTTCTCATTCAACCATTCGGACTTTGCTAATCTGCATTTATTCTTTATCATTCTATTTAGTCTTCAGTATTCCTCTCTTTCTGTTATTGATCTTTGTGCTTTTACTTACCTTCTTTTGTCCATCAGAACAATAATTTCATCTAGTATCCAGGGGGTTTTCTTAGCTAGTAACTTCTTCCCATACATTTATCTGCAGCTTCTCTGATAGCATCTTTCAGATGTTCTCAAGTCACTGGATCTTTGTTTTCATGAATGATATGCAACACTTCTTCTTGGTAATGACTTTGTATCTCCTGATTCCTCAGAGCTTCAAGGTTCCAACCTAGATAGTGTTTGGCTTTCCATAAATTTTTTCAGTTTGATATTCAGTCTCATCAATACCAATCTATAATCTGATTCACAATTTGCACTTGGCATAACCTTAACCTTCCTAACACCATTTCTATAACTATGGTTGATTGCAATAGGTTCTCTTCAACACGAGTATTGCAGATAATGAGGTCATCTTTCTCACAAAATTCCATAAATCTTTCTCCTCTAGCATTTGTTCCATTAAGGCCCAATGTGCCAACTGTCACAGATATCCTACCCCTTTCTACTTTTGTGTTCCAGTCTCCCATAAGAATTACCACTCTGTCTTTTTTTCCCCATCACTCATTTCCATTGCTTCTTCAATGTTTTCACAGAACTGTTGGACATCATCAGAATCTGCAGTTCAATAATATCTTTTGGACGTGCTTTTATCACAATTATCATTACTGTTCAGATAGATTCACTTATTCGATCCTTCCAGCTACTATAATTACTATTCCTTTCCTACTTATTCCACCTGCACTAATAACTCTGTATTCTTTGCCACTCATAATGCTTATGACAAAAAGTCATCTTGACCTCTCCAGAGCATCTCACTTAGTCCCATTATTGTGATGTCCAGCTTTTCCATTTCTTTACATATATTGGCTAGCTTCCCAGATTAAGCCATTCCCTTTACTTTCCACGTGGTGATCCCTCCAGTCACCAGTTTCACACATCTGGGCATGTGGGGCACCAGCTAGTGCTGAGGGCCAGTCAGATTGCATGGCAGTTTAGGAATACTAGCATTCTTCAACTGCCATATAGGCTTTAGGGCGCTCTGAATGTTTACCATTATAAAAGACGAACCTGGAAACTTAAATTCATAACTTTGCTAGACATCTGTGCTGGAGAATCTTCTGCTTATAAACTGTGAGAATTAAGCATTTAACAGTTCCTAAACATCCATCTCTATCCATCTTGTTTCTTATTCAGGCACTGATCACCAGGATATCTCTGAACACCTTTTTTTTAATTATTATTTTTTGGTCCTATGGTTCTTAGCAGGCTGCACCTGAAGCCCCCACAGACAACGTGTCCCAACTGGCATTATTGCTGCATCACTTTTCAAGTGCAGTACTCACCTACTCTGATTTTTCGGTCTCTCAATTGATATTTCACACACACACAATTTCTCTTCAGTGTATTTAAAGGAGACAGTATGTTTAACAGCAGGGAGCAGAGCCAATATCATGTGAGTTGAGGGTAGGAAATAATTGTCCATCAGTACTGGTGAATGGGTGGAGAAAAAAGTTCCCCAAAACCACCAAAGGCTAAACAACAAACACTTTCATAGCTATTGGGCTCGTTGTCGACAATTTACAAACAGGGCGAAAGGGCTGCATTTGTCGTGAGTATTAGTCATAACGGATATTTGAGTCAGCACCACAAGGAAACGTGATGAGTGCATTTAGAGCTGTGCACGGTTGGACAGATTTTCAGAAGAGCTCAGCATGCTGGGTTGGCTGCTTATTGAAGTGCCTAAATAGGATCAGAACTCTTCTCTGGCCCTATTTGGAGCAAAAGCTTTCCAACAGCCAGGGAATCTGCCTCTTACTTTTGTTTATCCCACCTGAAATCAGTAGAAAGCCATTGTTTAAACCACACGTCTCTTCCAGCTACCCTGTGTTCCTGCAAGTATGCATGCACAGCTGTTCACAGTGAAGTCATAACAAAACAGGGTGCCCAGAATCAAACCATATGCAAACGTGTATTCTTTCACCCCATGAATCATTAGGCAATGCTGCAAATGCAGTAATATGTTAGGGGATGTGTGCCAAGTTCTCCAGACACCTCATGGGCTTAGGTCTCTCTCTTGCATTAAGTGGTATTTTCATTCCCTGTGATTATACAGAAACTGAACATGACCAGATACTTTGACAAAAACTAATGGTTGCTATCTAGATCACTGAAATGTTGGGAGCCAAGACACGAACAGTTCAAACACATGGAGCGGGAGAGAGACAGATAAATAAGGCTGTTTGACAATAAAAAATCTGAACGAGGCATGAAATATACTAAAGCCACTTATTAGTATTCCTAAAGAAAACAACATTGCTTGACTGTGATCTGCATGGACTATAATGCAATCTTTTCATTTATTTAAAATGAAGACTGTCTGATTAGAACTCAAAAGACTTACAGCTTTAGCCTGCTCCTGGAGGCAACTTGACCAATTGCCCCCTTGAATATGCTGTTTTCTAAATGTGTGTGTTTTCTCAGATTAGCAGTGTATGTGCATTTATTATCTAGGCTCATTCACTCTGCAAGCTGGTCAGGTTTGGCCCCCAACCCACAGTAAAAATCCCTCTAGCAATGAGCCATCTGGAGACAGCATTGTTCACTTCTTTACCCTACTGTTCCTACAGCGGATGGTACATACTCATCATTGACAAGAGTCTCACTTATGAGCTGCAGTGAAACGGTCTGGATTTTAGCAATTTCTGTCCTGTGGAGTGTGTTGGATGGGTTCATTAAAAAGGAGGAAGGTTTCAACCTCTGTCCTTATCTTCTTTTATTACAGAACTCCTAATATAGCAGCACCGTCAAGGTGGTGACCAAGGTCCCACTGCCTGCCCTACTTCAATTCCACTCTAACATTGCCAAAGAAAAGCCCAACAATAGCATTTTATTTGGATGCACCACTACCCTTCTTGTATGCCAAAACAAGGGACAGCCAGTCCCCACAACTAAACTCTGTTTCCTTTATGCTGTGGAGCATAATTGTGATAGAACTACATGGAAGTGTTTATTATTATCCCCAATTTTTAAACGTTTAGTGTGACATTCACACTGGTGCAAAGGGCCAGAGCAAGACCTATACACCATTCTAGTTCCACTTCACTCTCTGGGTTGAATGAGATTTAACTGGTGTATTAGCCTTGTGCTGACCATCTGCATAGGGGTGATTTTTACCAAGATTGCTCCTTTCAACACAGAAAAAGCCATTTGTGGCTGCAAGTGTCGCTACTCTTGAGAGGGTGAGAAGCGAGGAGAGTTTTTCAAAGGCACAAGGGGCAGTTAGAAGCCAACTGAAAATCAGTGGGAGTTGTGTGCCTAATTCCCTTTTGTGACTGAAAATCTCTTCCTTATATACTGTCTAAGGAATACAAAGCCCGCATTTGTTAACTGCATCAAGCCACTGCATTAAATAATTTTAATGGAGGATGAAATTAAGGAAAAGAAAAATGCAGGCTGAATATCTGGAAACATTTCTATGGGGGCTGCAGATTAGTCTTCCAAAGAAAGTGGCGGAAGTCCAATTGTTTTTGATATTTAATACTATCGGGGACAATCCTGCAGGAGGATACTTTACAGCAACTGCAGCCAAATAAGATTTTTCCATCTCCAATCTAGCTGATCTTGTGCTGCTCCAAGGTGCACAGTACTGGAACAGCATTAACAGAAGAAAGAGTCTGATGGAAGCGTTCAATAACAGAGTTATTTTTAAGTTGTGATGTTACCACTGGGTGTAGTTCTCTTGCCTGGCAGAAATATTTACTTCTGCCAGTACACCACAATGACCCATTAATAGTATTGTTAACGGCATGAGAGTGTGCAGGGTTTATTAATTAACCTAAATAGGGATCCCAGGGCTTTTTGAAAAGGGTTTAATAGGAGACCTCTCCATTTCTGTCCCACCCAGCATGCCCCTCCACACAACACATCTTGCTAGCCTAGCTTCTAGCTCACCTCTTGTCAAGCAAAGCGTTACCAAAATATAAATCAGCCATTTTCAAGAGCCATGCAGTTCTATCCAGACTTACTGGCATTATGCACTGATTAAATTCAGATGATTAATTCCTCCTTGCAATATGTTTGCCATGCAGTGCTGGTGGTTTTGCTAGAATATTTAAGTTTGTGCTATAGGGAAACTTGGGATGCTGGAAACCTACTGTAAATGACTATGTTTCCATCTACAGTCAGTAAGACAGCAGCATGCGCATTTTGTCACAACCCGCTACAACAGCAAAAAAGCAGGTCAATTTTCAACACTAGAAATGTTCACCATCCATCCAAACACTTGTGGATTAGGTCAGAGGAACGACAGCAGCAGGGAACAGCAAAGTGTTTGTGCAGCTCACACCTAGTCCATCTATCATGTTCCTTTTCATCACAAAGAGCCATTGGAAAAAGGACTGTGTCTACACTACAGACCTTACTATAGCACAGCTGTACCCCTGCAGCTCCGCTGTTGTAAGGTCTCCTGTGCAGCCGCTCTATGCCAATGGGAGAGAGCTCTCCTGTCACCCCCAATGATTGGTGGTAGTTATATCGGAGGGAGAGTATCTCCCTCCAACATAGCGCTGTCCACACCAGAGCTTTTGTCAGTGAAACTGATGTCAGTCGGGGGTGTGTGTGTTTTTTTTCACACCCCGATGGACAAAAGTTTTTTGCCGACAAAAGTGCTCGTGTGGACATAGCCTAGTTTTCATTCCTTTGCTGATTTTTTCCTTAATTAATCTAAATCAGTTGTAGCCCCTGGGGGAAATCCCACAGAAGTATATTTTCTACTCTGAGTGCAACTCACACTTCTGTGAAATGGGATTGAAGATATTTTACATGTCTTCAAAGAGGAATTACTTGAAAGTCAAGCGCACAGTGAAAAATGCTCAGAATTCATTGATCATCAGTGGCTGCAATACATAAACCACCACCACCTGAGCTCTTGTCTGACAACCTTATATACTGCGGTGTTTAATAACCTGGGTCTGTGTGCATGTGTGTTTGTCCTATGCTTTAATTTGTTTGCAGTGTTGTTGTAGCTGTGTTGGTCTCAGCATATTAGAGACACAAGGTGGGTGAGGTAATATCTTTTATCGGACTAACTTCTGTTGGTGAAAGAGAAACTTTTGAGCCACACAGAGCTTCAGGCCTGGAGAAAGTATTAAAGTGTCACAGCTGAGGTGAAAAAGATAGTTTAGCACAAGTAGTTAACACATATTCTGAAGGGCCAAAAGTGGTCCATTAACACCTCTGCAGTCACAGGACAAAAAAAGGGGGGCCTAGTGGGTTACAGATTGTTGTAATAAACCATAATTCCAGTGTCTTTATTAAGACCACGATTTTTAGCGTCTAGCAAAGTTATGAATTTAAGTTTCCAGGCTCATCTTTTGATGGCGTTGTGCAGTTTTGCTTTGAGGATGAGGACTGAGAGACAAGATATGGAGTGAACGTTTTGTGAAAAGTGTTTGCCCATGGGTGATATGGTGTCCAATAAAAGACAGTACCTCACCCACCTTGCCTCTGTGCTTCAGTGACATTGTTTCATTTCAACCTGCTTTTATGAATGGTGCGCAGTTTAAAAAAAAAAATGCCTCAGACCTATGCATCTTACTTATACTGTATTCACAACGTCAGCTCTTTCTTTTTCACTAATTCTCAGATCACTCAAACTATTCCTCTTTTTTCTACTGGCCACTAAAGTTTCTGGTTGAGAGTTTCAAAGCCTACTGGGGAATTCAGTCACACAGCTCCCATTAATTTCAAATGGGAGTTGCATCGCTAAATCCCTAGTTGGCTTTGAAAGTCTCAACATCCATGCATAATGCAAACACACCTTCCCTGTTAATTCCCTCTATCCATTTTTTCTTATGTTTATAATGCTAATAAGCACCAGCAGTAGGGGAAATGTTTTGGCTAAAGCATTATTAATTAAATATACAAGTCTGCAGCATTTTGTCAGTAGCATTGCCTTCCTTATTTCTTCCCTAAGGGTAAATTCCCTGCACAAAAGTGTCCAGATGCTCAGAGCCTTGCTCTAACCCTGAGGGGTAATTATTCCTTTTGTCACTTTGTCGGGAGATGGTTCTGTATGTAAACAGATGGACTATAGGGACCTGATCTAGGTTCCTTTCGTCATTGGTTGAGTGACATGAAGATGATAGCATTGTGTAACCAACTGGTAAAATAACATTCCTCGTATATCAAGACGACCTGGACAAATGCTATTAATAAGCCAGTCGGGGGTTTTGGCAACGTTCCAATGGACTGCCTTGCCAGAGGCTGGGTTTAGGAAGGAATGCAGGCCAGGGGAGTTTAGATGCTCTGCAAAGGTGACATCCTGCTTAGGGAAAGGCAATCTGCCCCTTCCAGGATGTACGCCTCACATCAGCAAGGGTGAAACACACACATACCCACACACACGTGCACACCTCACACCTGCTGGTCTGCTCACAGTATGGCACTGCCATTGTTCAGGAGATAGTCTTCTTCTGCAAATGAAGGCACAGCATATACCAGCACTACAATTTGGTAAGTCTCATAAAAACACCCATCTATAGTCTTGTCTACACAGAGAGTTGCAGTGTTTTAAACTAAGGTGTGAATTTAAACCAATTCTGCTAAATAGGAACAAACCTTTGTGTGGGCACACTGATTTCAGTTGAGCTTAAGTCAATTGGGAACAAAGTTAAGCTAAACTGCAGTAAACTATTCTTAAACCCAAATAATGTCCACACAAGGGGTGGAACCAGCTTAACTAAAATCGGTTTATTTAACTGGTACACGTTTTGTGCAAATAAGGTCTTGTATTATTTTTTCTCACTTCTTCATGTGCTCCTCCCATTTCTTTTCACAGCCTCAGTTGATAAATCCTGGAATAGGTGGATTTCACATTTCACTATTTGCTCCCTAGCTTTTCCTAACAGGAGGTTGCTGGATTTTGTAATTTTAGAATTTTGTCCCTACAGCAATTCCACATGCTGCAGGAGTGGGAGGGGAGAAAGAAAGCTCTTTGGGCCCTGCCGTTTACCCCTTCATCTGCTGCTCAGGTGAAAGTCTCCTTAGTGATACTCTGTGCTAACAGAGACAACTTCCTTCCTCCAGGTTCTCAAGGACTCCATTTAATTCTCCCCTTCTTCTTTCTTATTTCACCGTTCTCCATATCACTGGTTTTAGAGATCTCATCACTCCAGCTGCTTGAGTCTGGCCTGCAGATTCAACATTACACCAGCATGCTCTCTACTCCAGTTTCTGCTGCATAGCCCTTTCCTCAAAGTCAACCACATCTCCCATTATGGGCAGCAGCTTAGAGCCAACACCAGTTCTGAAAGGCCTTGATCTCTGTTGGAAGCTCTGTCATGCCAGCCTTGGTGGCAGGAAGCATCTTCCTTCTAGGCAGCCATCTTGTCTCCTTGACAACCTCTGGTTTCTAGGCTGCCATACTTCTTTGTAAAGTGTTTTTAAGAACATGGATTCCTGTGAGGGTACAGTCATTGGTTCCTCTCTGGAAGGCGTTGTGTTATACTATAGCCAACCCCTACTGTTCAAAAGTCTCAAGTTAGGCCCCAAAATCTTGAAACTGGCTTAAAGATCGTGAGATTTGGAAACCTTTGCAGTTCATTTGTTCTTGCTTTCTGGGTTTTGAACCTTTGGGGTGCACTCAGGGTCACATTTTCCAGCTTTTCTCCACAACCATAAAGACTAGAAGCTTAGTTTATCTGAATCTGAGATTCTCATGTCACTACATTTCCAGGAGCTGGGGCTTCAAGAAAAACCTTGTATATTATAAGATTGGTGATATAAGATTGGTGATAAAAACATGAGAGTTTGCAGCTCTGGGTGGGGCCCAATGGAGGTAGATTCTGTAGCTTCTCATTCGAAGCTGAGAGTTCAAGCCTCCAGCCCCTGGCATCAATCCACCAGTGAGAGCCTTTACTTATATTTCCACTGGCCCTGTCTGAAACACCATCAGTGCTCAGGGCTGTCGTCCGGAGCCCCACTGAAATAAAAATGCAAAGCAAAAAGCCAGCAATGCAAATGGGACTAAGCAAGTGCCCAGACTAGGAGCCTAATTGTTACATGCATGTTGCAACACGGATCTTTGAGCCATCTTAAAAAGAATATTTTCACCCTTTAATTTGAAAAAAATCTCAAGGTGTACCCTCCCTCCAACTGTGGCTCCACCCAAGTCCTGATGGGTAAGACCAGCAAAGCTCTGACATGATGAGCAGAGTTTAACAAGTGACCGTCAGCTACTGACCCTGAAAATATCCCCCTTTCCAGAGGGAGCCACACTTTGCTGTTTCACGAAATCCAAATTGGTTTTGCCAGCCCAAAGATGAAATAATTCCACCAGAAAGGAACTCATCACAAAGCGCTTTGTCTTCATGCGTGAGCGCTATCACCCTTGCATAAATTGAGAGCAGAATGTATTTTATTTCTAACCCCAGAAAGATTACTTGAGATTTCATTCTGTTACACTTTCGCCAATGACAAGACCATTCATTTTCCTGAGATTTTGTATTCATGCCTAGCCATGCTGCTAATTCATAGGGCTTCTTTTAATAACATTATAAACTTCAAAATGAATCTTGTACATCAGAATTAACTTTAGTTATTCAGATGCCAGTTAACAACAGGAGTACTTGTGGCACCTTAGAGACTAACAAATTTATTAGAGCATAAGCTTTCGTGGACTACAGCCCACTTCTTCGGATGCATATATGCTATATATATGTTCTTCTTTTTGCGGATACAGACTAACACGGCTGTTACTCTGAAACAATCCTTACAAGAGACTATGCAGCTGCAGTCCTTTGCTGGATGTCCCTTAAGCGATGTTAGGGAAAAACAAAGAAATTTATTCAATCAATGTGAACCTCCTGTCTTCGTTTCTGGGTTTCACTAAGAATAAAAGATAATATGACCCCCTGAAATATAACAATACAAAACATATCTCCAAAAGCAATGAGAAGCGTCTTAAATAGGAGTTCATTTCTGTGCATCAAGAAAGTGCTGCTGTTAAAAAGCTATTTTCAATAATGCTAAGTGTAAGGTTTGGATCGCCTTCATTTCAGCCTGTGCTTTTATTATCATCTAAGCAAAATGCAAGTGCTGATTTATGGTGATTTGTATCTGTTGCTGAAAGATTTGTTGCACCTTACATCCAGCACATTACTTTGAATGAACAATGTTAGACTAAGGGCCATAGTTCACAAAATAAAATAATCCAAGTTCTGCAGCTCTGACAATGGCATAGCTCTCTCCTAATTCAGGAGGGAAATAACAGATTTGCCCTTAGGCTTAGAGCTTGGATCCCTGCTTTTGGCTTCAGTCAAAGACGTAGCTACCAGGCTTCCCAAGCATCTATTTAAAACTAGCATGACAAAGCACTGGAGAATATAGTGAAAGGAACGAGACTTTTCAATGTCTGTGTTTCTTTGTTTCATGGCTTGAAAGGGGAACAGAGATGATGGAGCTTGTGGGGATTAGTCCTTGATCCCCCAGCTAGGAAAGGTAAAGCCGGGAAACCACCATTTTCAAATTGGTGTCCAGCTCTTGGCTCATTCACAGACTTCTCTCGCTTCATTCCGGGCTGCCAGTTTTTTCCACTTTCAGTCCCCGCCCTGTCTCCAGGATCAAGTCTCACAACTGAAACAGCTCAAAACCTTCTCCACGTTTATTGTACCACCTGCTTGAAGGGCCAACACACAATGCAGGGAGACTGAACTCGGCATTTGCCGATCCTAGAATATCTGTGTGAGAGAGCCTTGGACCCAGGACTTTGCTATAGCTGAACCGCTATGTCCAACTTCCAAGCCACAGGTCAGAACAGTCACCATATTCTCTAGGACATATTCAAACTTTAACAACCTGTGAACCCCTTTCACTAAAATGTCAAGTCTCGCAAACCCCCTCCTAAAAATGAGTATTTCCAGGGATTTTCTCCTTTACCCGAGTATAAATTATAAAAGCAGTGATCTTGGAAATATAAAATTTGTTTTTATGACATGCTTATTGCACACTATTATTAAATTATTATTTATCATTACAGTATTTTTATTACATTATGAAAACGGCAACAGTCTTCCAAGATCTCACTTGCATAGCTTGTACCACTTTGAATAAGCCTGTTAGAAGACAAGGCTCCTATGTTTCATCAAGGAGTATCAGATGTGAATCAGCATGAAGGTATTTAAGAAGCCAACTCAAAGAATTCCTCCTACACAAACATTCAGGTCTTGAGCAGTCCAGGCAAACAATGCACGTTACAACAAAACTTAAACTTGTTCTTCATAATAATTTTAAAAACAATACTAGCTGCCTGTTTAATTTTAAAAACAGCAAAAAATATCCACCCCCCTTTCCATTTCTTATAAGAAGTCCCTAGTGACCACTCTGTCCGCCATAGGGAATTTTTTTCCCGAGAACCTCCTATAACATTTTGTGAAACTCCAGGGGTTTGGGAACCACTGCTCTAGGAGAAAGGGAATGCACAGTGGCAAGAATCTCACACAGAGGACCCGCCCCTTGTGAAAAAGGGCCAGTTACCAAATGAGAGTAAACTCAGATGTAGTTAGCACTACTGTAACAATGGAACTGTAGCAGGGCAGCCTCACCTTGAGCGGACCCCTCTGGCAGGCCATGGCACCACCAGTATGCCTGCCTCAGTTTCCCCTTCATTCACTCATATAAAGGAACACAGTCCGTGTCCATTTGAAACCCCACCCTTGGACATAATTTATTCAGGTACACAAGAAATAATCTGCAGAACCCTCATGATAAAACCAGTCTTCCCCAAACCCTAAAGGACAACAGACTCGCAACAGTTATCCCTACTCCTGGCAGGGACATCATTTCCAGCTCACCCTCCCAAGAATCTGTCTCCAGCCTGGTGCTACTCTTGGACCCTGTTCCAGGGCCTCACTCTCTAGGCCATCCACGAGAGCATTCCCAGATCCACTTCTTTCCCATCGCTCCTCTTCTCCCATGGCCCCAGGTCAGGTCCCCTGAACGCGGGCTCCCTTCACTGATTCACCCCACAGGCCTCCTCACCTAAGAGTCCTACTCCTGCTCAGGGAACCTCCCTCCAGGACCAACCCCTTCTCCTTGGGCTCCGTTTCCCACAGCCCTCCACTCAGGCCTGCTGCAAGGGGCCTTCCCACAGCGTTCTACGCACCCAGGCATCGCTGGCTGTGACTCCAACCCCTGCTCCACCCTCCAGCATCAACCCTCTTGTTTTGGGCTCAGCTTCCCTTAGCTAGGCTGGCTCTTCGCCATGTCCCCAGGAGCCTCTGCATGAGCTCTCCTATGACTCAGTGGGTTTCCCCAGCCGGGGCCAGTCCTCACCAACAACAGCCTTCACCTTTTGTTCTCCCCAGCAGCTCTCTAGTCCAGCTCTCCTGTGCTGCTCCTGCCTCTCTCCTCTCCTGGTCAGGCAGCCCCCCGCCCTTCTCTGTCTTCAGCCGCTCTCCCCTGCTGCTTTCCTGTCTCTGATTCTCTCCTCCTCAGGCAGCTCTCCCCTGACATTATCTGTCTCCTGTTCATACAGTCCAGGTGCCTTCTCTTACACCCATTTGGGGCTGGAAGGCAGCTGATGAGTCATACGTACATGGACCCTGCTCCCTGTTAAATGGGCAAATCACCCTATGCCAGGAACCAACAGACCTGTCCTACCTGTGGACTAGAGATAGAGAAGCTTAGGCCTTATGGACTAATGAACTGGGACCTAGAATTCTGAGAGCGCCTGTCTTCCTTACCCAAAGCAGTGTCATAAGAACATAAGATCAGCCATACTGGGTCAGACCAAGGGTACATCCAGCCCAGCATCCTGTCTGCCGATAGTGGCCAATGTCAGGTGCTCCAGAAGGAGTGAACCTAACAGGTAATGATCAAGTGATCTCTCTCCTGCCATCCATCTCCACCCTCTGACAAACAGAGACTAGGGACACCATTCCTTATCCATCTTGGCTAATAGCCATTAATGGACTTAACCTCCATGAATTTATCCAGTTCTCTTTTAAACCCTGTTATAGTCCTAGCCTTCCCAACCTCCTCAGGCAAGGTTGACTGTGCACTGTGTGAAGAACTTCCTTTTATTTGTTTTAAACCTGCTGCCAATTAATTTCATTTGGTGGCCCCTAGTTCTTATATTATGGGAACAAGTAAATAGCTTTTCCTTATTCACTTTCTCCATACCACTCATGATTTTATATACCTCTATCATATCCCCCCTTAGTCTCCTCTTTTCCAAGCTGAAAAGTCCTAGCCTCTTTAATCTCTCCTCATATGGGACCCGTTCCAAAGCCCTAATCATTTTAGTTGCCCTTCTCTAAATCTTTTCTAGTGCCAGTATATCTTTTTTGAGATGAGGAGACCACATCTGTACGCAGTATTCAAGATGTGGACGTACAATGGATTTATATAAGGGCAATAAGATATTCTCAGTCTTATTCTCTATCCCTTTTTTTAATGATTCCTAACATCCTGTTTGCTTTTTTGACTGCTGCTGCACACTGCATGGACGTCTTCAGAGAACTATCCACGATGACTCCAAGATCTCTTTCTTGATTAGCTGTAGCTAAATTAGCCCCTATCATATTGTATGTATAGTTGGGATTATTTTTTCCAATGTGCATCATTTTACATTTATCCACATTAAATTTAATTTGCCATTTTGTTGCCCAATTACTAAGTTTTGTGAGATCTTTTTGAAGTTCTTCACAGTCTGCTTTGGTCTTAACTATCTTGAGCAGTTTAGTATCATCTGCAAACTTTTCCACCTCACTGTTTACCCCTTTCTCCAGATCATTTATGAATAAGTTGAATAGGATTGGTCCTTGGGGAACACCACTAGTTACCCCTCTCCATTCTGAAAATTTACCATTTATTCCTACCCTTTGTTCCCTGTCTTTTAACCAGTTCTCAATCCATGAAAGGACCTTCCCTCTTATCCCATGACAACTTATTTTACGCAAGAGCTTTTGGTGAGGGACCATGTCAAAGGCTTTCTGGAAATTTAAGTACACTAGGTCCACTGGATCCCTCTTGTCCACATGTTTGTTGACCCCTTCAGAGACTCAAATAGATAAGTAAGACATGATTTCCCTCTACAGAAACCATGTTGACTTTTGCCCAACAATTTATGTTCTTCTATGTATCTGACAATTTTATTCTTTACTATTGTTTCGACTAATTTGCCCAGTACTGATGTTAGACTTACCAGTCTGTAATTGCTGGGATCACCTCTAGAACCCTTTTTAAATATTGGCGTTACATTAGCTATCTTCCAGTTGTTGGGTACAGAAGCCGATTTAAAGGACAGGTTACAAACCATAGTTAATAGTTCCGCAATTTCACATTTGAGTTCTTTCAGAACTCTTGGGTGAATGCCATCTGGTCCTGGTGACCTGTTACGGTTAAATTTATCAATTAATTCCGAAATCTCCTCTAATGACACTTCAATCTGTGACAATTCCTCAGATTTGTTACCTATAAAGGACGGCTCAGGTTTGGGAATCTCCCTAACATCCTCAGCCATGAAGACTGAAGCAAAGAATTCATTTAGTTTCTCCGCAATGACTTTATCATCTTTAAGTGCTCCTTTTGTATCTCCATCGTCCACCCACCAGTTGTTTAGCAGGCTTCCTGCTTCTGATGTACTTAAAAAAAAATGTATTACCTTTTGAGTTTTTGGCTAGCTGTTCTTCAAACTCCTTTTTGGCTTTTCTTATTACATTTTTACACTTAATTTGGCAGTGTTTATGCTCCTTTCTATTTATCCTACTAGGATTTGACTTCCACTTTTTAAAAGATGCCTTTTTATCTCTCACTGCTTCTTTTACATGGTTGTTAAGCCACGGTGGCTCTTTTTTAGTTCTTTTACTGTGTATTTTTAATTTGGGATATACATTTAAGTTGGGCCTCTATTATGGTGTCTTTGAAAAGTGTCAATGCGGCTTGCAGGGATTTCACTCTAGTCACTGTACCTTTTAATTTCTGTTTAACTAATCACCTAATTTTTGCATAGTTCCCCTTTCTGAAATTAAATGCCACAGTGTTGGGCTGTTGAGGTGTTCTTCCCACCACAGGAATGTTAAATGTTGTTATATTATGGTCACTATTTCCAAGCAGTCCTGTTACAGTTACTTCTTGGACCAGATCCTGTGCTCTACTCAGGACTAAATCAAGAATTGCCTCTCCCCTTGTGTGTTCCTGTACCAGCTGCTCCAAGAAGCAGTCATTTAAAGTATCGAGAAATTTTGTCTCTGCATTTCATCCTCAGGTGACATGTACCCAGTCAATACTGGGATAATTGAAATCCCCCACTATTATTGAGTTCTTTATTTTGATAGCCTCTCTAATCTCCCTTAGCATTTCATAGTCACTATCACTGTCCTGCTCAGGTGGTCGATAATAGATCCCTCATGTCACAGAAAAACGTGGTGTCAAATGCAGCATCCATTATCAAAACAGGACACTGGAGCATCTTCTGAGGCTGTGTCCATAGCAGCTTTATTTACAAGCTGATATTGTTCAGGTTAAAATAGAAAGGGCTGCTAAAGACAGTCTGGGTAGTTTTCCATGGGCTGAGAAACTATAAAACCCAGAGTGATGAGGAAGGGGGCCTTGGTCACTGCCTTTAATTGGGTTCTCTCCCCGCCTCATAAGTTGTGAGTCTCATGGGTGTAAAGCCTGTTGACTCTCAGGTCAACATTCTTGGGTTTAATAATGTTCCCAGTCCTGGGTTAGTCTTTGTCTGCTCATCTGATGCCATCCATGCTTGCTCCCACCACCAGGAGAGAGACAGAATCTTCCTCTGACAACTGGACTTGGGTTCCAACCCAGCCTTCCAACCTGACCTCTGAACTCTTCCTGCACCTACCTACTGTTAAAATAGAAGCTTCTTTTCCCCTCTATGTTTTATTAAGTCATTTTCCCACAGACATACCAGTAGTTTTGTAAGTCAGCTGAGAATGGTTGGTTGCCACCCAAGTAATATTTTCATCATCATTTAAGAAAAGAATTCTAGAAGGAAAGCTGGTTTTGTAACACGCAATCCCACCCCATCCTCCCTCATGTGTAAGTAGAGAGAAAGAGAGAGGCAGAAAGGGAGAAAGAGACTGACTCTCTGTTTTTTTTGTTTTTTCCAAGAATGCCTAAGTAACGTAGGGACACAAGTCCAACTGAAAGTCAATACAACTTATTATTATTATTTATATTATTGTAGTGTCTAGGAGTCCCAGTCATGGCCCAAGACCCCATAGTGCTAGGCACTGTACAAAGACAGAACAAAAAGGCAGTGCCTAAGCATAAGCTTCATGCTAATACGTCACTTAAGTACTTTTGAAAACCCCATCCAGAAAGTTTACATCACGTGTGTGATTATTAAGGAGTCCAACCATGAGAAAGAACCCTGGACCGCTTAGCAATAACCATGAGATGCATCTAATCATCACAGCCAGGACACCACCCAGGCACTAGTTCATTTGGGCATTTTATCATTTAACAACACAGGGGTGTATATACAAGAGTATGATAGGACCATGCCCTTAGCCATGTCCACCGAAGGCACAATTGCAGGCTGCAGACACGCAGACCTTGCAGTAGTCTGACTTCGGTTTCAGGGACTTTCTTGCCTCCAGTTATGGAGGTAGCAGCCCCACCGCTCAGAACTGCAGTGGACTAACCTCAAAAATGACAACCCCGATGAGGGGTGCCGCATGCATGACGACTTTGTACCATGTGATGAACTAACAAGAGGATTCCGCTCAGACAGGAATGGAGGGGGATGCACACAGGGACCTTGCTTTAGAAACGCTGTAGAAGTAGAGTGTGGTAACACAGGATGGCAACATCTCTGCATTTCTTTGCTCTATCGCAGCTAAAGAAGAAATTGTAGTCACCCAACACCAATTCCTTTACGCCAAGCAGTTTATAGCTAGTTGGAAATTTCAGTTAAAAGCACTGCTCAGGTACAAGATATGCACATTATTAGAAGTATTTAGGCTTTAAAACAGAGCATTTTCTTTAATTTCTGTGTAATTATTCCACATGTGACTTAAAGCATATATTAAAGCTTTCACCAGGAACTAAAAAAAATATTTATAGTACAAAAATGATGTACTGATAACTTATCTGCTGATTCAGAATATGAGCTTCAAAACAAGAAGCCTATATCCTTTATGCTTCTTTCACAGATACCAACAGTATCAGCTCCTTTGTTTAACTGTCTGTAGCATTCCTTACAAGGCATATGGTACTCTTTGCAATATATGTTTTGATATCATTTCTTAGGCTCCCTCAAGCAATTCTTGCCTTAATAGCATCTTTCCTCCCCTTCAATAAGCGTGGTCGCCGACTAGGGCTGCCATACTTCTTAACAGTACCTAATAGTACAAATGGGACCAGGAAGAACGAACGAATGGATTTCTCCCCATCCCAACCTCTGCCCCAAAGCGTACAAAAAGATTCCATAGTCTCGGTCAGTCTTAAACCAGGCCCATTCCCTATTTACAGGTGATGGGGAAATCCTGATGAAAACTAAATTTGTCAAGTCAAGTCATGATTGACTTCAAATTTCAGAGCCTGTGACCTTCTCAAATTGTGACCTGGTTCCAGCCTGTGACCTTCTCAAATTACTTTCGGCTAAAATGTTAAGCACACATTTAAAAGAAAAGGTCAACAACCAGTCAGTATGCCAAAGACACCAGGTTTGTTTTACAAATAATTAAAATAACAAAAGGCTGCCTAATAATTGGGTTGTGTAAATTCAGTGCTTTGTAGGACGAAGGCTTAATGGCTGCTTAAGGAATGGAGCATATTTTCATAAGCATCAGATAATGGCAAATATTATCCTCCATGTTATTTAAAGGTCAGCTGGAAAATGATGTTGATCATGTACAGTTGGAAAGGCCTGTGTCATCAGAAATGTACAGCTGAAACAGGCGTTGCTTCCTTGAAACCTTTGGAAGACCAAGCATTTACGTTCATAGTTAAAAGTTTACAAGAGGTAGGATACACTCTAGAGTCACATAAATATACCATTTTCTCTGCAAGAAGGCCAAGGTACCCTTTTTGATAACATATGTTTTTACAGAGAAACATAACTGGGCTCCAGTAACATCATAGTCAAGTAACTGCATTTTTAATATTCATTAAAGTCACTATGCCATGGCTTCAATAACACTACCATCAAGCTGAAATGAGCGGTAATGATGTTATCATGCTGCCTTCAAGAGACGGTCTAAATATCTCAACTCTGTTGGCTACACATGAATACAAAGGACTGGATAATATCTGAGCAGGAACAAGCAAAGCATATTCCTCCTTGGAAGGCCTGGGAGAGGACAATCATAACAGACAAACAGATTCTGTTGTGCTGGAACAACACTCTGAGCTTGGAAAAGCCAAAGGATACATAAGGAAAGCAAAATTGTCACATGGCGATCACCTAATGGACAGATGGGGGATATGATGTATTACATAGCCACAGAGCATATAGACTCGCTGGGTGCATAGGCAAAGGGCAGGCACAGAGCCGTCAGAGCAAACTCAGGCTGGTTTCTTATTAGCAGGAGAAAACAGGAAGTCAAATGGGCTCCAAAAGCAAAAAGGGTGAGCGTCTGGATGCTGAGCAATGTGCAGGGAAGGGTTGGATGGAATTAGAAAGTAGGTTGGAGGCACCAAGGGATGAAGTGAGAGACCCCAGGAAGGAGCTTTGAACAAGACCCAGATCTGAAGAGCGGATTGTTTCACAGTAAGAAATATTTTTAGCGTGATGTCCATGGCTTTTGCTGCCCAGCTCCCATGAATATTAAATCTCCCACACTGAACTGTTCGTGCCAAGTGATCTAAACTAGGAAGAGAGAGATATCAATGAGGGCAACACAAAATGGACCTAAGTGAAAGGATCTTGAGATGGGCAAAGAGAGCAGCTGTCACAGCCAAGTATGCAGAGAATTGCCAAGAAATTGAAGTTGATACATTCAAAGGCCGTAAGGAAGAGTGGAATCAGGGTTACAGGACACACTAGAATGGAAATTGCTCACTGACGTGTATTTCTTCCTTCCTCATTTTCCTTTGACTAGTTACTCTCGCCCAT
This sequence comes from Malaclemys terrapin pileata, assembly GCF_027887155.1. Classification (NCBI taxonomy): domain Eukaryota; kingdom Metazoa; phylum Chordata; order Testudines; family Emydidae; genus Malaclemys; species Malaclemys terrapin. The sequence goes on along the minus strand of NC_071506.1, from coordinate 127,135,701 downwards.
GAATCACTCTCTAGCTGCCTCTCTAACACAGTGCTTCCCTCTGCTGTCACTGGTTCTCTCCCTGATGTTTTCTACCATGGGGTAAGAAGGTTGTGCACAAATATCAACTGAATGTATGGAACCTGAAATGACTTCAATCCAGACTTCCAGTGGAACAGTTACAGAACTTTAATCATCACAATTAAAGAGCAGTTTTTACTACCCCAAATTCAAAGGGAACTAGACTGAAAGTGCAATCATCCACATAGTCATTAGCCTTTCAGTCATTTCCACTGCAGTTCACCAGCCAACAGACTAAATGTTCCCTTCGTTTGACTCTTTGATCTCACTCCTGTCCCTGTTATCTCATTAGTTGTCCCCGGAATCATTTGGTTTCCAGGTCCTGTGGATCCTCCCCTTAGGCTGGGGGGAGGTCCTTTGGCAGTGGGCAGGTCCTGGATTCCAATAGGAACAAACTAAATGTCTTTCAGACAGTTTGGTCTGGCTCTGAATGGACTGAATGCATACTAGATTTGTGTCGTGAGGCTACCTTTTTTTCTGTCTTTTCTACAACAAAGACAAGTAAAAACTAAAAATTCAATTACTGCTGCTGATGCATGTCATATTTTCTGTATCATTTATGGAAAATTGTTTTCAGTAACTTAGCATTTCAGCTACCCCAACTGGTACCTCTGGATATGTGATTATCTGATGCTGTCACAGGTAGTACATGCCTTTGCACAGGGTCACAGATTCACAAAGCAGCACAGAATAGGGCTCTGAAACATACTCACGTTTTCTGATCGGAGCTTCTTGGCCGGGCAGCCTCCATCTATGGGATGTAGCATGTAGTAAAGTCTCACTTTGCTCGCATGTTTCCGACTCTGTGAAGGAAGAGCGAAAACTGGTGAGGCAACAATCAAAACATTCTTACTGGACAGCAGAGAGAACCAAAACTTGAATGAGATTTATCAGTCCCCTTGATAAATATAAATCCTGGGATGCGAGAGGGGGAAACCCTTAGTGAGTAACTCCTACATTCAGAGAACATTTCACAGAGCTTTCACCATGACTGTGGAACAGAGTTTAATCCTGGAGATATTGTAAAGCCATCAGATATGGAGATAAATGGTACAACTTCATCTTGAATGCTGCATTCAGTCCTGGTTGCCCAGCTCCATGAAGATCGAGCAGAAATGGAAAAGGTTCAGAGAATGGCAACACAAATTATTAGAGGCAAAGAAAGATTTCCATCCCAGGAAAGATTTAATAACAAAGGATTAGACATTTATATGAACTGGAACTTCCACAATTGCTGCACTTAAGATAGGATAAAAATGTATAAGGGATATAAAACCTAATGCTCCAGGAAATAAGTAAATCAGTAACTGCATAGGGTTAGGGCAAAACTTCCCCTATGGGCAAAATTATCAGATAATTGTGCATTATAGAGCTTTTATGCCTTCCTCTGAAGCATTTGGTGGTGTCCACTGCCAGAAACAGCATACTGGACTAGATGGACCTTGGTCTGAGCTAGCATAGAAATCCTGATTCTCCTTCTCTCCTTTTTTTAGTGGTGGTCTCAGATAAACCTTGCCCAATACTCTGAAAATCTGGGAGGTTGATTGTTCCTGGAACTAAGCTCCACTGGCAGGAAAAAGGCCCAAGTTAGTTCCATAGTTGTTAAAAAACAACCCTCCCACTCCCCCACCCCAAACAAACATTCTGCTCCCAAGTGCTAATGCTCTGTTTTGTTTGATAACAGCCATCAGCCTCTCAGGAAGTGGGAATAAAAGATTTGTGGACTTAAAGAAGAGAGACCCCAGTCGCCCACAGGCCCAAGTTCCATGTGGGGCACTAGTTGCTCCACAATAAAATACACTTCCAAGGAATGAACTCTTCCCAGGTTAGCAACTTGGGGGCTGTTTTCCCTCCCCCAAGAATATTTAGGACAGTTGCTTTGCTTGCTCAGTAACTTTCCCAAAGAGTCTAGCCAGCAATCAATCAATATGTGCATAAACGCAGCAGCAACCGCCGCCGAATAGCCCAACGTGCCACCCCTTCCCCTTGGCCGCCCCAAGCACCTGCTTGCTGCGCTGGTGCCTGGAGCCGGCCCTGGCACTACCTGTGCTTCATACTCTGAGATAGGAAATAGAATGAGAAATCAGGACAAGTGTTGACGGGTGAAGGACCTGCTTGGTCCTCAGGTCAGTCAAATGCAAGTGAACAATACAGTACATGTGCCAGTGGCACCAGGAAACCAGCATGCTGACCAGCTAAGAGACAGACCGGAGGTGACAGGGTGCCTAAATACTATGATAATGGGCCCATGACAAAGGTCAGATGATTAGAGAGAGAGAGAGAGAGAGAGAGAATAACGATTAGTCACTGTGACAGGTTTCAGAGTACCAGCCGTGTTAGTCTGTATCAGCAAAAAGAACGAGGAGTACTTGGTGGCACCTTTGTTAGATACTAACAAATTTATTTGAGCATAAGGTTTTGTGGGCTAAAACCCACTTTATCAGATGCATGTAGTGGAAAATACATTAGGAAGATATATATACACAAAGAACATGAAAAAATGGGTGTTGTCATACCAACTATAACGAGAGTAATCCATTAAGGTGAGCTATTATCAGCAGGAGAAAAAAACTTTTGTAGTGATAATCAGGATGGCCCATTTCCAACAGTTGACAAGAAGGTGTGAGTAACAATAGGGGAAAAATTAGCATGGCAAAATAGTTTTTACTTTGTGTAATGACCCATCCACTCCCATTCTTTATTCAAGCCTAATTTAATGGTGTCCAATTTGCAAATTAATTCCAGTTCTGCAGTTTCTTGTTGGAGTCTGTTTTTGAAGTTTTTTTGCAGCTTTTAGGTCTGTAATCAAGTGACCAGGGAGATTGAAGTGTTCTCCGACTGGTTTTTGAATGTTATAATTCTTGACGTCTGATTTGTGTCCATTTATTCTTTTGCATAGAGACTGCCTGGTTTGGCCAATGTACATGGCAGAGGGGCATTGCTGGCACATGATGGCGTATATCGTATTGGTAGATGTGCAGGTGAACAAGCCCCTGGTGGTGTGACTGATGTGATTAGGTCCTATGGTGTCCCTTGAATAGATATGTGGACAGAGTTGGCAATGGGCTTTGTTGCAAGGATAGGTTCCTGGGTTAGTGTTTTTGTTGTGTGGTGTGTGGTTGCTGGTGAGTATTTGCTTCAGGTTATGGGGCTGTCTGTAAGCGACAGTATCTCTGTCAACTGTCTTAGGATAGCTCAGGAACAGAGAGAGTAGCATCAACATTGTGTCATATATACAAAATAAATAAATAACATCCTCTGATGGCAAGTACTTAGCACTATAAATATTCCAGTTTTTAATGGCTGAAAATAAACAAAACTGAGAGCAGTTAAACTCCAGACCTGGTTATTTCAGTTTCAGTTACAAGAAAAATGCCATTGAGGCAAAAAGAAAACTGGAAATAACAATTACTTGAAATTGCATTGAGGGTCAGTTTCATGCTATTTCTTGCATTAATAATTTTGCATTTTAAGCAAAGTCATTACTGTGATTCAAACCGCATTTGTTTCATGCTTCTAGGAGTGGCCAATACCAACCTCCCTCTTGGTTAATTAAGCCCCTTGCCCCTTAGTGCTCCCAATTCTGCTAGAGACAAGACTCCTTCCCACATTTATTTTTATGTCGGACAGAACCCCGAGGCCTTCAAAGAGAAAGACTCTACAGCAGGGATGCAGAAGAGTCGTCTAATTTGTGACAGAGAACACACTTTGTGTAATGCTTTAATAAATCTGTGCTCTGGACAGCTGAAAAGGGAAAATGAAATGTACTCCTCATATTAGTAAAAACCCTGTGATTTTTAATATATAAGGAAGGATTAAAGCTTCCACAGCAAGAGCCCTAAATTGCTGCAGACAAGTTTTTAGGGCATCGCTTAATCAGAATCAGAGTCCTTGTCTTCCTGTAGATCTAAGGGGAGAAATCTGCAGCTAACAGACATGCAGACACAATCCAGACATGCACAGCAGCTATTATTATGCAAACAAGTTTGCTCTGAATCTCCATTTTTGAGTGCCCTGCAGAACAACTGCACCACTAGATTATAATTTCAGATCACAGATTTTAATGGTAATTTAATTTTTTAAAATTGCAAGAGTGGTGGAACAGTTTTTCCATGGCGAACATGGAGCTAAATTTGTATGCGTAAATGTGACTGTGCATTTTAAGCAGGATCATGCAATGAATTAAAACAAACAAATAAAAAGATGGAACAAATCAGTGCAGATAAATAGGGTCACGTATCTTTCCCCACCTCCTCTTCTTATAAGGCTTCAGAAAATGGATTTTCCCTGACAGGCCTCAAATCTGTCTAAAACCAGTGTGATTAGAGCTAAATAGAGGAAAATCCAAATGCCTGTACTATCAAAGATTAAAAGTCAAGACACGTGATTAAGCAATTTAAAAATGATAGAGTTAATCCATTTGAATTTTAAAGGATTGAGCTGAGCAAGTCAGTCCCATATGTCACTGGTCCCACCGAGTTTCTTCCTTGAACTTATAGCAATAGCATATGAACTTTTCTTTGTGTTTAACTCACTAGAGATCTGCACAACTGGAAACCTGGGGCCTGCTCCAGCGCTCAGTAAAGTCAGTGCAAAGGCTCCCAATGATTTCAGTGGGCTTTGGATTGGGCCCAAACTAGGCAAGAAGTATTGAGAGTAACACTGGTACTTCGCATTTGGACGCAGTACATAGCACTGAATGAGCCTTGTTCTCAGCTGCACTGTGGGGCACAGGTGCTTTGCACTACACTGGCAGTGTAAAAGAGGACTGCCAGTGAGCGTCAGTGTAACGCACAGCCACTGTCAGACCCCTTTGCACTGAGAGGGGTACAAACAAAAGAAAATCAGGCCCAGTGTTGTTATGATGCTCTGAAGCTGTTAAGTAATTAATCGATGAACCCTCACATCCCCACTGTCAGGAGGAGAATATCCCCATTTCACAGGGATGCACCTAGCAGTTAATGGCCTGAAGTCACCGGGTACAGAGAGGACTCTGCTCCTCATGGGGTCCGACCCCAAGGGGCTTGGCCAGCGTCACACTGCACAGATGTGATGCAGCCAGATAGTTCCTGTGGTTAAAACCTGGGACTGCACACCTGGAATTCTGAGTTCTGTCACAGCTGTACCACACACTCCCTGGGTGACCCTGGGAACGCCTCAGCTCCCCCGCTCTAAATGGGGATATTGATTCTCACCAGCCTCACTTGGGAATGGCGAGGTTTGATCCCGTGTTAGGAACACAGACCCTGCCAGCCTGGTTCAGACCCCAAATCCAGCTACACCTCTACCCCGATATAACACTGTCCTCGGGAGCCAAAAAATCTTACCGCATTATAGGTGAAACCGTGTTATATCGAACTTGCTTTGGTCCGCCGGAGTGCGCAGCCCCACCCCCCCAGAGCACTGCTTTACCGCATTATATCCAAATTCGTATTATATCGGGTCACGTGATATCAGAGTAGAGGTGTAATTCAGCACCCTCTCTCTGACGATGCCCAGCACCAGAGGCTTGAGAGGAAGGTGTAAGAACCTGGCAGTAGTAGATGTGGGAAAATCTGGCCCCATGGAGGTTTCAGCCTAACCCCTAATACAGACGGTTATATCCATTGTAAAATTTCTTTAGAACACTTTGTCATCATCACATGGAAAGAGCTGTGAGTGCAAAGCATTCTTACTAGGACAATGTGGCTTTTCTATTTTGGTCTGTTTAGTTCTACGCTTTGTGCAGTCTAGCTGTATGTAGCTATACTCTGCTGTCTAGCTGAGTTTATATGCAGTACAGAAAGATTATTTTTAAAGATTAAAAGACAAGATTTTAGTAAATCATTTTAAGTGTTCTTTTCTGGATGAGACAAAGTGCTGTGCAATAAGTGATCTCAAAACATCATCATTAAAAGGCAACCAAAGCTCCATCTCTATGTAAAACACCTTTATTATATCTTTAGATTTATACGTGCTAAAAAAGGGAGATTATATGCTCTAGGCATAACTTCAAAATCTAGATCAATAAAGATCCCTCACATAAATGAACTGCAGCTAATATTATCCAGCAGAGCTTTGCTGCTAGCCTAGAACTCAGGACCTACCCCAAACCTTTGCAGGTATTTAGTAAGCCTCTCATTTACTGTAAGGGGTAGGAGATAGCGGGGCAGATTTGTCAACCCACTTTATCTGTGGTACTTCCTGCATTTACATGTGTATTTATCACCTTAAGAACCTGTCAAGAGCAAAGTGATTATTTACAACATCCTGCTTGCAAACAGTCCTGCTAGCCCCTCCAAGTTGCAGACTTGAAATCTGCAGCTTGGAGGTGTTGGAAAGGGTAAGTGTTAAGAGAGGTGGTGATTTGACACTGGCTGACAGCTTCTCTGCTGCACTGTGCTCTGCAAAGAACATAAAATGCCTCTGAGCAGAACAAATTTCTTCAGGAGAAAAGTGTTTTGAATCGAACTTAGGGGCCCAGTTGAACAGTTTCTATCCCTTCACCACGTTTCAGAGAACAAAGGGGCATGAAGACATTCAGCTACTACAGCAGTGAGTACCATGGATGCTAATAAATACATACAAAGTGCCCCATTTCCTCCTCGTTACATGCTTTGAGTCAGTTCTGTGTACAAAGATGCTGTGGGAGATCACTCCAAACTAAATACGAACCATGGTAGGTTGATATAACTCTGCCTCTTCTGACAGTTTGCAACCAAGTTCTTGTAGATGTCAGGGGAAAAGAGCCTAAACCAGAACCATTTACCTGAATTTGGAGCTATTTGGATAAAATGGGACCTAGGCCTCGACCCCTGATTCATTTATTCACTCTAAAAAATAAAAACAGGCACATCTATCAGACTACCAGCTCTGGAACAGTTTCAGAGTAACAGCCGTGTTAGTCTGTATCCGCAAAAAGAAGAACAGGAGTACTTGTGGCACCTTAGAGACTAACAAATTTATTAGAGCATAAGCTTTCGTGGACTACAGCCCACTTCTTCGGATGCATATAGAATGGAACATATAATGAGGAGATATATATACACACATACAGAGAGCATAAACAGGTGGGAGTTGTCTTACCAACTCTGAGAGGCCAATTAATTAAGAGAAAAAAAACTTTTGAAGTGATAATCAAGCTAGCCGAGTACAGACAGTGTGATAAGAAGTGTGAGAGTACTTACAAGGGGAGATAGAGTCAACGTTTGTAATGGCTCAGCCATTCCCAGTCCTTATTCAAACCGGAGTTGATTGTGTCTAGTTTGCATATCAATTCTAGCTCTGCAGTCTCTCTTTGGAGTCTGTTTTTGAAGTTTTTCTGTTGTAATATAGCCACCCGCAGGTCTGTCACTGAATGACCAGACAGGTTAAAGTGTTCTGGAACAAGAATCCTCATCCAGAAGAAATCTACTGATTCATCTCCTATAGCCCCAAAAGTTGTCCTCAGAGTGCGCTGTGTTTTTGTGTCTGAGTACTTCCTTAGTGGTTTAATCAAGTGCTATGCACTAGACATTTTTATTTCTCGTCTCTGCATTAAAGGAACCATCTTCAAATGGGAAAAAACTCCGCTTAATGCAATGCAGTTTAAAGATAACTTTCTCCAATGAAATAAGCTAGGAAAGGGGCTGTTTTCCTTCTGCAACTGCAGAGATCTGCTAGGTCAGAGTTCGGGTACTATGGCAATAAGAGCCATAGAACCAAATAGATTAGATTAGATCAAATAAATACCTGTCCAGATAGATAATTATCTACCTACTTTGAATTTCTTTAATACAGCAAAGGTGATACAGAAGCAAAACAGCAGCAATTATTTAATGTAGGACAAACAGGAGCCAAACTTGCAGCATAAAGCCAGACTCACCCCCTTGAGGCTGGCGTTATAAATCACAGTTCTGCAACAGGCTTTTATTTTGAGAGAGTGCAACACCATAGGTGAGATTATACAATTACATTCTCTGCTGGATAATAGCATCAAGCAGGTCCCAGGAAATTAAAGACAATGGTCGTTTCAGGCAGAGTAGCTCTGCTTGTTCAGATAGGAAACATTTTGTCTCTGACGCTGGGAGGGACCTGCGACAGGAGCTATTTTGCTTTTTATTGACGAAAGTTCTACCGATCGATCGGTCTTGGAGTTTTATCCTGCCGCCCATCACCATAGTATCTGGGCACCTTCGGTGCAAAATCAATAGCAACAGCCACGTCCCTACTGGATTTCATGGAGTCTCTGGCATGTCAGACCTCTGTTTGGGGTAATGGTTAGTTTTGTTTATACTGGGTGGAGGGGTGATGGGAGTGATGTTCTGTACATTTTTAAAAAAATACTCAAACCCTTATTTCCATGGTCTAATTGGCTGCAGCACACAACAAGCTTTCTTCTAGCCAATCAGCATGCCACAAGCCAGGAACAGGAATGCGATCCATTGCTACTTTACTCCGCCAATTTAAGCTGACGTGACAGTGTGAAATATCTCCCAATCCTGCAAGGGATTTCTTGAACACCCGAATGGGGCACAGCCACATCAGTGCCAAATACCCAGGTAAAATAATGTCCTTACTCCTACTCGAGACTCCCCTGTTCCTACATCCAAGGATCACATCACCCCTTTTGGCAACAGCATCAAAGATATTAAGTTAGTTTGACCAGATCTATTTTCCATAAACCCATGTTGACTGGCATAAATTATATTACCCTCCTTCAATTCTTTACTAAATCGAGTCCCATATCAGCCATTCCATTACGTTATCTGGGATCTGTGTCACACTGGTATGCTTATAATTCCTGGGTTGTCCAGTTTAGCCGTATTAAATATTGGCACAACATTAGTTTCTCCAAGACCTCTGGAACTTCCCCGGTGTTTCAAGACTTTTATTGAACATCAACATTAATAATCCACATGGCACCTGAGTCAGCTCCTTTAAAATTGTTGGATGCAAGTTATCCAGACCTGATTATTTAAAAATGTCTGACTTGAGAGATGCTGTGTAATATCATACTGAGTTACTGGTGGAATGGAAAGTATTTCATCAGCATCATATGACGAATACATCATCTGGCTTTTTCCCAAATGCAGAACAGAAATATGTGTTGAACACTCAGGCCTTTTCAGCATTGTTATTGACAATTCTACCATTCCCATCCAGGAACGGTTTGTTTTGGTTCCTTTTATTCCTAATACACTTAAAGAATTAATAGATTTAGACATTCATGGATTCCAAAGACAGAAGGGACCATTGTGACCATCTAGTCCAGGGGTCGGCAACCTTTCAGAAGTGCTGTACTGAGTCTTCATTTATTCACTCTAATTTATGGTTTCACGTGCCAGTCATACATTTTAATGTTTTTAGAAGGTCTCTATGTCTTTAATATATAACTAAACTATTGTTGTATGTAAAGTAAATAAAGTTTTTAAAATGTTTAAGAAGCTTCATTTAAAATTAAATTAAAATTCAGAGCCCCCCGGTGGGTGGCCAGGACCCGGGCAGCGTGAGTGCCACTGAAAATCAGCTCGCGTGCCGCGTTCGGCACGCATGCCATAGGTTGCCTACCCCAATCTAGTCTGTACAAAACAGGACATAGAACTTCCCCAAAATAATTCCTAGAGCATATATCTTTTAGAAAAACATTTAATTTTAATTTAAACTGTATCAGTGATGGAGAATCCACCACGATCCTTGGTAAATGGAAATTGCTTCTTATTGTCCTTAAAAATATGAGCTATAGATTTCTCCTGGTGTCCTTTTGGCATCAGTTCCTAGCTTCTAGTTTATATTCACTGCTATCAACTTCTTTACCCCCACATTTTACTTGTATATCTATAAATGTTATAGCTGCTTTTATTTCCTTGCTAAGCCAGGTTGCTATTTTAACCACCATAGCCTTCTTTCTCAATTGTAGCTTTTTGAGCAGCTAGGGAAATATTCTTCACTTTTTCAGTTTCAATTCCTTCTCCCAGCTCATTTTGCTTATAATTGTTTTCAGCATTGTGAAATTGGTCCTTTCAAAGCACCAAGTATATATTTATTGGTTTGGACTTTACATTTGTTATGTGCAAACAGAATGGTTAAGTCATGAACACTTGCACGTACACAATCATTAATTTTTAGTTCTACAATCAATCCCTCCTTATCTGTCAAGACAGGGTCCAAGACAGACTTCCCTGTGGTGGATGCAACACTTTTGGAGTTAGGAAATGATCATCTATACTTTTTAGAAATGTCAAGGATGTTTTAATTCTGGCAGCATGAGACCTTCAGCATGTCACTCAGAATGAAGTCCCCCAGGACATAGCAGCTTCCCCCCCCACACACACACATACCATATATAAGGATCACACTGCAGAGGGACTTGCATCTTGTTTAAAGCACCGACATACTTCTTACCGTTGCAGAGTTATGCTGTGGCTCTAGCTAAGAACTGTCATCTGGTGGACTCCACATGCAATCCAGGAATAATTGAGTTCTGCTCCCAACTGTGTCAACTTGGGCAAGTCACCTAACCATTTTGTGCTTCAGTTTCCCTATCGGTACAATGTGGATAATAATTTGTACCGGTGTGTGAGGATTCACGGATTCATGTCTTTATAGTACTCTGACTACTGTACATCAATTCTAGTATCAGCGTTCTTGTTGTCAGACCCCACTATGCCCTTTTGACATCCCTCTGCCTGGCGAGTAGCTATGTATGCAAGAAGAGACACTTCTCTCTGGATACACACACAACTTCTTCTCATGCCAATGAGAGTTACGCACAAGGTCAGGCAAGACCAGATCTCCTAACCTTTGCAGGAGCTGTCTGGTTACGTGGTTCTGGCTGGGAAAGTTTTGCAAACCCTACCAGCTTTTCCTTTCTTTCTTTCTTCACTTCACTAGTGTAAATCAGGATTAGGGCCAATGAAGACAATGAAATTAAACCAGTGTGTCCAGTGGTGGGAGAGGGGAATGAAGCTTTCGGGAATCCATGCTGTTCTTGTTTCTCTATAGGATTTCTTCCATATTTAGAATATCCACACTATGGCCTGGTCTATACTACGAGTTTAGGTCGAATTTAGCAGCGTTAAATCGAATTAAGCCTAGACACGTCTACCCGACGAAGCCCTTTTTTTCGACTTAAAGGGCCCTTTAAACCGGTTTCTTTACTCCACCTCCGACGAGGGGATTAGCGCTAAAAATCGGCCTTTGCGGGTCAGATTTGAGGTAGTGTGGACGGAATTCGACGTTATTGGCCTCTGGGAGCTATCCCACAGTGCTTCATTGTGACCGCTCTGGACAGAACTCTCAACTCAGATGCACTGACAAGATAGACAGGAAAAGCCCCGCGAACATTTGAATTTCATTTCCTGTTTGCCCAGCGTGGAGAGCACAAGTGACCACGCAGACCTCATCAGCACAGGTAACCATGATGGAGTCCCAGGATCGCAAAAGAGCTCCAGCATGGACAGAACGGGAGATACGGGATCTTCTCGCCATATGGGGAGACGAATCAGTGCTAGCTGAACTCCATAGCAGTAAACAAAATGGCAAATATTAGAAAAAGTCTCAAAGGCCATGAAGGACAGAGGCCATAACAGGGACGCACAGCAGTGGCGCGTGAAAATTAAGGAGCTAAGGCAAGCCTACCACAAAGCCAGAGAGGCAAACGGAAGGTCCGGGGCAGAGCCGCAAACATACCGCTTCTACGCGGAGCTGCATGCCATGCTAGGGGGTGCAGCCACCACTACCCCAACCGTGGGCTTTGACTCCATCAATGGAGAATCACGCAACAGGGAAGCAGGTTCGGGGTACGAGGAAGATGATGATGAAGACCATGAACATAGCTCACAGCAAGGAAGCAGAGAAACCGGTTTCCCCAACAGCCAGGATATGTTTATCACCCTGGACCTGGAACCAGTAACCCCCGAACTCACCCAAGGCATGCTCCCAGACCCTGAGGGCACACAAGGGACCTCTGGTGAGTGTACCTTTGTAAATATTACACATAGTTTAAAAGCAACGTGTTTAATGATTAATTTGCCCTGGCAATCGCGGACGGTACAGCTACTGGAAAAGTCTGTTAACATGTCTGGGGATGGAGCGGAAATCCTCCAGGGACATCTCCAGAAAGCTCTCCTTGATGTACTCCCAAAGCCTTTGCAAAAGGTTTCTGGGGAGGGCTGCCTTATCCTGTCCGCCATGGTAGGACACTTCACCACGCCAGACCAGTTACACGTAATCTGGAATCATTGCATAACAAAGCATGGCAGCGTATAGTCCCGGTGTTTGCTGGCATGCAGACAATATCCATTCCTTATCTCTCTTTGTTATCCTCAGGAGAGTGATATCATTCACGGTCACCTGGTTGAAATGGGGTGATTTTATTAAGGGGACATTTAGAGGTGCCCGTTCCTGCTCTGCTGAACAGAAATGTTCCCCGCTTTTAGCCACGCGGTGGGGGAGAGGGGTGAAGTGATCATCCCAGAGAATTGGGTGTGGGGGAGAAGTGGGGTTAGTTGCAAAAGCTTTGTACTGGTCGCCATTGCCAGGGCAAATTAATCATTAAACACGCTTGCTTTTAAACCATGTGTAATATTTACAAAGGTACACTCACCAGAGGTCCCTTGTTACTGGCTCCAGGTCCAGGGTGATAAACATATCCTGGCTGTTGGGGAAATCGGTTTCTCCGCTTCCTTGCTGCTGTGAGCTATCTACATTATCTTCATCCTCATCTTCCTCGTACCCCAAACCCGCTTCCCTGTGTGTTTCTCCAGTGAAGGAATCATAGCACACGGTTGGGGTAGTGATGGCTGCACCCCCTAGGATCGCATGCAGCTCTGCGTAGAAGCGGCATGTTTGCGGCTCTGCCACGGACCTTCCGTTTGCCTCTCTGGCTTTGTGGTAGGCTTGCCTTAGCTCCTTAATTTTCACGCGGCACTGCTGTGTGTCCCTGTTATGGCCTCTTCCTTCAAGGCCTTGGAGACCTTTTCTAATATTTGCCATTTCGTTTACTGCTATGGAGTTCAGCTAGCACTGATTCGTCTCCCCATATGGCGAGCAGATCCCGTATCTCCCGTTCGGTCCATGATGGAGCTCTTTTGCAATCCTGGGACTCCATCACGGTTACCTGTGCAGATGAGCTCTGCGTGGTCACCTGTGCTCTCCACGCTGGGCAAACAGGAAATGAAATTCAAACGTTCGCGGGGCTTTTCCTGTCTACCTGGTCAGTGCATCTGAGTTGAGAGTGCTATCCAGAGTGGTCACAATGAAGCACTGTGGGATAGCTCCCGGAGGCCAATAACGTTGAATTCCGTCCACACTATCCCAATTCCGACCCGCTAAGGCCAATTTTAGCGCTAATGCCCTCGTCGGAGGTGGAGTAAAGAAACCGGTTTAAAGGGCCCTTTAAGTCGAAAGAAAAGGCTTCGTCGTGTGAACGTGTCCAGGCTTAATTCGATTTAACGCTGCTAAAGTCGACCTAAACTCGTAGTGTAGACCAGGCCTTAGAGGTTTTCAAGGTCAGGCTTGACAAAGGCCTGGCTAGAATGATTTAGTTGGGGATTGGTCCTGCTTTGAGGAGGGGGTTGGACTAGATGACCTCCTGAGGTCCCTTCCAACCCTATTCTATGATTCTGTTTATATATATATATACACACACACACACACACACACACACACACACATATACACTATTTGGCTGTGTTGGTTTTATTTTAGTACAATGTATTTGAACCAAATTGTTGTAAAAGTATGTCAGTGTGACAGTTTCAGTAGGGGCCCAGTGCACAAAGTGTGGGTGGATTTTGTCAGAATGCATGGAGACAGCTAATCCTTCATCTCACGAATACCTGAAATCTAAATCAAAAGTGAAAGTTGCAAGCTTAAAAACCTTAGTGAAAAGCAACAATGAAGACTTTGAAAGAAACGAATGTCCCCTCACGCCTCACTGGATCTGTCCTAACTGATTTATTATCTTAATTATGCTCACTATTATTTCAAGAGCAATATACATGTATTGCTGGTAACAATGCCGGCATCCCTACGGACTTTCAATCACTGTTAACGTCAGCGGAACATGAACTTCAGGGTCTCACCCTCGGTATATTTCTCTGGTTTTCTGAAAGAAGCCTCTATAGCTTAAACTATTTTCATCCAGAAACGTGATGTTGTTTGAAAGGAGCCCTGGAATGAAGTCAAATTATATCAGGCTCTATCTATTCTGCTGTTGCTGCTACTTCTCCTCAACAATAGATTTTGGCACTAGGAGTGCATTAGAAATGATGTTTGGCCATTAATGTTGACAACAACGTGCTAATAAGTAGTCTTGTAAAGAACCAGTTTAATCTAAATTGGTTTTATAGAGAGCAATGTGATCTAGTGGTTAATGCTATCCTGGTGACTCTACTTACTGTATGCAGAAAATGGGGAAAGGTAGGTAGTAACCATCTCATCATAAAATATCTGTCAATGTGTTTCTTTAGTACAACATACAAGGCTATATTTACCTAGACCAATTTTCACTTCTGCTGTTAAACTGTACTTTAGAAATTGGCTGTTTTGTTGTGGTATCTGAGCACGATACACACATATGTGTACACAAAGGCTAATGCAGGACCATGCACACATTCTCATGCACAGCAGTTTATTTTTCTTTACTGCTCCTTGTAACATTAACAGAAAAATATTCAAAATATTCAGACGTGTTGAATTTTGCCTCCCACGCTCAGTCCTGGCTGCAGGGGTCTGCACCTGTGGGACATAGGGGTAGTAAGGTCAATGCATGAGGTATGGTTCTGCCACTGAAAATGACTTGTAGTCAGTACAGCACAACTACTCAGGGGCCTTCAGCCTCTTGAGATGATGAGGAGGTCTGTGAATATACAGTATCTGGATCTGTAGGACACAGATATTTCAGATTATTCTGCAGTCAATATTTCCTGCTCAACTGTGCCCATTCTGCTCCACAGCTTGATCAGTAATTTGTCCCTCATGTTGCGCAATCTTTCAAGATGACTGTTTTACTGCCATAAATTTTTCAAATCTCTGCTGTGTTGCCATATATTCGCTCCTTAGGAATGGAAGCTAAAGACCCACTTGGAGCCGTTAGCAATAAGCATGCCTAGCGCAGTAACCGTAGCAAAAACTGCTTTTGAGATAGAGACGCTCGACGATATGTCAAAGGAAAATTAGCCCACGGAGAAAATCAGAAGCACAGGGCATTTAATGGATGCCTTCCCTGCTATGGATTGGAAGTCGAGGAACAGGCAGTAGGAGGGAGAAAAATGATTTTGCAGGTATACATTCTAGCCTGTAGCATCACATATAGGAGCTCTCTTCAGATGCTCAAAGCCTATCCTAGCACCTTCGGTCCTAGCATTTATTGAATGGCATGTGTGCTCTTCCTCCACATTAATATTTCAGATACAGGATTGCTTTTCTGGGCAAACACATTGTGGTCTTTTACTGTACTGATAGTAAACAATGCCTATTATTCCTTCAGACGAGACATTTGGCACAAAATTCCCTACACCTGGACAGCCTGAGCGGCAGCAGATTAACATCAGGAGCATTCAATCTATTCACGGAAAAAGAATATTGATGAGGCTGTCAATACCATTCATGAGAATCACTTGTCTATGACAAGGCAAGAGATTCCAAAGAGCCCTCGGTTCCTAGAGACCAAGCCAAAGGACATGGTACTTTCTTTCTTTCCCTTAGTTTTCTCAACATCAGAATTTTAATCAGCTTGTCTCTGCTATTCCCCACATTTCGGTCTCCATAGCAAACATTTGGTTATTCATTGCCTTGTTTATGAGGGGAGCCAATAACACCACATTCCACCTGCACCTTCCTGGGCTTCTCTTAAAAACCCAACATATTTCTTTATTTTATGTCAAAAAATAGAATATTGTTCAAGCACCTGAAGCCATAAAGTTTACACTGAAGAAAAGTGTTATAGCTGCTTCTAGAGCAAATGCGGTAATGAATATGCAGCTCAAGGCGAAATCTGAAGGCGACTGCATATTCAGTAATTTTACTGCGGGATTTTCAAGGAGAAACTTGCAAACAAATGTGAATGTCTTTCAAACGGCTGCAAGTGCTTCTGTATGGAGCTGAAAACTCACCAGGACTTCCCGAGAAAGCCGATATTTAATTTACAGTGTAAATCCCCCAAAGGAACTGCTGCAGCTCTCTGCATGGAGACAGCTAGAAGGAAGAGCTGCATTACAGATGCGAGCTGTGAGAGCTAGCAGCTATCTAAGAGCAAATGGGCTCATTACTCAGAGGGAAGGTGAGACATAGAACCAGAGAGAGAGCACCTGCTCTAAATATGGATTTAAATGACATTGGAGGAGAAAACTCCAAGAGATTCATTCAGGTAAACCAACGTTCATCTGCATTTATCCCAAACTCTTTGGTCTGGAAATCACATGAGGAGAGTTTCTCTGAGATTTCCAGTTCCTCTGGCTTCAAGATGGGTCTGACTCAGGAGCGCGCAAGGAGACTTCACCCAGGATTATTATTACTATTTGTCTTGCTGTAGCGCTCAGAGCCCTGTGATGGCATGTGCTGTACAGACATACAACAGGGATGCTGCTTGTCAAGCTTGTCATGTAAGTAGCACAGCTGAGCAGCAGAAGCACACAAAAGAAAAATAAAAAACAAGCTTTTCTGACCCTTGCATCAGCTTTGAGTCACTTCTTGCTTCCTCCAAGCCCCAATAGCCAGGTTCAGCTGAACGATGCATAAATCTAGGTACTTACGTGGCCGTCATCCCCACCGTATCTCTCTATAGGTGGGCCCTGACTACTCTGCATGCAGAAGTTTCACCCGAACCCCGGTGCCACATTTGTTCAGGGAGCTCAGCTACAAGACAACCATCTCCAACCGCTATCCCCTTATCCTTCCAGCGTGATTCTCCAGGCTAGGGGTAAAAACCTCTCTTCCTGCCTCCGCTCCCCTCCCCTCAGCCTCCCTTCCAGCGTTGTGTGTGTTTTGTATTCACCCCTCACTAGATACGTTGCAATGACCTCTGTGTGCATTAACCAGAGAATCAAGTGACCTCATAGCTTAGGGTTACCATTCGTCCGGATTCCCCCAGACATGTCCGGATTTTTGAGCTAAAAATAGCATCCGGGGGGAATTTGTAAATGTCCGGACTTCCCTCCCCCCCCGCCCCCCGCCATGCAGAGTGCGCGCGGCTAACAGGGCAGCCGGCCTGATGGTGTCACTTACATGGGGCTCCGACAGCCAGAGAGAGCCCCTCCTCCTCTCCCCTGCAGCAGAGATCACTCCCTCCCTCCCTGCATTCGCAGATCGCCTCTGGCAGTCTGGAGCTCCTCCCCCACTCCTCCTCCTCCGCCAGCCAGCGTGCCGGGACGAACGGCTCAGGCCGTTCCTGAGCAAGCTCACAGAGACATTAGGCGAAGGCCAACAACAAGGGGGGCAGGGGGTCGGAGAAGGGGCAGGGAGGTTTTGGATGGGGCAGTCAAGAGACGGGGGGGCGGGAGTTCAGGGGGGGGCTTTCTGGGGGAGGATGTGGATAAGGTTTTGGGCAGTCAAGGTACAGGTAGGGGGTAGGGTCCTGGAGGGCAGTTAGGAGCAGGGGTCCCAGGAGGAGGCAGTCAGGGGACATGGAGTGAGGGGAGGGGTTGGGAGTTCTGGGGGGGCTGTCAGGGGCCAGGAATGGGGAGAGGGATCGGAGCAGTCAATGGGACAGGGAGCAGAGGGGTTTAGATGGGTTGGGAGTTCTGGGGAGGGCTGTCAGGGGGGGGAGTGGTTGGATGGGGCGTGGAAGTCCGAGGGGTCTGTCTGGGGGTGGGGGTGTGGATAAGGGTTGGAGCAGTCAGGGTACAGGTAGGATCCTAGGGGGCCAGTTAGGATGGGGGGAGGGTCTCAGGAGGGGGCAGTCAGGGGACAAGAGGCAGGGAGGCTTAGGTAGGGGGTGGAGTCCTGGGGGGCAGTTAGGGGCAGGGGTCCCAGGAGGGGGCAGTCAGGGGACAAGGAGCGGGGGGAGGGTTGGGGGTTCTGAGGGGGGCGGGAAGTGGGAGGGGCAGGGGCGGGGCGAGGACAGGACAGGGGCGGGGCTCCTCCCGTCCTCTTTTTTGCTTGCTGAAATATGGTAACCCTATTATAGCTGCAATGGGCTTCGTTTACAGGAGAAACAGCCGTGTTAGTCTGTATCCACAAAAAGAAGAACAGGAGTACTTGTGGCACCTTAGAGACTAACAAATTTATTAGAGCATAAACTATGCATCCGAAGAAGTGGGCTGTAGTCCACGAAAGCTTATGCTCTAATAAATTTGTTAGTCTCTAAGGTGCCACAAGTACTCCTGTTCTTCTTTTTGTGTTTACAGGAGAGTTTCACAAGGATTTCCCTGCAAAGTGGTTTCTGGCACAGACGGAAAAGCAATTGCACCTTTGAAGGGAGAAAGACATTTTAATAGTGAAGCTTTGTTGACAAAAGCCTTGGGAACACGATTTAGCACATTGTTCATGTAGCACAGTTCTTCTGATCTGAATCCCCAGGCTCTCCACAGGGCAGAGCCAGGCCTTGCAAAGGGCACTGTGCTCAGGGTTACCTACTCAGGCCACCTACTTCTGCATTTTTCCCCACCCACAGATTATATATAAAGATCAATCCCACCATTTCAAATTGTGCTTGAAGGACACGGAGTATTCAGTGCAGTCAGAGCTGGATGAAAAGGTCACCTGCCTTTAGAAGTCGCTTGGCTTTACATCCAGCCGAGAAACAAGCCCAGTGAAGAAAGGTGCCCTTAGAACATGCCATTGAAAACCCTCTGCGTGTTAAAAGACTTTCCAAGTCTCTCTGACATTCCATTACCTAAATGCCATGCAGAGTAGGAGCTCTGCACTGGGTGGGCGCTCAGCACTCGCATTTCACATCAGAGTTAGGAACACAGGAGCAGATTCATGGCCCGTCTAGCCCAGTGCCCTGTCTCCAATATTGTCCAGCACCCGATGCTTCAGAGGACGGTGCAAGAAACTCCTAATACCCAAAAAGAAGAACAGGAGTACTTGTGGCACCTTAGAGACTAACAAATTTATTAGAGCATAAGCTTTCGTGGACTACAGCCCACTTCTTCGGATGTACTCCTGTTCTTCTTTTTGTGGATACAGACTAACACGGCTGCTACTCTGAATCCTAATACCTAGAAGTAGTTAGGAGGAGAAGGAGAAGGGGCTGAACCCCATGCAGGTCAAATGCTATCATGTATATAAGCCAGACTGGTTTTATCCAAAACCAACCCAGATTACACCCCAGATGCATAATGATTTTAGTGAACATGAGGTTTGTATTCTTTTACTCCCACCCCCTTTCTCCAGGAATTTTGCTTTCTATTTTCCATGGGCTCCTTTGTCACCACATGCTGCAGACAGCCTGAAAACACCTGGCGTGCACTGTACTACTTTGTCCTATTAGTGTTTCTTCATCTGCTCATCCAGTCATTCTGTTTCTTCCTTGATTCTCCCACAGAGAGAAAAACAGGTGAGCCAACCACAATGCAGAATGCTTGTCAGATCAAAGCACTGCAGCATGTTGTTACCTAGCAGTGACTTTATCAGGCATCCAGATTTGGATAATTCATTGCAGTGGCACAAACAGTAACAATGACAGAAAACGGAAGAGGCCAGATTTCTCTGATAACGTATTGTAATGGAAAGAGTTCACACAAGTGTCCCTAAAACTATCATCTTGGGGTTACAGTTCTAGTTGTAATTCAAGTGCTTGGTCTTCCTCAGTTTTGGTAAGTGGTATTCAGATCACTCATCACAGATAGTAAGTGTGAAAAATCGGGACAGGGGTCGGGGGTAATAGGCACTTATATAAGTCCAAGCCCTGAATATCAGGACTGTCCATATAAAATCGGGACATCTGGTCACCCTACTCATCACCTACTTATCTCCATTTGTAAACTAATTAACATCGCTAAAGCAACATCCTGTGCAGCTCAATACCACAATGTGAATGGACCTTGCTAGCTTATTTTCTGCATTTGGATAAATGCAGCTTCATTGCCAGCAAATACCCCAACTCCTGCTACACACTTCAGTGCGCTCAGGAGCCGCATCCTGGATTAAAAGCAGTGTTAGAGAAAGGGGGTGGTATTCGTGGATTTTAATGCAGATGATAGCTGAGGTGCAGTAGCTGTATATGGGAGACACAGAGCAGCAGAGGGGAGAGAGTTGTAACAGACAAAATGAGCACAGTTTTTTGTTGCATGTCTTGTTGCAAGTGAAGATATGCTGCAAACATTCAGATTCTTTTGTCATTTTTCCTACTACTCTTGCCCTTAGAAATATCGCTCAGTATCTGCAGAATTGTCAACAAATTGTTGGGTTTTTTTTATTCCCTGGCAAAATAGTGCGAAAGAAAGCAAGAAATAAAGGAGTTATTCCTGATGTCTCAGAGATGGAGAAGAGAAATTAAGTGAAACTGACTATTCCTGTTTGGCAAGATTAAAACCTCCTTGTTTCATATGCCTTCCCCTCACTCCCCCCATTTTCTCACAGAGAAATGTCTAATTTTATATGCAGAGTGCAGCTGAGATTTCACTCCATGGCCTAGAGGTGCAGACTATTCCCACTGCACTAACGTCAGCGCTCAAGGATAGATCATACGGTGGTAGTTTCAAGGTTTCTCTGTCTCTCTCTACATATAATCTAGATCTTTGCATGGAAGAGGCTACTCAAAATAAATTGTAATGTGTTAATGGCTATAAACCAAGCCATCAGATGCATGGATCTATCTTGGGGGTGTGGTATATGCAGAATTACATGCCCAGAATCTGATCTTGCACTATTGAAGACAATGGCTGGAGAAGGATCAAGCCCCCAAATATCAGGAGCTGTGAAGTCATCCTGACATGCTTCCAAGTGGTGGGTGTGGGGTTGTGATTATTAAGGCACAGACAGCTTGTGAAATGAACAATTGGATTATTTTTATTTGAACGTTACAGAACAGCAATGGGAGCCAGCTGTAAAATGCAGCCTGCGCCAGTCTGTTCTACCTTCCCCTGCAATCACCCCATCTTCCAAAACAAACCACCACCTTTGGCCGCTGCAGTCACACCCACACTGCATTGCAACAGCAGCTGACCCACACACTGGGAGCCTAAAAAAAAAAAAAAAAAAAAATGAAGGACAGAACAGCACAAGACCATTCTATGTGCCAGTGCTTCAGGACAGCCCAAGGCCCATCAGGGTCCTAATCCTATTACAGAGCTAGAGGAGACTGCAGGCTGCCGCTAACCCTGCATAGGTCTCCAGGGAACCAGATGTAGCTTTGGTCCAAATCTCTTTTCTGCATATTGGCATCCATGCCTAGACATTATTATCCCATGCAGAGAAGTGCATATGGTTATAAACAGCCTTGTCTCATGGTTGAGCAGGGACCCTGTTCCTATAAGTCCTGACACAAAGACAGACCAATGAAATGTAGTTTGGGCACAGAAAATTCATTGTTGTGTCCATTTAAGGCCCTTTCTGGGTATTTCTACTGAAAACCTAAGCTTGGTGCACGCCTCAGAAAACCCTGCAAATATTCACTCCATTGACTATTAGAGTGTGCAATGGCTGTGTTCAGACCCCAGCTGTTTCTGTTTATTTGTGCTGCAGTCAGATCCAAAAGAGCCCAATCAGAATCAGGGCCCCACTATGCTAGGGGAAGATTTGATCCCCCACCTAAGTTGATTATAATCTAAGAAACCCCCGTGTGTGTTTTCTCTGGACATTTTAATGAACAAATTTATTACTAAAACTGGTTAGAAAAATAGATTTTTTTCCCCTTGGGAGAAGTTTTTTTTGGGGGGATGGAAGGGAGAGAATCACAGAAATTGAAATCAGTTGAAAAAATCTCAGTTTTCCTGTAGGAAGTTTCAGACCAATTTGACATGAGCAGTTATTTCAAATGGACAATTCAAAGTAAAACGGTCATTTCCATTTCATTTTGAATAATGCTTAAGAAAGACGTCGTATCAAAATGTCATTTTGTTTTAGCTTCTTAAACATCAAACACAAAGCATCATTTGAAGTTGAAATGAAACAAAAATTTTAGTTTCAACATTTCCTGCAGGAATTTTTTTTGATCTGAATTGACATTTTTCTGTGAAAAGTTTCAGTTCTGACCAAACAATATTTGATCCTATATTTACTGGCATTGGGATTGATTGGTATGTATTTGACCATACATTTATTGGTTGTAGGAGACCGTGAACTTTAAATGCCATTATTTATCGTTTATTTTACAGCAGCATCTAGGGTTCAGTCAGGATAGGGCTCCATTGTGCTAGCTGCTGAATGAACATACTAGACAATATTAGTGGAAAGCAAATTTCGAACTTGTAAAAGGCAAATATTCTCACTGGAAACCTGATTTGTTCATCCAGCCAGGGAACAAACACCTTGTGACTCCAGCGTCCAATTAAAACGAACCATCCCCGCTCAACTCTCAGAAACTCAGAATTATTCACAGAAATGAAGTGTTCAATCATTCTGAATGACTGATCTCTCTGGGTAAGTCACACACTGCTCGCTCCATCTCAGAGCAGAAAAAAGAATCTAAGTCCATGCAATAAATTATTCACTACAAATTATTTGCTCAGGTTTCATTAAACCACATCCATTGTATATTGGGAAAGAGAAGGAGACAGATGTATGAAGATTTGCTATTGACATCTGGGATAGAAGCAGTTCTCCATTGCATCTGTTTTCCAAAGAATCACACTCCACAGAAAGCAAGTTAACGCTGCAAAGATCAATGATGAACTTGCCTATGAGTCAGCCTAAGAGTTACAAGACGAGTCTACAATAGAGAGAGAAAAAAATACTCAGCGAGAGAGTTAGCAAACTATCCAATCTCCAAAGCCCAAGAACACGCGCAAGTTTTATCCTGGACACGCTGCAGTACAAGACTCGTTGCCAGATTGTCAGATGTGCCCAGCCTCCAGAGTTGGGGCTTGATTTCCAAATGGGCTCAGCTCCCATTGTGGGAGCTGCTGGCAGGGGCGGCTCTGTGTGTTTTGCTGCCCCAAGCACGGCAGTCAAGCGGCTTTCAGCGGCGCGCCTGCGGGTGGTCCCCTGGTCATGCCGATTTGGCCGTGTTTCTGCGGGAGGTCTGCCGGTCCCGCAGCTTTGGCGTATCCGCCGCCAAATTGCCGGCGAATCCGCAGGCCCGGCAGACCTCCCCGCAGGTGCGCCACCGAAGGCAGCCTGACTGCCGTCCTCACAGGGACCGGCAGGCCGCCCCCCGCAGCTTCCTGTCCCAGGCCTGCACTTGCTGCTCTGGTGCCTGGAGCTGCCCCTGGCTGCTGGGTGTTGAGAACTTATGAAAATCTGGCTCACTGGCACCACGTATGGTATCTTAAAGGGAACAGGGATGAGCCTGGGAAGGTCATAACCCATTTTTGCACAATTAATCTTTTCTTATGGGGCTGAAACATGAGACTTTAGTGACAAACAGCCAGCTATTTCCACAGGAAAAGAGGGTTTTTCTTTAAAAAGACCAGCTCTGCAGGGAGTATGCTCTTGGAGCAAAAGCTGTTTTTGGAGTTTCTTCTAAATTGGGACATAAATGGTGTTTGTTCAATAGCTACAACTGTAGGAGAACAACTAAAATCTGTCCCAGAAAATTCCTTCCGAAATTTTGCATCAAAGAATCCATCTCCTGAAATGGCAGCAGAGACCACAGCAGGTACAATGTGGCCAAAGGGTACGTGTGCCACACTTCACAGCATACAAAATCCAAGAGATTTATTTAAAAAAAATAAAACACTTAAAAATCAAAGACAAATGCAAGATACAACCAGAAGGTAAAAATCAAATAGAATGAATCAATTGCACAGCTATGCCTCTTCCCCCTGCCGCTTCCATTCCCCGTAGCAACATTCCCAAGAAGCCATTGCTTGTTCTTAAAGATTGTGTCTCAAGACTGGAGGTATCACCAAGAGCTACACTATAGGGCTTATGTCCTGCCTCCGGCATTCAGCAGTAGGTTAATCCAGGGAATAGAACAGTCTATGGAGCAGTCATGGTCTCACCCATATTCAAAAGCATCCAAATACCTGGGAGGCATTGTGTTTTATACAGGCTGGGTCAGAAGGTAACATTCTACTCTGGAGCGCAAAGAAACAAAGACAGAAGGGGTCTGGGCTGCCAGGAGAACAGACACTGCTGCGTCTGCTGGAAGAGCAGCTCAGAGCCAGCCGAAGAGAAAGAGGAACAAATACTGAGATGGATGGAGAGGAGTCTGCTGGCTCCAATATGCTGGGGAAGCAAGCTGAAGATCTCTCCTAGCTATTGGTGCCATTAGCACAGCACCTGCTTCTCGCAAGCAGCTCAACATCTTTGCTGTATCAGAAGGAAGCTCCGGGTTGGGTCTTTGCCACTCCAATTTCTTGAGGTGGACGGGCATGTCTGGCTTGTCCCTTCAGATTTCCAGCTCACTGCACGCATTGCGTCACAGAGCCTGGTAGGCATGGTTACATACTAGAGCTGCTGCGCCTGATGTCAGCAGTGTCTGCTGGGATTGCACAGGTATGACAAACTAGCCTGACACATCGCTCCAGAAATATACGACATAAAACCAGGTTGTTTTCCCCATTTCCAAAACATCTGCTGCGAATTAACAACTCAGCTTACACCAGCAATTACACGGACAGATGAAACGAGGCTGCTAGCATACCCCATTGCTCACAGGTAGCAGTTCCTATTTTCTGCACTAGTGCCTCCGTCTCCTGTGGACTGAAATTTGGCTTCCTCTTTCAGCATTATCAAGAGCTGGAAGGTTGCTGCCTTAGAGTTGGCAATAGCTGCTGGGAATGTCCGTTTCAATCTCTAGGTAAGCCAGGGTAGTATATACAGGGCTAGGCTGTTTTGACAAGTTCCTTATAAATAAATATGTGCTGTTATAATTGTCCTTATTTATTAACGACATTTCCTCATCTACCATGCACGAATCAAGGCTCTTGTCTGTTTCCACTGCTAACAGTGGGACAAATTCTCTGTCAAATTTACACCCATGGCAAAACATTCATGTAAACCAGAGGTGAGGTTTGGGCAAACCAATCTGTTCCGATGTGTCCTGAGGATTGACAGAATTGTCATTTTGTTGAAAACGATGCAAATCTTGATGGCATCAGCTGAGTTTTGCGTTGAGTTTCACATTCACTAAGTCATTAAGACCCTTGCACAAAAGAGCCCCCACCCTCAAGCTGCCTGTAAAAATTCCCTTCCCCCTAGAGCTTTCCAGTGTTCTAGTTTGGGAAAGATGGGTCCCATTTCAGACTCACACCTGTCACTGATTACTAACAGCACAGCCGGGGTGGATATGAGAGAGTATGACTGAAGTCCATTTGTGATTAATACTCCACAGCCTGTCCTCTAGTGCTAATGCGTTCACCTTCCATTTATCCCAGCACAGCCCCACACAGTAGCCAAACCAGCAATCTGCGTACAGTATTCATTTCTGACTCCTATATATCTGACTGACACCAAGCCAGCCTCACATTTACAATCATTTACACCCCTTTCCTCCGGAATGCCATGCAGCATATTCCCTACAGCCCAAAGAGAGTATGCTCTGGTCTCTGATGTCAAGACGGGGTATGTACTGTATTATTTTCCTCTTACTAGCATTATACAACAAGATATCCTTCTGCGATTCCCTCCCTGTTCAATGGGAATTTATTTAATTTTGTTTTGATGATGTGCAGTGCTGTTAATTGCTGTTCTAACATCTCTAATGATATATCCTTCCTAATTGTTTATAGCTTGCCTACCTCTTAAGTGCTTAAATACATTCAAATACTAATCTATTCGCTGCAAAATTAGAAATTTCTTCTCAGCAATGGATAGCACAGCACATTTAATATGAAAACTTGAGTTCAAATTGCTGAACTCTTAATTGAGCTCACTAACTACATTCTTTTTGAAACCTAGTTTTTCAATATAGTCTTCAAATTACAGAACTAACTTTGCAAGTTTAGACAGCAGCAAGAAGAGATGCAGCAGGCAATGTTACAATGGCATTATTTAAACATTGGATACACAATTAGAGAACAATATAACCAGCAATAAAATTATTTTTAATTTAAATAGCGTTGTTCTGCATTTACATTTTTGATTGCATTTTAAATACTACTTGGCCAGTTACAAAATCCGCTGCAAAGGTTTCTTCTTTTCATGCATTTCCTTTCTATAATGGATTGGTTCAATAATCTTATAAAAGATAAGTTTTATACACAAGTTATTAACGTAATGAGACCAAGCGGAACAACAAATGTTCCATACATTGGGGTAGCATTACCAGACATTCCTAAGTGCCAAAGAAAAAAACTTAGAAAATCAAGTCCAGGCCATATATTGAGTGGATGTAGCGCAGGGACTTCTTTTACTGTTCTCTAAGCATGGGAATTTTAAAGAATAGTCTCTACATTTCTGTATCAATATTCAATGGTAGCCCAAAAAGTGACTCCATTATAGCAGAAGAATTCTGCAGTTTTCAGCAATATATTATAGCCACTGCATAACTTCATTCTAACAAATTTAGGCTCTGAGTAACAAAGAAAATCTTACCTCATAATGTGCCACCCGCTGAGATTCTGATATTAGCTGAGCACTGCACACTTTGCAATAGCTTTCAGTGAATAATTCTTGGTCAATATCAGACGACTTCATCTGCTTACAGTGATACAAACAGACAATAGAACAGAACGAATGATTATTTTCAATACTAGCACATACCACGGACAATATAGAACAGTTAAATTTCACAATGATCCATGAAGAGTGGAGCAAGCCAACATTCCGAGGAAGTTGGATGTTCTCCAAAATGTCATTACAAGCAAACGAAGCTGTAGCATCTTAAATTCTGTAAGAGATAGTTGGCAACCCCAGCTAGATACCATTGTATGGAATTCTCAAATAAATGGGGAGTTGTGCATCCAGTAGGGACTGCAGATAATCTATTTATTTCTATTCTTGAATGATTTGGAACCATCAAGTTATGCACACAACTAGCCTATGTAAATACACGTTCTTATTGCTGATACCCTCCCTTCTCCGCCTTCTTACTGTCTGTTACATTTACTTGCTGTGTCTTTCTTAAATTGGATCATAAATAAACTTCAGGACAAGAACCATGATACCCTGTAATACAATAGGATCCCATTATAGGCTTGGCCTTCTGGTTTCCATTACAATGTAATAAATAAAATAATAATAAAGGACTCAAAGGAAACAGCAGAAAGCAAATAAAATGTTCTCAGCCTGTAAAAGAAAATCCAGACCTAAAAACGTTTACCTTTTTAATAAACATAATTCATTATTGCTGGTATTATTTCCGGATTTCCACAATGAAAAGCCAGACATGGAATTAATTACAAAAGACCCACCCCTCAACCACACACACACCTTGCTCTGCTTGCTGCAGTGTATGGTGACATGTTTCAATCTGATGACCAGAAGTGCTGTGAAAACATTTCTAAGAAACACCTAGAGACACAACAACACAGGAGGCATGTGTTCAAGACCTACGGATCACTACTTAGGACTGATGGATCATTTAAGTGATCCAAAGTCCCTCTTACTTGGGGTGTGAGCAGGACTTGAACATTTGTCTCCAAAGTCAGGACAAGACAAGGTATTGACCCACTGCACCTCCCATTTTAGATATATGGATTTTTACCATGTGTCATCATGCCTCTCGCCTCCAGAGTGCCTCCTAGTGGCCAGGTACAACATTACAGGGATTTTCTCAGCACAGCACCACCTGCAATTTTCCTAGTACCACAAAAGTCTCCTCAGATGGGCGGCCTCTCCCTCCGGCCAGCTCCCATTCAGGCAATCCCTGCTGTCAAGCCCATCTCCCAGCCTCTATTTGGCCCTTTCTGTTCTTCACGTCTTTTCTTCTTGACCCCAGTCTCTCTCTTTTCTTGGCCTGGGGCAGGGCCGACGCTACCCCATTGGGAGCCCTACGCAGGAATATTCCCACCCCATGACACTGCACCCAATATTCTTCATAGTGATATCATTATATGCGATATGATTATGGCATAATTATGATGGATTTTATGCAAGATGGGTCATGTAAGATGTCATTGGAAAAGTTATGATTTGCTGAATACAGTTAGCCTGTTTATGCGCATGTATCATTTTTGAGTCTGAAGTTATGAATATTGACTATACATCTGTATTTCACATGTAGTTACACCTGGGTGATGCTCACTAGGCAAGATGTTTTCAGTCTAGGTTGTGGGTGCGGAAGGCAGGGCCGGCTCCAGGGTTTTGGCCGCCCCAAGCAGCCAAACAAAAACAAAAGGAAAGCTGCAATCACGATCTGCAGCGGCAATTCAGCAGGAGGTCCTTCACTCCGAGCAGGAGTGAGGGACCGTCCGCCGAATTGCCGCCAAACAGCTGGACGTGCTGCCCCTCTCCGGAGTGGCCGCCCCCAGCACTTGCTTGGCAAGCTGGTGCCTGGAGCCGGCCCTGGGGGAAGGGCCTATTCGGGGTAATGGGGGGAACAATAGGCCTTAGGAGAAGATTATCCTGCACCTGGTGAGCCTTCCTGAGAACACTCCACACTTGTAAGTAATGGCTGCTATGACTCAGCAAGGTATGCAAGGGCCTGTGACCAGACTACCTGACTCTGAACTCCATCTTGGGAGGTCAGTGATTTGCCACAACTGAGGGCTTGGGACAAAGGGTCAGGATCACCTTAGCTGCCTGTAGGGCTTCGGGCATCGACGGCACCTGAAGCTGACAGAGGCCTGCACTGCTATCTGGAGTCACAGGCAAGGTATGGGATGGGCTGTACCGCACGACTCGACCTGAGCTGGGGCCCGACTTCCCAAAGGGGGCGCTGAGCTGCCCGATACCGGTCTTGACTCGCCCTCTTCTTTCCCTTGAGGGAAGTAGGAGATCTTCCCCTCACTGTCTTCTTCGGCATCTTGGCTGGAGCCGTGGAGGGGGATCGGTACCGGCTCGTGGATGGCGCTGGTGGAGCACTGTGCACCGATGCCGTGGTGCTCAGTGCGGAGTCAGACCATTGCTCCAGTGCCGGAGTGAGCACCGACTCCATCGGGGCACTTTCAGGCAGTTGTCACGCTCCTTTTTCAGCCTGGGTTTGAAGGACTTACAAATACGACACTTGTCGCTTACGTGCCCTTCGCCCAAGCACCTCAGGCAGCTACTATGTGGATTTCTGATGGGCACAGGCTGTTTGCAATGATCGCAAGGCTTAAATCCTGGGGACTGGGGCATGCCCCATCCCCCAGCTGAGTCCCGTTCAGGATGAATGAAGACTTTAAGAACTACTACTAAGGGTAACTAAGTCGACTACTAAATATATACAACTATAGTACAGGTTTTATAATTTTTGCAAGAACGGAGAACAAAACCAATGCTAGCCGAAGCAGCAGATGTTCCAGCACCGTCACTGGTGGCAAGAAGGAACTGAGGGTGGGGAGAGCTGGCAGTGCCCCATATACTGCGGCATGTGCACTCCACTCCAGAGGGCACCAGAGCCAGTCACCTACAGATACTGCTGAGGGAAAAACTTCCAGCACCAGTGCATGTGGTGATCACACACATCTAATATGGACTGGACATGAGCAAACACTCGAAGAACTGCTAATTCATAGGCAATCTAACTAGTGTCTTAAGCTTAGTTTGCATTTTTGTTTATTTGCTAGGCAATCTGCTTTGATCTGTTTGCTATCCCTTAGAATAACTTAAAAGGGATCTTTTGTAGTTAATAAACTTATTTTTGCTTGATCTAAACCAGTGACATGCATGGGAAATCGTAGCGGGGTAAACTATGAGCTAACACTGTACAAATCCCTGTGCAGTGCAAGACGGTATAATTTTGGGTTTATGATCCAGAGGGAATGCGTGCGTGGGGAGCCGAGAGTTACCTTGGCTGCAGCCTTTCTACGGTTGGTTCATGCAGCGGATGGTCAGAGAGCCTGCATGTAACTGCAGCTGGGTGTGCCCCTACCTGTGTGAATGCTGGGGGAAGTGTAGGACCAGGAGCGGAAATGCAGCTTGTGAGCAGCACAGTGTGAGAGGGAGCCTTGGCTGGTGGGTGAGAGGGCTCAATGGTACCCCAGTTCCAGGTGGCACCCTTTGGGGAACCAGTCACCCCCCCACATACACACACTAATAATAGGGGACCCCCTTGAGCTGCTTGGGGCCCTAAGCAATTGCTTAGGGCACGTCTTCACTAGCAATGCTAAAGTGCTTTAACATGGCTTGTGTAGTTGCAGCACAGTGCTAGGAAACCCACCTCCATGAGGGCATAGCTCCCAACGCTGGTGCACTGTCTATACTAGTGCTTTACAGAGCTGAAACTTGCAGCACTCAGAGGGGTGTTTGTTCACACCCTTGAGTGAGAAAGTTGCAGCGCTATAAAGTGCCAGTGTAGACAAGCCCTAAGTACGCTTATGCCTAGCACCAGCTCTGCCTGGGGGAGAGGTAGAGGGACCCATGCCCAGCCCTCTATCCCCTGGGTTCCAGCCCAGGGACCCTGGTTAGGCAGCTAAGGACCATTCCTTCCATCCTTCCCCAATTTTCTCTGGGCTGCTCCTACCTGTACCTCAGTCATCAGCATCTTCACAAGACCTGCAGCCCCTGCCTTGAATTGGTGGTTCCTCAGCTTCTTCTGGGACCAGTTACAAAAGCATTTCCTAAAAGCCAGTCTCAGCTCTTCCCTGTAGCAGCTGGATTGTACTGCCAGCAGCTCTCTGCCCCTTGTACTGCAAGTCAGTATCTCTCTCCTTTAAACAGGTGTTCCCCCTCAGCCCTCTCTGTGGGACTGGGTTTGTATTCATTCCCTGACACTTTGCCTTAGCTTACTCAGTTGCAAGGCTTTAGCCAGCTCTCTTCAGCTGAGCACCCTCTCCAATTAGCCTTCCAATCTGAAGGGGTCAGCAGCAGCCCAGCCCAGCCTTCTCCTGTCAGTATCTGTCTGCTGGGAGGGAGGAGGCAGCACCAGCTTTTATGCTGCTCCCCTTCTCCTAACATTTTCCCAATTGGTTGTGTGACAGAGAAGCCTTGCCTTGCCTTCTCTGCTTCCAGTCTCAGATTCCTTCCCCAATCATCATTCCTTCCCCGGACCCTTAGGTCTCCATATGTATTTATGGGACCTTCCAAACCCTTAAAAGTCTAAGCCAGGCACCGGGGCGGGTTGCCCATTAGGCACTACTGCCCTCAGTAGCAGACTACCTCCTCGCAGCTGTTTTACTATTTTAAGTGTATGAATTAAGATTGCAAAACTGTTTTCCATCTTAATTATCCTCCAAATATATAAATACTGCTGTGCATAACCATTTATAATATGTATTACTCATACCTGAAACATGCTTATAACACCTGTTAGTTTATAAACAGTTAATGATTATCTAAACATGTAATTTTATTATCAAATGTGATGGACATGCAGTTTGACATGATAGTGTTTTGCAGCAGTATCCCAAGGGAAACAGCCCTGGTGATTTACTAGGTTTTGCTGTTCTCAGAGAGCTATTTAAATATTTTTGTATTCCCTGCAATTTACTATAAGGAAATTCACAAAAATAGATTAAATGAGTGACCTGGCTAATAGGAATCTCTAAATCCACTGCACACTCCTTCCTCATTATGCAAGTGACTGCAGAAATCAAACGTTATGAAAAGATATCCAAGGTACCAGTCGGGAAGAGCAAGGCAAGGAAGGAAAGTGAACCCTAGCAAAGCAACTGAGCAGCAGAAATAGCTTTAGAAGCAACATATACAAATCTGTGTCCTGATCAAGATCCATTTTCTATTTGTACATCAGTCACAACAACCCCATGTGCAGTCTAAGGTGGTAAACAATACAGCTTCTTTAGCACTGATCTGAGTCAATTGATTGTGATGGAAAATAAATAATGTGGAAAATAAAAGGCTACAGAACAGTGTAGGCAGAAAAATTACCATGTGCAGAAAGCTCTGTTTCTGATAGCTAATTACTGGGTTTGACGGTATGCTCACTCACTTTTGCTACCTGCTCTAGGTTTAACCTCCATTTGTATTCTCTGGAAAATGATGTATTGGGAAACTATTCCCAATATTCCAGCAGGTATTTCAGGTACCCAAAAATTTCATTGTGAAATCCTGTCAAGCACAGACTGAAAATGCAGGAAAATAGTCTCACTTAAATCTAACAGATTAGTTTTGCATCAAATTTAAGGATCTCAAGCCAAAAATCAAGTAGCTAAGGGTGTTAATTCTACTTTGCTTGCAAGTGGTATGTACTCTAACATCATAGGAACCCTGCAACAGCTAACCACTGTAGGGCACATGAGGTGGAGCCGCAGCATTAGCTCATCCCTTTACATTATGAAAAACAGATCCTAAGGCTATGTTTCCTCTGTTGTATATGCACAACCTCAGTCCTTTATGGATACACCTGTATGATTCCCATTAAAGGAAGAGAACCTAATGTTTTCCATATATGCAGTGGCTCTCTGTGTATTGACTCTGCAAGCCTGAAACATGAAGAGCTGAGAGTAAGATTGTTACAGGTCAATATCATCCGTTAGCTACATTTCATGTGCTACTGTTATTGGACATTGATCTAATACATCTCAGTGGATGGGTCCAGTTATTATGCTGGCAATATGTAAGCAGAATGTTACATATTACAAGCATTATGGAAAGATTCATGTGTGTTCCTGTTCAAACTAACTAATAGGGCCACTTCTCATAACGTGTGCTAAAATACATCAGGGACGTAGTTTCAGACCATGCACAACCAAAGCATTCCCAACAATTGGCAATTAATTGATCTTTGATTATTAGCAGGTAATTAGGCCCAATGGCCTGTGATGGGATGTTAGATGGGGTGGGATCTGACTTGCTACAGAGAATTCTTTCCTGGGTGTCTGGCTGGTGAGTCTTGCCCACATGCTCAGGGTTTAGCTGATCACCATATTTGGGGTCGGGAAGGAATTTTCCTCCAGGGAAGATTGGCAGAGGCCCTGGAGGTTTTTCGCCTTCCTCCGCAGCATGGGGCCTGGGTCACTTGCTGGAGGATTCTCTGCACCTTGAGGTCTTTAAACCACGATTTGAGGACTTCAATAACTCAGACATAAGTTAGGGGTTTTGTTACAGGAGTGGGTGGGTGAGATTCTGTGGCCTGCATTGTGTAGGAGGTCAGACTAGATGATCATAATGGTCCCTTCTGACCTTAAGTCTATGAGTCTATGTTGTGTGTTTTTGTAACACCTTTGGTACCAGCAGATCCCGAAATGCCATGCAAACTAACTGAAAATGTGTATTTTCTATACAGGGACCACTTCATCAGCCACGAAGGTGCAGCCTCTTCTGGAGTGAAATATGGCAATTGTTTAACATCACACAGGAATGCTATGTTAACAGGGCAGGGCAGGAAAGGCCCAGTCCTGTGACGCCCCAAAGACCACTGGTCCCAAAACAAACAATAACTTCTCCAATTAAAATGCCACAGGGATTTAAGTCATTATATTTTGCCTCCCTACGTCAGACCACCCGAGTTAACACCCCTGCTCTGGTCAGGCGTGCCATGGAAGCCTTACTGACCTTGGGTGTGCAAAGGCCAGGACCTTGAGCAACGCAGCTTTGCTGAGCTCTCCCGCCTGGGCGCTGACTCAGCACTGACTCAGGGGCACGAGTGCCACCCACTGCAGCACGCAGCACACCTGCAAGACCCTGGATTTTCCCTAGAGAGCTCCCCTCCACACACTGACTCAGCCCAGCCTCACTCAGCGTGGGAGAGCTCCTGCCTGCCAGCTGGGTGTGGCTGAGCTGAAGA
Organism: Malaclemys terrapin pileata; assembly: GCF_027887155.1. Taxonomy (NCBI): domain Eukaryota; kingdom Metazoa; phylum Chordata; order Testudines; family Emydidae; genus Malaclemys; species Malaclemys terrapin. The sequence continues at coordinate 127,101,860 of NC_071506.1, read as the reverse complement.
CATTAAATCTGTGGGGAGTATTATAAGAGGCTTCATCTGTCTTTTACTGATTAGCCACAATTCATTACTGAAAAACTGAACACCTGTCGCTTACTGAGGCCACTTCTCTCACGGAGGGTGACCAGACAGCTGGTGTAAAAAGCAGGACGGGGTGGGGGGGGTGATGGGCCTCTATATAAGATGAAGCCCCAAATATCAGGACTGTCCCTATAAAATCAGGACACGTGGTCACCAGACTCCCTTGCACAGCAAGCCCCTTGGAAGCACAGTTGCATTCAGTACATTTTCCTGCTCCAATTGCTCACAGGACCAGCCTCCCCCAACACTCCTGGGGAACATTTAATCCAGATAATTCTTGTCCTGGCTTCCCCTCCTGAAGGAATCACAGTGCACTTTGCCCAAGCCTCTATGCTTCCAGCCTCCCAGCAGGTAGCTTCTAAGGACTTACCCACTCTCAGCTTCCAACAGCAGAGCAGAGGGACACCAAATTGCTCAGACCTCTTTCAGTAGCATGAATGGGGCCTGCCATTGTCCCTCTCCCCAGGTGCAATTCAGGGCTCAGATTTCACCTTGGTTCAGTCGAGTCTCTCTACTGCTGGGAAGCAGTAGATGCAGTCACATGAAAACACTATCCACAGCGATGGCTCCCACCAGGGAGGGGAGCCCACAGCTACTCTGTGCACTGGCAGGCAAAGCCAAGTGCAGGCTCCCAAGGCCGGTTGCTGAGTCTACACAACGACAGGGAGCAGAGAGAACCCAGTGCCCGAATCACACTAAGAATGCTGCCCCGAGGGCTCGCTGACTGCCTTTGCATTTTAAAGGGATTTATTGCTTTTTAATAGAGACACAATGTCAAAAAGGAAGAAGAGTGAGGGACAGATAGATTAGAGGGTAGAGGAGAATAAATGGAACCAAAGCTTCTTTTATGCCATCTCTTGAAGTCTTTGCATTAGACTAAAGCATGCAGAAGACTCAGTCATACGTAAATCCTCAGCAATTAAAAAAAATTAGGAAGCTTTTGGCAACAATAACTGTTTAGGGTGCAATTTATTACAAAGTGTCTGAGAAAAAAATAGTCATCTCAGCAAAGGGATCTTGTAGGAAGATTTCCATAGAAAACACTGCATTACCTGTACCCATTTATATAAATCATCCTCACAAAAACACCACTATGAAGCCAGACAGATTGAGGACAGATTTAAATTCAAGTATCAAGCACTGACAAGGAGAAAACAGAGTCCTTTACCTATCCCACATAAATCTTGCAAAAAATGGTCAATAGCTAAAAGGTACTGTACCTAGAGCAACAGCTGCAGACATAGTATCACTTTATTCCTGTTGTACTTTGCCGAATGACAGCAAAAATAAACATTCATTTTCAATTGGCGTTCTCCTCAGCAACAAACTATGGCATAAATGCAAACTTCACTTGGTGCTAAGGCAGTATTTTGATTGAGCTTTCTTTTGCATATTACAATACACAAGACACCCACTCACCTGTTCAGCAACAGCATACAAACCCAAGCAGATAGTACTAGAAATACAGGTTGTTAGAATAGGGAAGGGAGAATATGAGGGAGGGGAGAGGGAAGACAATCAATCAGATTATCCAGGATGTCTCTCTCCTGGACAAGATGATCTATTGTTCCTGAAATGTCAGTAAGGATTTCCCCAAGCCTGGGTGAATGCTGTCCCTTTATGGGCTCTGAATCATGCAAGAGAAACTCCTTCACAGGATCACATCCTCATTCTGAATGGGCTGAGAACACCTCCCAAGCTGTCTCCACAGTGGCAGGTCAGATATTTCTGTTTCTGGGTGACACAAGGGTGGCACAAGTAGCTCAGTAGCCAAAGAATTAAAAAACTGACTTTTTGGGAGACCACAATAAACATCTGGGGTGAGTCTAACTTGAGAGACTAGTGTGACGGTGGCTCCTATTTCCACCCGAACCAGTCTGCACACCCACCCCCAAGCAAGAATGTGGCTTCTATCCAGCATCAAGGCGTCACTCTACCAGTCCTAGATATTCCCCTTTGCAAACCCATAATAGACTGGTCCCTGTGCTTCCCAAGCAGACCGGCAAGATCCTGTAACCAGTGCATGCTGCACTTTGGAGTATAAGGGACTGGACTCGGGTCCAGAAGGGTCCTATTAGCAGGTGCTGTGCTGGGCATGCATATAAGATCATAGGATTAGATGATAGATGGATGTGTACTCAGGAAGATCTGTCATCACTCCTACTCCAAGCTGGATTCACTTTCAGATCCTCTCCTAAACACACACACACACAAATTACATAAAAGGCCTGATTCTCCTTTCACTTACACCTGCATAAATCAGGAGTAACTTCACTTAAGTCAATAGATTGATATAAAACAGGTGAGACCCCATAATCACACTCAGGGCATTTATTTCAGCTCAAATTAATCAGGATTTAGTATTTCATAGGGTGATAAGAAAAGCAATAGAATGAATGACAGATCAGCCAGTGCTGGGTGCTCCCTGTGGAGGGCCACCCATGAATCCCAGAACACTTCTCCATCTGACAACTTCACATTCTGAATCATTTGTCTGGGTGCAAAAGCTAAACAGAGGAATACTGAAGCTTTGCTATTATACAGAACTTTGATCTTTAAGGAAAACTAGATTCAAGTTCTCCTCTTCCTGCCCTGCTATATGTACAATGAAATAAAATAATATTTTCTGTTCTGTTAAATTAAACCTAAAGCCAGACTGGTGATGGGAACTGGAGGTAACAATTGCAAAGAGCTGGGGACACTGATCCAGTAATTCCGGGTTACTAGGTTTTCAACTCCTATAAGAGAGTATTGAGTCCTATAGTAATAGGACCCCAGATCGGTGATACATGGAGATGTAAGGGTCAGCATAAACAGTAACATTTAAAAGTTCTTGCCTTCCACCTAATGCGTCCTGGAAGTAATAATACAGACTGAGAGCATTGGCCACTCCTTAGTACAACTTAAGATAATAGGATGATCACAAGGTTTGATGGGCTATGAGTTGTTTACTGGGAACCTAGTCCAGATCCCTATTAAAATAAAATTATTTGGCCTTGCTTATTTTTGTCTCTAGGCAAATCCCACTCAACAGTTCCTTTACAGAACAGTCACAAAATGGATTTTCTCTCCCACAACATTTTTTACAAAACAAAATTTCAAAAATAATTTTGAGTCAATCAAAATGTTTTTTTTTACTCTTAAAATAAAATAAAGTAAGTTTTGAAATGATAAATCAACCCATTCATTCAAACATATCAAAGTGGTCTCATTTTGGCATTTTTGAATTTTTATTTTCCCCATTATTTTTTCAAACAAAATTTCATCAAATCAATACAATCTCACACTCATTGAAATAGCATTTTTGACAAAAGTTCTCTCATCAGTTCTAGTCTGTAGTGTGAACAGGTTAAAAGGGAAGAGGCCACTGCTAGCCTGAAGTAAAGGCTAAAACGTTGGTACAACTCTAGTCTCAGGGAACACACTTGCAAAGGTACTTATTCAGGTTTCCTTTGTAAGCTGCTAAGACATTTCCTATCACACCGAGTCAGCGTTGCAGCATGTACCACAGAAGCAACATCTCTCTCAGAAGCAGCTTTCTCAGGGACTCCTTGGCTGTTACTCAGGGTCTGCAGGGGAGGGGTGGGGTTGCCTTCTTATAGATTCCCAGCATGCCCTTCTGAGGACTGGCTCTTTAAATTTGGCTGATACAACAGCTGCATCCCTAACATGGCCAGCTTACATTTGGCTGCTGTTTGGTACAGCTCCCTTCCTGCTTCCTTTACCTTTGTTGTGTTTCTCCCTAAGGGCAATGCTATGTTCTCACAGAACAGACTCTAGGGGGCCAGCAGTGGTGTGGGCGGGCACCAGGCTCATGGGAAGTGAAGAAAGTTGCCTTATTTTTAACGATGGCTTCTCCTGTTCCAAAAGCTGAAGCAGCCCTAAGCTGGCCAGCCCTGGTGGGAGGGGACGTTCCCAGCGTGCCTGCACCTTGCAGAAGGTGATCTCACAAACAGAGCTCGGTGACGGCACTATTGGGAAGCGTGCAGCCCACTCAGCACTAGGACACTTCTGGAGGGAGGGTCGCCAACTTTCTAATCACACAAAACCCAACACTCCTGCCCCGCCCTCCACTTGCTCCATCCAGCGCATGGAACCTCTCTGGCTGCCCACGCACCGCAGGGACCTGGCGGCTGCTTCCAAGAGCTGCACGGAGCCAGGGCAGGCAGGGAGCTTAGCCCCAAGCCTCTGCTGCGCTGCTGACCAGACTTTTAAAAGGGTTCCTTTTTGACCGGGCACCTGACAACCCTATCTGAAGGTGATGGGTCCCAGGGAATACATGGGGTGGGGCCGAGGGGATATCTAAAGAAGGCAACAATTCAGAGCCTCCGTCTCAGGTGCTCCTGCTGGCAGAGCTCCTGCTGTGTTTCGAAGCTGCCCCAGAGGTTGGTCTCTGGAGCATGGAGGCAAAAGCACTGCCTGTGCTCTGGACTGGTTCCCTCTTGCTTACTGCAGAGCTAAGCTGCCTCATGGGGGTATTATATATATATATAAAATAAAATTTGACCTTGTGTTTCCCTAGGCAATGAAAGCAGAGACTCTCCTTGGCTGCAGTTACGCACCGTGATTCCCAGGGAGCAGCGTAGTGGCAGGGCAATGGTTTTTAAATGAGCACTGACTTTTGAGACGTCTCCATGCTGCTAAAATGAATCTGCCTCCAAATTTTTCATCCTGAAGTTCCCAGTGCAGCTACTTAAATCCAGCAGTGATTATTTTTGTGCCAGTGTCGTCGCCACAGGCCCCAACTGGGCTGGGTCCTACACACTCACACCGTAGGGCAGTCAGTCTATATCACCCACAGGTATTTGGAAAGTTTTTAGGCCCTGCCATGATACATAGAACCAAGAGGGGAAGCTGCCTGCATCCTTCTAGAAGGGACGGTCAATAAGCAGCTGTATCACCGTAGATATCCCAATCACAGCATCTGTAGATAATTTACAAGGTCTTTAATCTTTAACAATGGGCATATTCTAGGTACAAATCCCAAGAACAGGTTAAAATACTTCATTATTTAAGCAATAAGAAGAGGTTCTTTAAATAAAGTAGGCGCGAGAAAGACGAAGGACAGTATAGGTTCTCTTCTTAGCAGGGAAGGAAAGCTAATAACTGAGGACAAGAAAAAGTTGACAAGTTTCAGAGTAACAGCCGTGTTAGTCTGTATCCGCAAAAAGAAGAACAGGAGTACTTGTGGCACCTTAGAGACTAACAAATTTATTAGAGCATAAGCTTTCGTGGACTACAGCCCACTTCTTCGGATGCATCCGAAGAAGTGGGCTGTAGTCCACGAAAGCTTATGCTCTAATAAATTTGTTAGTCTCTAAGGTGCCACAAGTACTCCTGTTCTTCTTTTTAAAAAAAAGTTGAGGTGTTCATTGCCCATTTTGCTTCAGTCTTCACTAAAAAGGTGAAGGTGACCAGATACTCAACACATAGAAGATTAACAAGGGGGAAGGAATGCAAGCCAAAACAGGAAAAGAACAGGTTAAAGGATATTTAGATAAGTTAGATGTATACCATTCAGCATGGCCTAATGAAATTCTTCCTAGAGTGCTTAAGAAACTAGATGAAGAAATCTCAGAACCATTAGCAATTATCTTAGAGAACTCCTGTAGGACTGGTGAGGTTCCAGAAGACTGGAGAAGGGGAACAAAGAGGACCCGGGGAATTATAGACCAGTCAGCCTAACATCAATACCTAGAAAGATACTGGAACAAATTATTAAATAATTTCTAAGCACCTGGAGGATAATAGCATTATAAGGAACAGCCAGCATGGATTTGTCAAGAACAAACCATGTCAAACCAACCTCATTATCTTCTTTGACAGGGTCACTGGCCTAGTGGATGGGGGGAAGCTGTAGATGTGATACATCTTGATTTCAATAAGGTTTTTGACACAGTCCCATATGACTGTCTCATAAGCAAACTAGGGTAATGCAGTCTAGATGAAATTACTATCAGGTGGGTGCACAACTAGTTGAAAGACTGTACTCAAAGAATAGTTATCAATGGGTTGCTGTCAAACTACGAGGGCATATATTTAGTGGGGTCCCACAGGGGTCAGTCTTGGGTCCGGTACTACTCAATATTTTCATTAATGACTTGGATAATGGAGTGGAAAGTAGGGTTACAAAATTTGCAGATGACTCAAAGCTGGGAGGGGTTGCAAGCGCTTTGAAGAACAGGATTAGAATTCAAAACGACCTTGACAAATTGGAGAATCAGTCTGAATTCAACAAGATGAAATTCAATAAAGACAAGTGCAAAGCACTTCACATAGGAAGGAAAAATCAAATGCACAACTACAAAATGGGGACTACCTGGCTAGTTGGTCGTACTGGGGAAAAGCCTCTGGGGGGTTACAGTGGATCACAAATTGAATACGAGTCAACAACATGATGCAGATGCAAAAAGGGCTACTCTCATTCTGGGGTATTAAAACAGGAGTGTCATATATCAGACAAGGGAGGTAATTGCCTTGCTCCACTCAGCACTGATGAGGCCTCAGCTAGAGTTCTGTGTCCTGTTCTGGGCGCCGCCCTTTAGGCAAGATGTGGACAAATTGGAGAGTTCAGAGGAGAGCAACAAAAGTGATCAAAGGTTTAGAAAACCTGACCTGTGAGAAAAGTTTGAGGAAACTAGGCATGTTTAGCTCTGAGAAAAGAAGGCTGAGGGGAGACCTGGGGATGGGGATCAATTGTTCTTCATATCCATGAAGGTCAGACAAGAAGTAATGGGCTTAATCTGCATTGAGGTTAGATGTTAGGAAAAACTTTCTAACTCTCAAGGTAGTTAAGCTCTGGAACGGGCTTCTAAGGGAGGTTGTGGAATCCCTGTCATTGCAGGTTTTAAGAAAAGGCTGGACAAACACCTGTAAGGGATGGTCTGGGTTTACTTGGTCCTGGCCATAGGCGCCGACTCCCTGGGTGCTCTGGGGTTGAAGCACCCACAGGGAAAAATGAACAGGTGCTCCGCCCTCCTCGCCTCCTCCTCCCCCCCCGTCCTCCCCAGCGTGCCGCGTCCCTGTTCCTCCCCCTCCTAGTGCTTCCTGCCTCCCCCCGCTGCCACCTAACAGCTGTTTGGCAGTGCTTAGGACTTTCCAGGAAGGAGGGGGAGGAGTGGGGATGCAGCACACAATGGGGAGGAGGCAGAGAAGAGGCAGGGCAGGGATGGGGACTTGGGGGAAGGGAGAGAAATGGAGGTGGGAAGGGGGCAGGGCTGAGATGAAAAAAGGTGGGGTGGGCAGGGACTTTGGGGAAGGGGTGGAATGGGGGTGGGGCGAGGGCAGTGCTGGGGCGGGAAGAGGCAGGGCAGGGGCAGGGCCGGGGTGGGGGGAGGTCGAGCACCCATTTCTCGAGGTCCCTTTCAGCCCTACAGTTCTATGATTTTATTCAACCCTAATCCAAACTCTTTTTCTGCCCATGGAAAAAAGCAGGTTCCAGTTTTCTCCCATCTGATTTTGCCACAGGGGCTCTCTGTTTTATTGCTTTTGTGAGTCCAATGCAAGCAGTGCATTTATTAACTCCCTTTATGACACCTGTAGGTGCAGGGAGTTCAAAAGCAATCAGACACTTCTAATCACTTAATTCCACTTTCATGGTCTTTGTCTAGAAAAATCTAAGGATATGGCTGCACAAGGGGGAAAAAAAAAAACTCATGGCTGGCCTGGGTCAGCTGACTCGGACTTAGGTTCAGGGGCTGAAAAAAAATCACTGTGTAGACATTTGGGCTTAGGCATCTATCCGAGCACTGGGAGGATGGAGGGTCCCAGAACTCAGGCTTCAGTCCAAGTCCAAATGTCTACACAGCGATTTTTAGCCCCCCAACCCGTGTCAGCTGACCCAAGCCAGCCACTGCCATGCCACAGGTCTGCTGTCTTTGTGTAGACGTACCCTAGCAATTATTGAGCCCACAATTGGTTAGTCCTTGGCTCATCTTCAGTAACTAACCTGAATTTTTAAAAAGATACATGGCTGCAGAATTGCTTTTGGAAGGCATCTCAGAACCTACTATCAAAAAGCAAGCAAAAAGTAACCTGGACATTCCCTCTTCCACCACTGCCAGCAAGCAGTCAGCCTCCTAGATCATATTGTTGCAAAACAACATTTGTACTTTGGGTGGCTGATAAGAAACACAGAAGCTGAGACACGAAGGGATTCAATTTCTGCACCTTCTTAAAGGGCTTGAAGAATTAATGCACAGCCACTGTCTCTGCCAGCTGGACTCAAACCAGTCAGCTGAGCGCAAGCACTTAGAGTGCGCTGCAAGTCCTAAATATTTCAAACTCGTCGTTCTCTTTCCCCGTCTCCACTGCAAACAATGGTCATTTTGTCTGCTGCTATTTCACAGAGGCTTATTAGTTATTGAAGATTTCCTTTTTTCAGTGCTAAATCTCCCCTTTCCGGATCAGTATCCTCTCTGCATGTCAGTTCAGCATCTCAGCAATAGTAAATTGTGTCATGAGAGACTATTTTAAATATCTTGTGCCATATGGCTACCATTCTTCCCACCAGCTTCGGCAACTATACACCTCCAGAAACTGTTTTCATACACATTCTTTCTTTTATTTCACAGTTCACATTTTGGGTTTCATGATTTGTTATTTCTACATTTTGGCAGACAACAATCAGCAGAAAACAACTGACGTGATAGGGATTTTAAAAATACACACAAACTTTAGTACAAAGATCATGCTTTTAGAGGCAGTCAGTTTGTGGCCTTGTTATTTCAGAAGGCTACTTCTACACTCTGTTTGATAATGCCCACAAAGGTAAATCTGAATGCACTTAGAACAATCCCAGGGGGCGGAGGGGGGGGGGCGGGAGAGAGTACTAGGTGGAGACTGGAAATGAAAGATATACATTTTTGAGATCAAAGCTGAGTCCCTTAGCAACTGTTGTCCAAATCCTAGAACACACTGCACAGGTACAAGTGTAAAAGCTACAGCGAACACCAAAAAAGATAATACACCTGTGATGGGTGACTGCAGACCAGCTAACTGTACATGCAAAACTGTTTAATCATCTAGATAAAGGGATGAAAATTACAGACCAGTGGAATAGCAGGGATCAATTTGATTGGCTAGCTCCAGTCCCAGACCTCATGCCTGTGCACATCAGCTCTGGAAGCATAAGTAGTTCTGAGCTACATGTTTATTCCCGCCACTCAAAGTGAACAATGGTTTTCTAATCGCAATTGTCTAAGCCTGGAAGGAAGGGCAGCAGTTCAGACATGGTACACACTTCGGCACGTTTTTTCTCAAAACCAGCACGCATCCTGCTGCTCATGGTTACTTACAGGTGGCACTGGCCATGGCGGCGTTAAGCTGGAATTCAGAAACCCTTGTACTGCTAGCACATTTCCAGGCCTCATAATCAAAGTCACCTGCTTGATCATCTGCTCGAGGACGTGTAATTAGAACTGCTGCACTGGCTGAATTTTTCATCTCATTTGACCAATGACAAAGAGCACTAACAAGATAAAGCACAAAGTTGTAGCTTCTTGTGTTTGCTCCAGTTGGGGGGAGAGATCCTCACTTTTTAGTCCCTTATCCAATTTATTCTCAGACACCTTACCCACCTTCTCCAGAAATAAAGGCCCAAGATATCCAATGGTTAAATTCAAAGGATAGGTGACAAGTGAGCATTGGGGTGAATGACAAATGGGAACAACAATCCAGAAATTAAGGGCCAGGATTCTGATCAGTGTTAGGAATTATTTGTGTTCTTTTGTGACTCAGGATCGTGAGTAACACAGCCTGCTTTCTCAAGTTGTTTAGTTCATTTTGCAATCAAGAGTAAAAAATTCCTTTATTAATAATGAATGTGCTTTCAGCAATTGTCTGCATATGCTACAGTTATAACAAGGCATCTGAAGAAATGCAAACTATTGCCTTTTGAAGTGGCTCCTTTCGCAGACTAGTCAGCGTGATGGACGGATGGGCCCATTTCGAGAGTTAATGTTTTTTGTATGTTTTTACTGCCATAGGGTAGGTGGTGTTTCAGCAGTGCAGGAGAACAACAGGGTTCGTGTGTGTGGAGATCACGTGGCGAGGTCACCAGCATAACAAAGGGGGGGGGGAGGACCAAATAAGCATAAGGAAACGGAGAGCAGAGAAATGTCTGACCTCTAGGATTACCATATTTTGTGCCTCCGAATGGAGGACACTCCACGGGGCCCCGCCCCCGCCCCACCCACGCCCCCCCCGCCCCAACTCCGCCCCCTCCCCAAAGTCTCCACCCCCTCCCCTGCTTCCCGCGAACATTTAATTCGCGGGAAGCCTGAAGCAGGTAAGGGGGGGTGTGGGGGCACGAGGCGCGGCCCAGGCTAGGTCGGCTCGGGCCCTGGGGTGCCGGCCCCGGCCGACCACCCCCGGCCCGCCCAGCACTGCCGGCCCCCGGCGGCCCGGCGCACCCCTGGGCGGCCCGGCCCTGCGGCCCAGCGTACCCCGCGACCCCGGCCCGGCTCCCGGCTCGGCTCCCGGCCCCCCGGCCCAGCGTACCCCGCGACCCCGGCCCGGCTCCCGGCCCAGCGCACCCCGCGACCCCGGCCCGGCTCCTGGCCCCGCGGCCCAGCGCACCCCCCGGCGGCCTGGCGCACCTCCCGCGGGCCCGGACCGGCTCCCGGCCCCGCGGCCCAGCTCATCCCCCGGCGGCCCGGCTCCCAGCGCACCCCCCGGCGGCCCGGACCGGCTCCCAGCCCCGCGGACCCGGCCCCCGGCTCCCGGCCCGGCACCGCGCGCCCGGCCCGGCACCATGCCCCCAGCCCCGCGACCCCGGCCCCGCACCGGCCCCGGCCAAAGAGGCTCCGCCAAGCCCGCCCTCCCGATTTTCCCGGACATGTCTGGCTTTTGGGGATTTCCCCCCGGACGGGGATTTGAGCCCCCAAAAGCCGGACATGTCCGGGAAAATCCGGACGTATGGTAACCCTACTGACTTCGTGTTGCTAATGCGAGCTCTAGCACCTCCCGCTGGCAGTAGCGCAATGCTAACGGAGTTAGCAGGCTTGCAGTACAGACTGCAGCGGGCTCTCAGAACTCCAGGCTGATGAACGCTGGAGAGGAGAAGGGGTTTGTCGGGTGGAGCCCTGGGCAGTGGATTCCCACCCCCCCACAAAATGTTGGAAACCACCATTACAATGAATAAAGCAAAACTAAGATCCTACTGATAAGAGGAGCTCAGGGGAAAGGGTGCAAAAAGCAGAGGGATGATTGCTGAAGTGAGGCCTTCTCACCTGACACAGAGAGCAAGACTGCAGCCGGGACTCAAGAATTTCTCCTATGAACTGCATGGCCTGACCCCCGAGCTAGGTAGTGCTGGTGTGAGTCCAGCTCAGGGTCACCATCTCCAGGAGGGGCTGGTTTTGACCCCAATCTATGGAGAACTGGATGGCAGCAGTTCCAAACCTGCAGGGCTTTGCCATTACAGAAATCCCCTGACCACAGGGTGCTGACTTGCCAGAAACTAAATTTTCTGGCAAGGGAATACATTCACTTGTTCCCTTCTCCTAAGGAATTCTGAGCAGAGGAGTCTGGGCTCAGAGCTGCCTACTGCAGTGCATAGAGTGCCACCTAACAGTTGTCTGGAAGGTTAATGCTTCCAGTGCACGCTGGTCCCTGTAAGGACAGTGGTAAAAAACATTCTTATGGCTGGCATTTGAAATCATAGATTCCTATCCCAGCAGTATCCCCTTGCATGCTGGCAGGGCAGCACGCAGGGCAGGGCCTGCAACCCTCACTACTGCACAAAGGAAACCGGCCGAGAGTCATAATTGCAGTATTTTATTTTTTATGGTTCAAAATCAGCTGTCACACAATGCAGCCCACCCTGGGTCAAGACATTCGCCAAGGCTGCTAAGGGAGACCTTGTGGCTGGGGCGGACACAGCTTCACGGGCAGAGAGCTTCCTGCTGTTTGAGGATCTACATGCTGCATGCCAGCGGGTTTGAGTCAATCATGCCAGCTGCCCACCCTGCAGAATGTCTTTGCTGTTGCTGAGCTGTGACTGTAGTAATGGCTCTTTTTGCATGTACAGTGCCCCAAAGTGTGCTAGGCGCCTGACAGTGCAAATAAGGTGGCACAGTTCCTGCCTTAGAGCTTTCAGTCGAGCAGCACAGCAAAGCCCCTGGGCAGAGGGGATGGGAGCGACGTGGTGGGGTTGCAGTAATATATTAGTCACTCGATATCTAGGGTGCTACATGGCTGAATGACTCGTCGCAGCAGTTTTGATTAAAGCATTTAAATGAAATCTTTAAAAAGTCTTCCGCAAATAGACAAGTCTTGGCTGCTTGTGGCCCTCAAGGAGAAGCCGGCTTCGAGGAGGGGAGGCACCTGCAAGTCTGGTGGAGAAGACATTCCTGAAAACCCTTCCCTTTGCAGGCAAGGAAAGGCTCAGCCAGTCTCAGGCCAGGCAGGACTCACCCCAGGACATCTCAGCAGTGCCCAGCTAGCCAGGTGAAATTCCTCTGAAGCACCGGCTACCAGCCGCAGCCAGGACCCTGGCCTCTCTGGACCAGCGATGTGATTCACTCTGGCTAATCCCACACCTCCCTACTCATTCCTGAAGTGCTGCATTGCAGACACCCCCCTCTTAGCCGAGGAGCTCCTAGTCAGACTGGCTTTCAGAGCCAGTAAATGCTGCTGGGAGCAAGGAGGACTTCCTCACTCTCCTCACACTCTGAAGCTGGCCCCCTGCTCCCCTCCACACCTCCAGGGCTGGGTGGTCTCCCTCTGCCAGCCTTTGCCTCTCATTTCCTCAAAGCTCTGCCACCCAGACTGGGGTTTATCCCCCTCTCCCTGAACCGGCACATTCTCTTCAGACTCAATTGGTTTCACTCCTGTTTTCAGCTTTCGATGCATTTTGACAAATATTCGCAGAGTTCTGAGCAAGAGAGTGTGGCACAAGCCAGGAAGCAGGAGGGATTGTGCGTGCATCTCCCGCACAGCTGAGCTGCATGTGTCAAAACATCTCAAAGGCTGAGACGGGAATGCAGCAGAGTGGGAGGGGATGAAGTTTCAATATTTACAATGGGCTTGTACTGAACTTCCAAAAATATTGAATCCTGGACAAACTGACTAACACAAGCCGCCAAACTACTCCTTTGCACCAAGTCACTGCTACATGCTTATCAACATTCAGCAAGGGACTGGGTAGTTACATAGATATCCAGTCACCATTAACAAATTTCAAAGAATATTAAACTTCCTGCTTCAGGGTTTAAACCAATCTCTAAATATTAGAGACAAGAACTGGGGTGTGGGGGAGGAAAGAAGAATTATCCCATAGCTGCGACTGTCAGGTTCTCACAGATCAGGTTCTCACTCTCCTTTCTCTGAAGCATCTGTCATGGGTCACTGTCACAGATAGGATACCCAGCGACATGGGCCACAGATCTGATCCAATTTGGCAATTCCTGTGTTCCTATTCTTCGTGGGGAGCGGAGACCAAGTGTCCCCTCCTGTAACTCCTCCACCTTTGATGGAGTCACACGTGGGATGGGTCTGGCTCATTCTGCATGAAGAGTTGCTAGGAGAATATCTCACCTAGCACAGGACTAGGAATGCCATATCAGACAGGGAGGGGGCCCTATTATTCTGCAAGATCCCCAAAGAAAGTGACTGGTTTGACATGCTACTGTACTGAGAGTGGGGGTTAGCCAAGCAGGCGATTTGTCAGCCTCCCACTGAATTCCAGTGATACTAATAAATGAGGATTTAGGATAATAGCCAAATGCACCTTCCAACCTTTTACCTAGTTCTACAAAGAGCAAGAACCAAGGAAGTAACAATTTGTGTATGTAAAATAAAATGCACAGTGCCTGAGCCAAAGAGGAGCAGGAGTCACTCCTGTAGATTATGCCGTCCAGAGAGAATAGGAGTGAAACCAAAAGCTCATGGAGTATGTGTGTGTGTGCGTGTACGCACCTCCCCTAAATAGCAATGTGTGGTGCGGCCTGGCAAAAGGACGACATAGTGAGTGCATGACTGAGAGATTTACGATTACGAATTGTAGTAAAAACTGAGCAACGCCTCCTTTACTCACTGCCCCATATAATACAGGAACAAAGGGTCAATTGATAAAATTAGAGGCAGGTAAATTTAGAACATATAAAGGAAAGAAGTGTTCACACAGAGAAGATTGCCAGGCTGTGACATTCATTTCCGTGCAAGGTCATTGAGTTCAAATACTATAGCTGACTTAACAAAATTCCAGGGAATCCAGCTCCTTTTAAAGTGGCACAATCTCATTTTGTGTGTGTGTGTGTGTGTGTGTGTGTGTGTGTGTGTGCGTGCGTGCGTGTGTGTGTATATATAAGATAGCACCAAAAGGTGTCCAACTACCTGACATATTTAAATAATCTAGACAGCGTATGTCAAATCTTAATTGCAAACATTTGCTATCTTGAATAAAAATATATTTTGAATAGTGGCCTAATAATTGTACGGCTATTGTACTGAAGTTTGTGTTATGGAACTAAGGATAATCAGATTCCATGTCTCAGGATATAAACTAATCCCTGCAGGGGACAGGAAGGAATCCCAGGCACCTGCCTCAGAGCAGAATTGTGCACCAAGCCAGGTGGGAAGATCTGTCTTCCTTGCAAGCAGTGGATATTGCCCACAGCCAAAAGCAAGATACCAGATTTGATGGACCAATGGTCTGTTTGGGTATGGCAAATCACTCCACTGAATTTATTAGCATATTGTTGCTCCACAGTCAGAGGTTAACCTACAGTTACCACAGTTCTTTCTCTCTCCCAACAGGACTATTCAGGATTTACACTAGGAAGGCAAACAGTTGGCTCCCTGTGGGTGAGCAAACATGCACAGCACGGTCACTAACAGCATGTTCAGCAACACACAGCCACTCCCACTGGGTACCTGTGACTACAAACTGATCCATTCCAAGTGATTTCTGACCACTGCCCATTCACAGCTCATCTCTCTTACTGGATGTTTGTTTTACATGTGTCAGTGGTACCAGCAGAGATGGGGCCCGATGCACTACAGCTGCCAACCCCTCTTCCTGACTGTGAATGCTCCTCTTGTCAGTCAGTGAGAGGAGCTTGGCTCAGAGGAATCTCTGCCACCAGGGCGCTGGTACACAAACTGCAGAAGAATGCAACTGTAACACTAGCAAAAACATGTGACTGAGGCGTTTATTTTACTTTGCTTCTCACCACTGTGGCTAATATTATTCTTGGTTTTGTTGTAAACCAAAACAACCATGGATATTGGGAGGCAACGAACAACTGCCTAGATCTAGAAGAAACCCCACCGTGGAAATGTCAGTATTAAGATTAAAAGAAAAAGAGGGATGGTCAATTGCACCTCCATGCAGACAGAAAGTACAAGTTCTGTGCACTACTTAAGCCCCACTTGAGCCCACAAACAGAGGGCCTCAGCCCCACGTAGGCCATCTGCACAGGAATGGATTTTCCCAGCGGGTTCAAACATGAACTAAAAAAATCTGTGGCCGCCCATGTTAAATCCCCAGGAAAATGATCCATGATCTTTCCCCCCACCCCATTTACTAGGGTGTATTTGCAATACAAGAGCCCCTTTGCAGTCCAAGGCGGGTGTTTTGTGATATATGAGCCTAGCTAATAGAGTCCAACCTGCGCATGCAGCTCACCAGACATGATTCAATAATAAAGCAGTCCTTGGCTACAATGACAGCTTTACAAGCTCACTGGGAGCACAGGAGAGGGGGCAACTTGTCAGTGCATAAAACACACTCCCAGACTCCAGAGCCATGCTGAAATCCCCACTGATGCCTCACGCATGCATTGTCCAAGCAGGAAAGAATGAAGACGCTTATGACTAAGAGGAGCAAACATCAAACTGCTCTCAAGACTGAGACAGGCGGCGCGCTCTGGTTAGGATTTAGCTTGATGCAGTTAAATGGCGGAGGAAAGGAACACAGACACACTGGTACATTTAAAGTGCTGGGAGAGGAGGACTGATTAGTATAAGGGAAGGGTATTGCTGTTTGTGCATTCCGGCGCAGCACATGGCTCTGTCCCTGCAGTAATGCATTCCACTTGTACTAAAACCTGGCAAGCCCCACACCCCTTGGGAAGACGAGCTGATCTGATACCCTAGTAATGAAACCATGGTAGAAAGTCCTTGCCCTTTATTTCCTCCCTTTCTCTCCTTCTCACTTGCATCCTGTTTCGTGCCTCCCTCTTCATTAAGAGCAGCCTCCCGCTGCCTGTGCCCCAAAGGCCAGATTTCCCAGCTGCTCCCACGGTGACCCTTGTGGACAGATTTTCAAGACAGCTCAGCACCCACCGTGCACCAATGTACTGAACTCTGCTAAAAATCCAGTCATGTGCATCCACCTTTCCCTACTGCCAATCTCTCCCCAATGCCGCTGTGGAGGCCAGCGTGACACCCTGGCACCCACTGGGAAAGGGACACCCCGGTGCTGAAGGAACCAAACCAAAGTTCTCCGCTTGCGGGGAATGTGCTCTTAAAGCATGAAGGGGCTTTGTAGTTCAGCTACAGCCAAACTACGCTTGTCATGTGACGTGTCAGTTGCTATGGTAACAGTGGTTTCTCATGAATAGAGGCATAAATAGTCTTGTAAAAGCCTCCCTGGAATTTGAGTTCCTTGCTGCCAGGCTGCAGTAACCAGAACACCTTCCTCTCCGTGCTGTCTAGACCTCTCCCTTTGTGGCTGCCCCAGCCCCTGGAATCTCACCTGTCTCAGGCGGGGCACACAGGACAGGTTCTCCCTGCTGCAAAGAACATACGTTAAAAGGAAATGTCTGTAAATATTTCATGTGTGAGAAGTTCAGTACCATTACCCTCAGGATGCAATGTTTATTTTTGGAGAAACGGGACCTACTTTTTCCTGTGGATCCCTAATAATGTTTAAAACGGTAGGAAGTGAATCAAGCTGAATTCTGTGCCTACCATTAAAACACAACGCAGCCTCTGGTAGTTTGCATAATCAGAGCTTGTCATCCCCAATCAGCATCAGTTCAGAAACCCAAGAGGCAAAGCCATGTTAGGTGGCAATGAGCTTAGATGAAGAATCCTCTGGAGAACAAACGTGACTAGCAGTGTTTGGAAGATTATTTTAATACTGGATTCCTGGATAAAAACCTCCCATGGAGGCCTAGCTGGATAAACCAAAAGCATTTCTTGTGGGAAACACCCTCAGCACCTGGTCACTTTGGCAGATGTACAACTGAGAGATGATCCCTGTTTATTTCAATATTTTAGCTGGTTTATAATGTCAGCTAAAAACTCCATTGCCAGGGGAGTTCACAAGACCAGCAAAGGGACTCGAGTGTAACAGGGACTGTTGGAAGGGCTCTAGCTACAGCAAGAATTGAATGATGCTCAAAGAGTGGCCAGATTTTCCCTCCCCTCACTGGTGCGAATGGCCCTGCTTATTTCAGTGAGACTTCTGATAATTCATTTAGAAGGTGCTCTCCATGTCGCACTGCCGGCAGCAAGTAGGAGAGCCGAGGGCTCACATAGCATGGATGGTAGGTACATGTACACAACACACTCTGAAATTATCTGTGGATCCACAGACACCAGACTGATATTCCATTTTACATTATACTGATCACCTGCTGCAGCCAGAACAAAACTTCGGATTTGCCCATCGGTAGATGCCTTCCAGGGAGGAGAGAGCCTGTATCCATGATGTTTTATTCTAGAAGGGGTCTTGTGTCTAATTTCCTTCTCTTCCTGCTTCAAGCAAAGTGCAGAGAGAATTCCATGCTCTTCTGTGCTTGGTAATGAACACTGGGTTAGCTTAAGGGTTATTTCCATTATTATATCTCCTCTGCCATGATCTATTTTACTTCATTCTGATTACGGTAAATCCCAAGCAGTCAGCTGCTTAGTTAGCGATACAGATCAAAGAGAAAGCTCAGTTTATGGCTGCTTTTTTTTTTCCCTTTTGCCTGTAATGAGTCACAGTGTATTACAAACCCTGCAGGTGAGGGCCAGCCCAGTCCTTGTGCAGAGAAGAGCTGTATGCCACCCCAACCCAAACAGCTGAGTTCTCCACATGCACATAGCTAGTCCCCCTTCCTTATTTAACATTCGTATTCCCGTCAAACCCAGAGGCCTCAACCAGGGTCGGGAGGCCCTGTGGTAGGTGCTGTACAAACTTGCAGTAAATGGAAACCCCTGTCCCAAAGATCTTACATTCTAAAAGACAAAACAAAGCAGGTGGGTGAGACACCAGCAGGCTGGGGGGTGCTGGGAGACAAGAGGCTGTTTCTGCATAGACTAGCTGTATGTGTAATTCACAGCCCGTCAGCAGCAGCAATCACAGAGATCCTCCCCCAAACACGCTACCCTGCACGGCTGAGGTGCTCTAGCCACCAACTCACCGACAGCCAGACATGGGGGACAGTTAGTTCCCGGGGCACTGGAATAATGGGTGCTGAGAGCCATTGAACCCAACTGTAAACCCTGCATATGATGGAAACCACTTCAAACCAGGGGGTGCTGCCACACCCCCAGCACTCCTAGTTCCAGCAGCACTCCTACTTCCACCCCCATAACCATAAGTGGCATCACAGCACATCGCATGCATCAGCACATGGATACCAGCACTACGTGTAAAGCCGGCTATGGCCATCACCCAGTGTCCCCTTCTCAAACGGGGTGGGTTTAACAGACCAATCCAATGTTGTACCACACAAAATTAAAAGGGTGAACATCTGAATTACAGTCATTTTTTTTTAAATAATCCCTAAATACCCTGGCCACCCAGACAGAAGCACAGTGAAGTTTCTTTCACCATCCCATACACGGAAGGCTAACTCAGCTGCTACCGTAACATGGCCCCACTCCATTCCAGTCAATGGCACCAGGATTATTTATGCCACCTGAAGATCTGACACACACACCCCAGCATTTCGTGGGGGATGTCGAGTTTTATTTCCTCCTCACAAAGGGCTGGATGGAATTGCACATCGCAGCCCTCTCTGATGCATTGTGCTGGCTACAGAGCAGCATCGGCCAGGGGGATCCAAAATACAGAGTCACATCACGACCCACCATACGTTATAATGAAATGGGACAAGTTTACGAGTTAATCTCTGCACTTTATGACTCAAAGAAAACACATATTTATACATGAGAAGAGAGATTTAACTCAATTCCATCTAGGATTATGAAGGAGCATGACCAGGAAACGCTCATAATGAAAAGCTCCCTCGAGCCTTTATTCCTTAAATATGAATGTATTAGCCATGATGTGCATGGCCCTGCCAGGCTGTCAGGTGAGTGTCAAATAGCCAATGAGTGTTGCAGAGGCCGCGTGTGGTCACTCTGCCCGGGTGAATTCCACTCACCGATGGCACCAGAAGTGTGGGGCTGCTCGGGAAGGCACGGGGGCTGCTCTCTCTCCTGTATGGTTCCGAGTTACCCTTGGTCCCCACGCCAGAAGAGCGATGGGGATGGCCTTTGTGGCTGAGACACTGAACAGACCTGGGATCAGTTACTGGCTGCTCCACAGATGTCTTCTGGGACCTGGGTGAGTCACTTAACCTCTCAGGGCCCCAGTTCCTCTTTGTAAGGTAGGGAGTATCATTCTCCTTTTCTCCCCTCCTTTGTCCTGGCTGTTTAGACTGGAAGTGTCATGTTTATGCAGTGCCCAACTCAACAGGGCCCTGATCTCCATGGGGAGAGGGGGTCCCCCATGCAACTGTAATACCAACGGGGCTTGCAAGGCCTTGCTGTAGAATTATAATCAAATTCTGTCATCCTCAAATAGAAAGAAAAGGTCAAATCCTGCGTGTTCTGTTCAGGCAATCAACGGCACTGGAATCAGGTCGGGTACATTAGGAAGCAGGATCTGGACCACAGCGTGAACCATGTCAGTGAAAGCCCACTGGGAATTTCTCTCTCCTCCCACCCTGGAGAGCAGATCATTGCAGATCACAGTCACCCTTCTCATAGATTCATAGATTCATAGATTCTAGGACTGGAAGGGACCTTGAGAGGTCATCAAGTCCGGTCCCCTGCCCTCATGGCAGAACCAAATACTGTCTAGACCATCCCGGATAGACATTTATCTAACCTACTCTTAAATATCTCCAGAGATGAGATTCCACAACCTCCCTAGGCAGTTTATTCCAGTGTTTAACCACCCTGACAGTTAGGAACTTTTTCCTAATGTCCAACCTAAACCTCCCTTGCTGCAGTTTAAGCCCATTGCTTTTTGTTCTATCCTTAGAGGCTAAGGTGAACAAGTTTTCTCCCTCCTCCTTATGACACCCTTTTAGATACCTGAAAACTGCTATCATGTCTCCTCTCAGTCTTCTCTTTTCCAAACTAAACAAACCCAATTCTTTCAGCCTTCCTTCATAGGTCATGTTCTCAAGACCTTTAATCATTCTTGTTGCTCTTCTCTGGACCCTCTCCAATTTCTCCACATCTTTCTTGAAATGCGGTGCCCAGAACTGGACACAATAGTCCAGTTGAGGCCTAACCAGCGCAGAGTAGAGCTTCTCATGTCTTGCTCACAACACACCTGTTATTGCATCCCAGCATCACGTTTGCTTTTTTTGCAACAGCATCACACTGTTGACTCTCATTTAGCTTGTGGTCCACTATAACCCCTAGATCCCTTTCTGCCGTACTCCTTCCTAGACAGTCTCTTCCCATTCTGTATCTCAGCGCATCGTGATTCCCTCTTGTCCCTTTTCACAAGGATCAGAACAATTCCGCTCCCACTTCTCTACTGGAAGGCAGTTTGAGATGCTGACAGAGGGGGGTGGGGGCTCTGGCCCCGTTCCCCAGCTAGTCAGAGCAGTATAGGACAGATAACTTTCCCAGCCTTCACTACACAGCAGAACCTTAGAGGTTATAGCTGAGATTTTCATAGCTGGGTAAAGGGTTTAGAGAAAGAACCCCCCATTACCACTACTGCTGTGTGCCTAAATCTCCTAGTCAGCTTTGAGCATCTCAGTCTTTGTTCTTTTAATATAATTCCATGTGGTCTAAAAGGGGCCAGCAGATTTCATTAAACCTCTCTATGTTATCATGTAATCTGTATATTGGTCTCATCAGCAACAGCAGGCAACAAGGTGCTTTCCCACAAAGCATAAGGCGCTTACATCCCCTTCTTTCCAAACATTGTCCCTTGATTATTGCTCTTTTTAAAAAATCACTAATTTTTATTTCCTGCGTCTGTGGGTCAGAGAGGCAGTAGTTGTCTTATGTGCTTAGAGCCGAGGCTCCTGGGTTCTATTCCACCGCTGTCATGATTGATGGGTGCACTTCAGCAAGGCACACGGTCTTTCCATGCTTGTTTCCCTAGGATAACACCACCATCCCTTCCCCCTACCAGTGGATGGGTCAGAGTCTAGTTCACTAATTCTTATTATGTTATTTGAGTTCCTAGGGTGAAAGGTGCTACCGAATGCAAAGTATTAGACTTCCCTCGGTAAGTTGTAAAATGCCCAGCACCATGCCCACACCATGCTGAGTGCTAAATGTGCCCTTGAGAGGTCACCTCTGTGACACTAGAATTTCTTTACACAGTCTGATTCCGTTTATCATCATTTTACTGTTTCAGACATCCCTGCCAAAGTGCTTGAGGATGGTGGGAAGAGAATTAAAAACTAAAGCTACAGTAAGATACAACATCTGTTTTCAACAGGTCACAGAGGGCTGTACTCACTCAGATGAGAGCAGGGGATCTTGGTTCTGTGGTCGAAAAAAAGTCTGAGAAGTCCTGAGATCTAGAATATGCCCCCCCGCTCCCCCAAGTTATAATAAAACCCCAAACTAAGGAATTTCTCAAGCACCATCGCATCTGCAGAACAAAAGTGTCTTTAATGTTTTAAGACTAAAATGGAATGACAAGGACAAGAGGCAAGGAGTAGCTGATGATCACCCTCATGAGATGACAAGGGCAAACAGCAAGAGAAAGAAGGGACTCAATTTAAAGCAACACCAAATGGAAGACAAGTAAAGTAGCCTCATAATTTCAAAGGCTATATCGTTAATTGACATTACTCAGTTTTCATTACAGGAAGAGAGATGTTACAAGAGCACCTGAGATGTCTTGTATATAGGTAAATAGTTAAGTTGCCAGCAGATGCTGCTCGAGAATACATAGCATAGTTACTGCCCAGGTTTTGCCTTGTAAGACCAATAAAACTTGTCAGCATTGTGCACTGTTTGCATGCAGCTCTCATCACAGAGCTCCCAACAGCCTTATCCATATTCTGGAGCCCCACTGAAAGTGCATGCTCTACTGCCAATGTAAGACAGCCAATGGTACCATGCAACAGTGGTTTGAGAATGAGTGCAAGGTCCAGTGAGGCGAGTAAATCAGCAGCAAGTGGGGCCTCTCAGAGAGCAGATTCCTAGACTGTTAAAGGCTTTAAATGTCAGCAAAGTGGTTAGAATTGCAACAAAAATACTGGAAGATTAAAGAGAAGAAAAAAAAAAACAGCCAAGAGAAATAACAGTTCCATCATCAACACAAATTAAAGCCCTGTCAGATTTGAGCTACAGCTGCCACATTTAAGTGAAGTTTGTTATCCATGAAAGTTCAAGTTCCCAGTTGTGTTACTTCCTCTGAAAATCCCTGAGCCAGTGGGAAACGCTTTTGTAGCATCCACAACTGGATCAAAATCTTCTCCTAAAGTGCCAACTAAATGCAAGCATTGCTTTCATCATATGAGAGAAAAAAATATGTTTTGGGAGAAGTTACAAGATGTGGCTTACAAACTTCAAAGACTTGGACTGGCTGAATATTGTCCATCACAATGTTTTCTGACAGAAAATTAAGTAAGACTGTGGAAGGCTTATGGAAGGCTTCTGCTGAATGTGCAGTGAGGTTGTATTAAAAAAAATTTTAAAAAGCGCAAATAAGATGTTAGGCTGCGTAAGGAATAAGATGGAGAATAATACAGAGAATGCCATTATATAAGCCAACTGGGTGGCCTTTTGGGAATACTGTGTGCAGTATTGTTCACCCTGCCTCAAAAAAGATATTGCAGAAAAGGGAAGCAGGGGGGTCAGTGGAAGGCAGCAAGAATGATTAGGGCAAAAAGTCTCACATGAAGAGAGATTGAAAAGATTGGGATTGTTTACCTCAGAAAGAAGATAAATAAGCAGAGACATGACAGATAAAAGTATTTAAAAGAACGAATGGGATAGAGAAGGGAGATTGGGGGCTCCCTCAGAACACAAGAATAAGGGGCAATTTAGTGAAAATATCAGTTTTGAGTTTGCCACCTCTTAAAATAATTTTTTTTTTACCCAAAGTGTAATTAAACATTGGAACTCACTGCCACATTATGTTTGTTGAAGCCAAGAACCAGCCAGATTTAAAGAGGGACTGGATATTTATATGGGAAACAAAAATATGCAGAGTTAGAAGAGTTGATGCTAACATAAAATTTACAAAGGAGATAAAACCAGGTATTTCAGACTCAAGCTAGACTAACCATTGGGGATAAGACTTTGATGCAGAGCAGGTTAATGCACATCTGCGCACTGCCATCTTCCTCTGATATTGCTGGGGCTGGCCAGAGAGGACACTGGAATAGATGGATCTGGGTTTTGACCCTATATGGCAATTCCCATATTCCACAACTGGATAATGGAGCTCTCTCCACCATAAAATATTTCAAAGTACACACACACACACACATTTTCTCCTATTTTAGTTGATCCTCCGACATTGTCTCCCTTTTGTTTTCACACAGCAGAGAGATATGCAGAACCCCTTAAAGCAGCCGGTCCTCAGAAAAGATTGCAAGGTAAGATTAAACCCAATGCTGCCCGTGCCTGCTACGATCTCCCTCCCCTCAGTTCTCATTCTCAGCATCACACAGCCAGGCTGGCTGGTCAGGCTGCACCATGCTGAACATACTGCTCATCATACCAAGCTCCTTCAAAACATCCTGTAAGTTTTTGTTTTGTTTACTAGTGCGCAGTCTGTTCACATGTGCTTGGTATATTTCAAACGATGGAGCGTTTGTAGCAGCCTATGCAGCAGGATTTTAATTGGTTGATTAATTTACTGCTTTAAAAGCAGTGGGTGTTAGTTTCCGTTCTATTTCTGGGGTTTCTGACAAGCTGTTCTGGGTGTAGAATATGCACTATTCAGAGCTTTTCCATTTTAACATTGCAGAGCTGGGAGTGTTGGGAGCCAGGAGACAATTGCTGGTTTTTGCATCTGTTGTTGCATTTTTCAGGGTGTTTTTAAACATCCCTGTGTTGTAGGGTGACCAGACAGCAAATGTGAAACATCGGGACAAGGGATGGAGGGTAATAGGAGCCTATATAAGCCAAAATCGGGACTGTCCCTATAAAATCAGGACATCTGGTCATCCTACAGTGTGTTGTCCTTTCCCACCAACTGCAAAGTGTCCAGTGTTCTTGGGGGGCAAATCAGACTTTTGCAATAACTGGGAGTAGCAGCTTCTGCCAGTTGTTCCAGCAGAGCTCCCAATTCACTAGGGATTTGCAGCCCTCAATCCATAGCTAGCCTTCAATAATAGACATACTTTTAAAAGTAAACATCACAGAGAGGGGGTTGACACCTCCCCAGCTTCAAGTCAAGCTGCTGATATAAACCAGAGTGGTTCATTCATTCTCCCCTGCATCCAAGAATCATTCCACCAATAAATGCTTATTGGCAAAAAGCAGGACCTGGCTTAATCACATTTGATGCCCCATTTCCCTATTAAGAAGTCAGACTAATCTATCTTTGCTTTGGAAAAAAAAAATTCTTTTAAAAAACCTAATATTTCTCTCTCTCTGCGCTTTTAAATTAGGTTCTTTAAAATCCTTTGTGAAGCCTCTTGTGTGGATTTCCAGACCTGCTCTCCGTCAGTTCACTGGTGAAATGGATTAAAACAAGTCCTTTGAAGTGTCGGCATTTGTGAACTGTTTGGAGACTGGCTCAGCTCTGCACTTTGTCAAGTACTGGAGGGAGGATAAATGCCATTTCCCTCTTGATTTCCCTGTCATCTAGTCTTCTCCCTGCAGACTTAAAGTCATAATAAAGTTGGAGATATACAGTACATCCCCTGGGTTTGAAATGCAGGCCTCTCTCAACTTCCACATGACATGACTGCCTTATATCTTTGCTGGGAGGGCTGCCTCAGGGCTTCCATGTATCCTGTAGATGTATACATACCCTGCAGCCATCATATCCTGTACATGGATCCTGCACCATTTTATCACTTTGGTAGAAAGGCCCGCCTTGCCAGCTCCTTTACTATCAGCACAAAGGCTATGCTGGGCAAAGGATGCACTAACAGAAGAGCTGGGGCTCCTGGATTGGTTCTCCACTTGTGAGGTAACTCCCTTCTCTTCATGTGTCATTATATAATGCCTGCATCCGTAATTTTCACTCCATGCATCTTAAGAAGTGGGTTTTTTTACCCACGAAAGCTTATGCCCAAATAAATCTGTTACCCTTTAAAGTCACTGGACTCTTTGTTGTTTTTGTGGATTGGATGATGTGCCTTTGCTTATGCCTCAAAGCTCAAGGTTATCAAGCAGCATTCTCATAGTACAAGGCATTTCCCCAGCCTACATGGGGCACCAGTGATGTCTCATTATCTTTTTGAGGGAGCCAACCAGCATATGGACAAGGGTGATCCAGTGGATATAGTGTACTTGGACTTTGGGAAAGCCTTTGACAAGGTCCCTCACCAAAGGCTCTTAAGCAAAGCAAGCCATCATAGGATAAAAGGGAAGGTCCTCTCATGGATCAGGAATTGGTTAAAAGATGGTGTCACTTAATCATGAAAATGAAGGACCAATTACATTGAATAGGACCAAGCACAGAATGGCGAGAGGCTTCCCACACTCAGCTCTGCCCACTCACTTGAGTCTGGATGTGCAGCATTTCTGGATCTCTTGAGCAGGACAGTCAGCTCCTTTGAATGCAGGGATTATCTTTACGCTGTGCGCTTAGACTGTGCCTGGCACAACGGGGCTGGGGCCTCTAGGGCCTGCTGCAATAAAACCATCACATGGGTAACATTGTCAACGGTGCCAGGCTCCTAAATAACTTCGGTGCTTTTGAAAATGTTCCCCAATGTTTAGCTGCGTGGCAGGCTTAGTGATACGTATCCACTAGGAACCAGCCTTCGAGCAACAGACATGGAAGGTAAATTGTGGGATTTGCACCCAGGTCTCGCAAAGTTTGGATATTTCTGAACCCCCCGGTGAAACTCTATACCTTGGAGGAGCATCCTGTAAGCCCCATATTCCTCATCTGTATATAATTGTGATACTGCATATAAAGCATGCCATGTGAGGTATCAGGGGAAAGGTTATGATCTGCTGAAAACCACTGTTGCATATAAATATGTATATCATTAATGCATAGGAAGTTTTGAGAATATGTTGTATGGTTGTCACTAAAATATGCTGTGAGTTGG
Organism: Malaclemys terrapin pileata; assembly: GCF_027887155.1. Lineage (NCBI taxonomy): Eukaryota > Metazoa > Chordata > Testudines > Emydidae > Malaclemys > Malaclemys terrapin. The sequence goes on along the minus strand of NC_071506.1, from coordinate 127,075,386 downwards.
GGAATCTCCCAAATACTAGATTCTCAGACACAAGGACAAGGGAACTAACCAGCACCCAGGCGGGTGTCAAACAACTGTCAACAGCCATTGTCCAGCAAGGGAGCTACAATTCAATAACTCACTTGCACAAGGCCACACCTGGCGAATTGCTCAACCTTGGCCCCCAGTCATGCCTGGCTTTGTGTTCTCCAAGCACATGCGACTAAGGGTATAAAACAGAATACAGGGGCCCCATGCTTGGCCTTTTCTCTTCCCCACACCTATGCTGCAAGCAACAAGGATGCTCAGAAGACTGGTGATTTCAACAGAGGAGAGTGGCCCAGGTTTAAGGGAGATTCCTGTATATTAAGGACTGTAAGATCCAGTGGGGTGAGAACATTACTTGATGTAAATACTGTCTAATGTGATAAAGGTTATGGTTTAGACTGCAAACTTATATTTTATTTTATTTTTTGGTAACCACTCTGACTTTTTGCCTATCACTTATAATCACTTAAAATCTATAAACTTGTTTTACTGTTTATCTTTACCAGTGAGTTTGCCTGAAGCACCTGGTAAATCTGCTAGGTTTGCAAAGGCTGGTGTATATCCACTTTCCATTGATGCAGTTGTAAACCAATTAATAAACGTGCATTGCTCAAGAAAGGGTCCTGAGCAGTGCAAAATGGTATATTCTTAGGGTACAAGGCTGGGAGCTGGGGGGATTTGGCTGGTGCCTTTCTCTGAGATTCATGAGTAGCTCTGGGCGCTCCACACGTGGTTGTACTGAGTAGTAACAGCAACTGGGGGGTTTGCTGCTTGCCACTGGTAAGACATTGTGAGAGAAAACCCAGAATAGGGAGTAAAGAGGACACAGCGGTCCCACAGTCCCAGGCTGCACTCCAGGGTCCTGTCACACCCCCCTCGTCAAGCTCTGACATACAGGAGTGTTGGCCAGGAGTCGATGGCTGGAGCCTGAACTGGTAGGAAACCAATTGCATTTTAATGGAGCTAGGCCGCTTTACACCAGCAAAGATAGGGTTACCATATTTTAAGTGTCCAAAACGAGGACACTCCACGGGCCCCGGCCCTGCCCAACTCCGCCCCTTCCCCGCCCCCCTGCCCCGCCCCAACTCTGCCCCCTCCCCTGGACGCTTCGCCACCTCCCCCTCCCCCGCTTCCCGCGAACATTTGATTCGCGGGAAGCCTGAAGCAGCAGGCAAGCTGGGGTGGGGGGGCGCGGCTCTGGCCCCAGCGTCTCCTGCCCGGCTTGGCTCGGGCCCCGCACCGCCGGCCCCGAGCACCGCCGGCCCCGGCCCAGCCCCCGGCCGAGCACCACCCGGCCCGGCCCCGGCCCAGCACCCCTGGCCGAGCACTGCCCGGCCCGGCCCCGGCCCAGCACCCCTGGCCGGCCCCAGCCCAGCCCCTGGCCGAACACAGACGGCCGCAGGCCCCGCACCGCCAACTCCGGCCCCGGCCGAGCACCCCAGCCCCCAGTTCCGCACCGCCGGCCCCAACCCGACCCCCGGCCGAGTGCACTGCCGCCCCCAGCCGAGCACCGCCGGCCCCGGGCCCCGGCCGAGCACCGGCGGCTCCAGCCCCACACCGCCGGCCCCGGCGGCTCCAGCCGAGCACTGCCGGCCCCGGCGGCTCTGGCCCCCGGCTGAGCACCGCCGATCCCTCCCTCCCTATTTTCCCGGACATGTCCGGCTTTTTGGGATTTCCTCCCGGACGGGGATTTGAGACCCAAAAAGCCGGACATGTCCGGGAAAATCCGGACGTATGGTAACCCTAGCAAAAGATCTCGCTTTGACACTGGATGTGTTTCCTGGCTCCAGTCACATGACCTGGCTTCAGGTAAACGTAGCTGTACTAAGGCAGCAATCAGCACCTATTGTCTCTGTGCCACTCAGTCCCCAGGTCTTTATAGCAGGCTGTCAGGACTGTACTTAGCTCCCCGGACCCTCTGTGTCACACAGCCACCGCTGGAAATACAGACTTTCTATGGCACTGATCCTGCAGTGCACTGTGTGAGCAGACCCCTGTGCCCCTGCAAAGATCAGAGCGAAACGCTGGTGCTGGTTATCGCGTACCCGGAGCACCGCACCGTGCGTACAAATTCGCATGCACTCTACGTGGAAAGCACAAGAGTCAAACCAGCTGAGCCTGCTTCTTCTCCTGCCAGCACATGAAGCTTCTACAAGATGTTAATATTACACAACAGGCAAGTGTTAATATCAAGAATATTCCTCTCCAACCATCTCTAGTTAATGAAACAAAACAAACTATCTGGAAAAATGCGAACGTTACAGTAAAAACAGCAACAAATTAAACACCAATACAATTAGGGAGAGATTAGGCATCGCTCCTCTGGGAGCATTTCAGAGCCCAAGGTCTTTCTCAAAATTTGATCATTCCCAGCAACTTTATTTCCTTCTAATTAATAAATGGGTAAGTAAACGGCGTGGTTCCTAGAAGGGAGATGGCTCCCCTGGTCCTCTCTGAACAAGAGCTTTCCGTCCGTGTTCGATAACACAGAAGGGCAGAGTTGGTGGCAAGTAGAAGTGTGTACACCTTCAACTCAGAGAAATCCCACTGTCAGCAGAATGAATGGCAAAGGCTGCGAAAACAGAAGTTCCTACATGAGCGTCTGTTACAAGGTGACTGAAGGGGGAAGGCATCTCGTGCTAACATGCAAGAGCCTAACCAAAAGAAGGTCGAGGGGTGACGTGATCACAGTCTGTAAGTCCCTACATGGGGAACAAATATTCAATAACGGGCTCTTCAGAGACCGGTGTGACACTATCCAAGGGCTGGAAACTGAAGCTAGACAAATTCAGCATAAATTTTTAACAGTGAGAGTAATTAAGCCTGGGAACAATTTACCAAGGGCTGTGGTGGATTCTCCATCACTGGACATTTTAAACTCAAGACTGGCTGTTTTTCTGACCGATCTGCTCTAGGAATTACTGTGGGGAAGCTCAATGGCCCATGCGGACAGACCAGGTGCAATGTCTGCTCTTTCTAACCTGCCTTTCCTTGAGCAGGTGAAATACTTTGATCAGAGACTGGCTCTCCCGGACCAGCAGCCACGTACGAGTATGGAGAGAGCAGCTTCAGTGGCCAAGTTAATTAAGCAAGGCCCATTTGGGGCTAACCCCATTGGCCAGGGCTCGACCACCCACCCAGGGAAGCTCTGCCTGGGAGAGGAGGGACCAGGATAAGCCTCACTGAATTGAGGGTGACTGGCCTGACAAGCTAGACAAGCATTGCCAAAAAGGCAGAGCCTTTCAGGGCAACTCTGACCCACCGACAAGGGGGACCCACCCTGAGCTGGAGGAGTGACTCCTGTTTGTCATTACTGCCCATTGTGCATCCAGAGGCAGGTTCCCACCTAGCACGATGCTGTTTCTGCTCCCCTGCCCTCTGAGGGCCCTTGCAGTATTCGTGTTCACCAGCACAATCTGGGAGGCAGAGTACCGACATCACCAGCTGGGGCTGAGGCTGCCTGGCCTCCACTCCTGAGTGACCGTGTGCAGGGAACACATTGATTATGGAGTCAGACTCCTGGGTTCAACATCACCCTTGGAAAACCAGCTCTACTCCAGTCTTAAAGATGCTGAAATAAACTTGCTCCTCCCAAGTGGCACGGACTGGAAGCAACAAGTCCCCTTCCAGGTGGATGTAGTCTGAGCTTGTGTTACAGCTCAGAAAAGTAACAACAGTGTGGTACCCAGTCGCACGCTCTGAAGATGTCCCATCACCACCACTTGTGCAGCCAGGCAATGCTCAATGCTTTGGTACAATCACACGTTCTAACCTCATGAAACTCACTTCCCTCTTATTGAAATCCCAGTGTTAGGCCTTGATTCAGGAAAGCATTTAAGCATGTGCTTCACTTTAAGCATGTGCTTAATTCCCCTTGACTTCAGTTTGCTTATATATATGCTTAAAGTTAAGCACATGCTCAAGTGCTCTCCTGGTTTGTGACCATAATGCAGAAACCCATTATAGAAAGACATCTAAGCAGGGTAAGGGTTGGCAGGCCCAGTAGGTCTTTGGGAACAAGTGCTTGCTCCGATTTTATACCAGAATCCCTAGTACTCAACCAGTGCTAGACTGGTGCAGGATGCTTCCAGGTGTGTTCAGCTCCCAGAGGTACATTTCAGGAGCACTGGCTGGCACAGCTGCCCTTGGTCACTGGAGCTGTCTCCACGTTGAGAATAATTGTAGACAAAATCACTTTGTGCAATTGAGGGTGAGAACATGTCGAGTGCTCTCCTGATCTCAGGGTCGTTTCTCTGACATGTGACCTGCGTGGCTGGTGCATTTTATTACTGCACGATGTCTGGAAATACTGGTTCAAGGCCTCCTAAAGTCCTTTCTCGCCACAAACTAGCTGCATCCCTCCATTACAGCAGCATGCAGCCCTTTGAATAGGGAGAATCTGGTTTGTAGCCTCCAAAAGCCATCTGAATCCCACTGAGCTCGCTGGAGCACCAAGGAGATGCCCTGAAAAGCCCTAGAGAAAACTTAAATGAAGGGGACAAAGATACTAAGTTACATGGAGCCAAAGCATCTCCTGAGTTGAACCCACGCTGTGCCCAAAAGTCCTGGCATGCGACCGGGTCCTCTTCAACTTCCCTTAGTGGGTAATAAAGGATAAAAAGGAATAAAATAAATATTCAGATCGGAGAAAAAGATTCTCTACCCCAGGTGAGAAAACTTCAGCCTTCTGTTCATTATGCTGCAGCCCTTCCTTTCAGTAACCTACATGCCTGTTAATCAATGTGCCCAGCCACTGCACCTGTCAGCAAGGGGGGGTCTTCACACTTTGCAAATATTAATTAAGACTCCATCCCCTTCCCCCCGTTAGGTAGCACCCTGTGTAGAACTATACCCATTACACAGAGGGGGAAATTGAGGCATTGCAAGTTAGGACCAAAGTCTTCAAACTTGGCTAGTTCTAGTCAGGCCTCTAAATCCTTAATTAGGCTCACAGTAACTGGGCTGATTTTCACAGGTGCTGAACACTCATGACACCGCTGGATCTCAGGCCTCATTTTTATTTAGAGCCTGCAATGGGGTTTCCACTCACCACCAGGGCACCTCCTTGTGTCTAGGTTTGGGAAAGTGGCTCTCACAACACCAGGTGCCCCCTTCTGCTGTCTGCTCCCTCTGCGACCATCTCTCTTCAGGGAACTTGGCTTTCTAGTGCTGGCCCAGCCCTCCCCCAGCTGGGCTTCACATTCAGTTAACCCTGGCCTTCCTCTCAGGTGACTCGAGGTGTCCATTTGGCCACTCGGGACCTCATTAATCCTGCCAGGGCTCTGTGGGGTGCACACCCCATCACAGAGTTTAACTATCAGAGTTTTGGTACCGAACGTTGGACACCCAAGTGTGACAGTCTGGGACATGGTGACCACAGACAAAAATAGAACCCAGGAGTCCTAATTCCCTAACCCCTGGACTATACACACTGTCCTCTATACCCTCAAAAGAACTCCTGGCCAGTTTAAATTAAATACCCTGCCTTCCTGGAATCCTCCTGACCCTGAAAGTATTTAATAATGGAAACAAAACCTAAATAGAAATTAATGGACTACAAAAGGCTCCAGTTTGCTTGTTACACAAGGACGAACCTTTAAAAAAATTATGTCTATGATGATCATCTACATTTGACCATTGCACTTTGGTTGGGGGAGGAGGGGAGTGGTAGTTTAAATCAGCCAGAGTCCTGCAGGCAGGGATGACAACTTCACAGCGGGTTCACAGAGAGATTGGTAGAGGGTACAGAGGAATGAGGGGCCATTAATCTTTCCAGGTGAATCTCTGGGGCCAGCAGGCAGGATGGAAGCAGTTTAGCATAACACAGGGCTGTAAAACCATCCTGAGAGAACACTGGTGGTGGTAGGATGCTACGTCGGCAGGGTCCATTTGGCTGGGCCAATTCCACTACTAGCTGGAAGCAGCAAACTACACCTGATCCCAGGAAGTATTAATAACACTCCTGTTTATAGACAGCTCAGCTCTCTTTTCAGGTGGGTTAATCAACAGAGCAAAACCAGCTACAAATAAACAGGATCAGGAGATGTTATCAGGACTAGTTGTCTGCCCCATGTGCTACGAGGGGAGCATGCTGTGTTCAGTACACTGGTGAGACTGTACCCGCCACACTGTGTCGTATCCGGCCACTTTGTTAATCTGGAGTCCAGGGAAGGCCAGAAATGACTAAGGGGTGGGACAGTTTGAGTTGCGGAAATATTAGACATAAATATGTCTATAGCTAAGACAAGTGACTGCTGAGTTGGAGGAAGGTGTGTGCAGAGGTGCGGTGCAAATGTCTGAGCAGGAGGGACTGAAAGGCGAGTAGGACTGATCACATGAGACTAAGAGGAGGGAAATACAAGTCTGATTACCAGGACCAGCTCCCTGATGGTGAGAAAGTTCAGACTGCAGGGATGTCTCCCAAGGGAAGTGGTGGAAGCCCTGCGGCCTGGGACACCGAACACAGACCTGGTACATGCACTGCAGGGACTGCTGCAGGGGATAGCTTTCCAGCTCGGCTTTCTCTGACCCTGCCCTGCTATTTACTATTTTTAACAATGATTTATTGTTTTTACTATTTCCAATAAAACGAGGGAGAGATCCATTTTTCACTTTCAGAGGCTCCTCTCTTCCCCTTCCCCCATCCCCTTGCTATAGAGAATGAGTCATTGTCTGCGAACCTTTTTCAAAACAGCTCTTCTAAAATTCTGTATCAAATCACAAGCATTTCTAGTCCACGAGCCAGCACAGGGGAGCTGGGAGCAGAAGCCCTAGGATGCTGTTGATCTGCTGCATGAAAACAAAGAGCCTTAAAGCAGGAATCCTTCTGCTTGGCATAAATCTTTTACCCCACTGTCCCTTGTCTAGCAACTCATTTAGTGCCCATCAAGTGGGGACACAGGGGGCCTGTGAGCTCATTATGTGCTTTAAAGCCCTGTTTGTGTCTGGAATTGTATTTCAGGGCTGGCTGTTTTGTTTTGCAGACAGATAACACGTGTTCATGGGAGAGTCAGCTGCATAGTCACACACAGAAAGGGCAAACTGCAGATTTTTAACTGCCACAGCGCAGCTTTACAAAACACGCTCCTACCTGAGCCCACGCGCTATGTCACTCCAGCATCGGAGGAGGGGGGCACCGGCCTGTGGGTAAGGTTGAGGACACATTTACACTCGGGATGACTGGCCATGGATCAGGTCGGGTATTTTCATTCAGTGGAGACAGATCACCAACAATTCCAATGTCTCATCAGAATCAAATGTTTTGCTCAACCTGAACCACTGATAACCCAGCTTGTACTATCCAAGGATTTGGCTTTTGTTTCATACTCTCACATACAGATTAATACGGTGAAATGCGTGCGGTCAGCCCCAATGAGCCATTAATTCTGCTCACTTCCACTAGCATGACAACCTGTAAAGACCTGGAGTTGCTTTCATAACACTGGTCTTTGCAACCTGAGCTGCTGTGATGAGTTTGGTCAGAGCTGCCCCATGGAAAGGCAGCTCCAATCTTTACAGGAACGACAGGATTTCTAGAAATGTGCCTTCACTTTAGCGAACCAGCACCAGGTTGGAAAGTTTTCCAGACTTGACTGCAATGGGGAGAACTAAGTTATTTTCCTACAGGTACCAGCATTGGCTTTCAAGACTCACGGCCCTCGGAAGTAACTTCCCGTGGTGTTTGGGTCAACCTAGAGGAGTCAATCTGGTGAAAGTCTCTGCAGCTAGTAGGCTGGTCTGACTCTGAGGCCTTTGAAGCCTTCAGCCCCTGATTAACCAACAAAATGTGATGCTTATTAACAATACCGGGGGAAGTATTTTAAATGCTGACAGGGAGAAGAGGGGTGGGTAATACTGATAATGTATTCTGGTCCCCTGCTACCCTCTCCTGCAGGTATGATGGCGTATGTACTACCTACACACACCTGGCACAGAATCCTCAGTAGTCCAATGGCTGGTTCAAGAATCCTTCCCCCATTTATACACACACACACACACACACACACACACACCTTGCAGCTCTCCATGCAATGGATACCGTGGCACAGGTACACACAAGGACCCTGAAATAACAGCAATATAAACAAACCTGGTTCCTGAGCCTGAGAAGTTTATGAAACCATCTTCCTCCCTTCACACAAACAAACATTCTGCTATTAAACAGCTCTGATTTCCCCATAAACTTTTCTAACGACAAGCTAGACAGATTCAAACAACAAGCAAAACAAGGAGGGATGCGGGCAGTACCTTTCTATTGCTGGCTGGGCTGGCGCTAGAGGATAACAGAGCTGTTCCAGTGATGCTGCTGAGATAGAAGCACTCTGGAGTTACGATTACAGCTTTCCCCGCTCTGCGACCAGATCTTTCAGCAGCCCAGACCCACTGTGCTGGAAATGCACTTAGTAATTATCTGCAAGAGACCAGGCTCCGCCCCCCAACAGCTCTGATTGGTCCTCTGGCCCTGTGCAAGTCTGCATTGGTTTCAGTCAATCTACTATTATCCAGAGCCTCAAAAGAACTGAATTCTATGTCCCACGTATAAGGGGTATTGGGGTGAGCGTGACAGGGTCGAGGCAGGGGGAGGGGAGAACAGACTGACTCGGGCAGAGCAGAGACTAAGTCAAAAGCACCTTGAAATTATATTTCTTATGGTGTTAGTAAAAGGATGTATGAGTCTGATTTAAAGGGTACAGACTGGGATGGGTATCATAGAATCATAGAAGTGTAGGACTGGAAGGGACCTGGAGAGGTTGTCTGGTCCTATCCCCGGCACTCATGGCAGGACTACGTATTATCTAGACCATCCCTGACAGGTGTTTGTCTAACCTGCTCTTAACCACCCTGACAGTTCAGGTAGTTATCAAAATGCTAAACCATCCAGTGCTTAACCACTCAGACAGGGTAGTTATCAAAGGCTGGGAAAGGAGGAGCAGAGTTACTTCCAGCTGCAGACAATACAGATGACGCACTTATTCTGATAGATGGAGTTTACTGTAGAAAGCAGGTCTTACATCCCAGCTGCGCCCAGCTGCAAGCCAGGTCAGGGCCCCATTGTGCTAAGCACATACAGTAAGTGACAATCCCCACCCCGAAGAGTCTCCAGTCTAACAGACATGAATTTGGCTGGACTGGCAGGGGGAGAGACAGGATAACAAAAGTAATAGGACGTGCTCCATTCTTTGCCAGGTGGGAGCAGCAATCACAATTCATTACATGCCCAGCCATCATCAGCTGGCTGCTTACCAGATGCGTCCTGGTTGCAGTGAGGTATGAGGGGTTGCTTAGAAGATAGGGTGGTGGCTTTATGGATCACACACACACACACACACACACACACACACACACATATAAATCATTCACAGGCTGTGTTGTTATAATAACTGTAATGTATAAGGTTGTCTGAAGGCTGTTCCCATATGGTGTATATCTACATTATACACTCACACTATGCATATAAACAGAGAAAGAAAAAATACTAGTACACTGAAAATATCCCTACTACAGCATACAACGGACACTATTAGTAATGGGAGGAGTCTGTCGTAGCACCCCTGGGTCCCATGCTTCCCAATTCTAGGAGGACAGTCGCCACTCAAGGAGCTCACACCCCAAGAAGAGACAGCCAAACAGACAGAGGAAGGGGGACAATAGCAGGCTATTTAAATACAAGACAATGTGACTCACTGTAGGCAGCATGGCAGAAGTGGGTCACTCTGGACAGCATGGGGGCTGCCTGGACAAGTTTAGGGAGCTCGTACCATGCCAAGGGAACCATGTGGAAGAAGACAAAGATGGTTGTGCAATAAGCTGACAAACAGGTGCACCAGGCTGGGAGCACTGGCAGAACAATCGGCACTTGAAGCTTGACGGAGGATGGATAGGTAGGGTGGTGCAGAGTTCTGTTGAACTTGCTCAGGGTGAGGTTATCAATATGCCATTGCACACATGTCCACCACTGGACAAACAACAGAACATGTTAAACCAAAAAAAAAAAAATAGCATCTGAGAGCAATTAAAAATTTGTTAAAGGAGAAACATTTTTGTCATCTAAGTCCAGAAGTGAGGGCAGCATGACTCTGTGGCACAATCCAGTGATTGTACACAAATTCCTGAACCCGAGTGCTTACAACACAGCTCTAGAGTAAGAAAAGAGAACTCCCATTTGTCATTTCTCTGCCCTAATGCTCTCATGTTATTAGGGCTATTTGAACGAGATGAAATCAAGGACATGCCATGCCCCTCCACCAGCTCAAAACCCCAAATGTGCATCAGGATGGGATAGAATCATTGTCACACAAACCCCCAGGAGAACCTGAGGAGAGAGATTCACTTCGGGAACGTCTCCTAAACGTCAGCTGTTCATGTGATGCTTTGCTGGACCAATCAGTTTGGAAACGGGGATCGGTATCTCTCCACTCAGGATTTCCTAGCTGTAGCCAGGCTGGCATACTCTGACCAGAGCCTTCACAGGGGGAATTTGGCATTTCCTCTGCCATGTGAATCCAGGGCAGACAGAGAGCTATAAAACCGGAAAGCAACAAAAGGTGACAGGGACTTTTACAGACCTTGGCAACAGCTTTAGGGTCACTCTGCATTTACGGTCGCAGTTTGGGCCAGGTCTTTGTTTACCTGGACTGGTTCACCCTGCCCCATGAGCCCTGCTATTCCTTGCTCCAGAATCTCAGGGACATGCTGGCTTAGGGAGTCCAGGCTAGGAAGCCCTTTCCAATCTTGTCCTCACCCACAACTATTTCACATTTGGGGACAATGTATACCTTCAAGTCAACGGCACTGCTATGGGTACACGCATGGCCCCACCGTATGCCAACATTTTTATGGCTGACTTAGAACAACGCTTCCTTAGCTCTCGTCCCTTAATGCCCCTTCTCTACTTGCACTACATTGATGACATCTTCATCATCTGGACCCATGGAAAAGAAGCCCATGAGGAATTCCACCATGATTTCAACAATTTCCATCTCACCAGTCCACTTCCTGGACACTACAGTACTAATAAGCGATGGTCACATAAACACCACCCTATACCGGAAATCTACTGACCACTATACTTACCTACATGCCTCCAGCTTTCATCCAAACCACACCACACAATCCATTGTCTACAGCCAAGCTCTAAGCTACAACCGCATTTGCTCCAACCCCTCAGACAGAGACAAACACCTACAAGATCTCTATCAAGCATTCTTACAACTACAATATCCACCTGCTGTACTGAAGAAACAGTTGACAGAGCCGTAAGAGTACCCAGAAGTCACCTACTACAGGACAGGCCCAACAAAGAAAGTAACAGAATGCTGCTAGCCGTCACCTTCAGCCCCCAACTAAAACCTCTCCAGAGCCTCATCAAGGATCTACAACCTATCCTGAAAGATGATCCCTCACTCTCACAGATCTTGGGAGACAGGCCAGTCCTCACTTACAGACAGCCCCCCAACCTGAAGCAAATACTCACCAGCAACCACACAACAAAAACACTAACCCAGGAACCTATCCTTGCAACAAAGCCCAATGCCAACTCTGTCCAAATATCTATTCAAGGGACAACATCATAGGACCGAATCACATCAGCCATACTATTAGAGGCTCATTCACCTACACATCTACCAATGTGATATATGCCATCATGTGCCAGCAATGCCCCTCTGCCATGTACATTGGCCAAACCAGACAGTCTCTACACAAAAGAATAAAATGGACACAAATCAGACATTAAGAATTATAACATTCAAAAACTAGTCGGAGAACACTTCAACCTCCCTGGTCACTGACCTAAAGTGGCAATTCTTCAACAAAAAAACTTCAAAACCAGACTCCAATGAGAAACTGCAGAACTGGAATTAATTTGCAAACTGGACACCATTAAATTAGGCTTGAATACAGACTGGGAGTGAATGAATCATTACACAAACTAAACTATTTCCCCATGCTAATTTTCCCCTACTGTTACTCACACCTTCTTGTCAACTGTTTGAAATGAGCCACCCTGATTATCACTACAAAACATTTTTTTCTCCTGCTGATAATAGCCCACCTTAATCGATTAGCCTCATAAGAGTTGGTATAGCAACACCCATTTTTTCATGTTCTCTGTATATATATCTTCCTACTGTATTTTCCTCTGCATGCATCTGATGAAGTGGGCTTTAGCCCACGAAAGCTTATGCCCAAATAAATTTGTCTCTAAGGTGCCACAAGTACTCCTCATTCTTTTTGCTGATACAGACTAACACGGCTACCCCTCTGAAACCTGTTTCCAATCTCTGTCCTTCTGGCTTGCAGAGCAGTAGCTTTCCCAGCAGCACAATAAGGGGCTCATCTCAAGAGCTGTATTATTCACTGAATAGGCTGACAGGATGCAAACACTTACCTCAGTCCCATTATACGCTAGAAAGTAGGGAACAGAAAGTTTTTATTCTCTGTAATTCCCTTGCTGCTGTAGCTGTCAGGCAGCTGGTGTTTGTCTCTATTTATCCTCACACAAGGACAGCGGCTTTAGAGTGCCCATTCCGGGGGGCTCTGTAATATATTTACAAATGAACCAAACACAAACAAAACTAAAGCACTAGCCAAAGGCCAGAAAGCCTCCCGTGCTGTTTTGCAGCTCACTATGTTCTGGCTATTATGGATTGCCTTGGATAGCAGCACTCCCCCCCTTCTCCCTTGAAAGCTCTGCTGTCCGACATACAGCACGGACCACACCAAGAGCCTCCAAACTGATCTTAGCTGCCATGATGGAGACCAGGGAGTGGAGCAGGGTGAGTCCCAGAGCATTCAGCTCTTGGGAGCACACAGGAAGTCAGGGCACAGACTGGAGCACAAGTGTCATGCTTGAGGCAGCTTTCCTCACTCCAGAGATGGGCAGACGCTGAAGCTTCCAGCCTGGCCTGAAGTACAGTGCATTGCTATAGACTAGTTGGAAGCTGAAACAACCCTGGCCAGCTGTTGCAAATCCCCAAAAGAGAGGAATGGCTGCAGCCCTGGTTGGCTGTCATTGAGAAACACTGCTGTCATCTGAGAACCCATGACCAGCAACGAGTCCAGTAGATCCAGGTCCCCCAGACACCCTCATTTGATGATGCAGAGAAGGCAGTGCTTGTGCCTCTTTCAACAAGTATCATTCCCATCTTCTCTGGGCTAAGTCGCAGCCCGTTCGCTTTTCGTGTCTACCTGGCACCAAAGGAGAGAACGTGCTTTACCTTCAAGATAAACTGAGGCCACACCGAACTACACAGCCCAGAAATGCAGTTAGGAGAGTGGATACAAAATGCTTGAAAAAACAATGAGGAGTCCTTGTGGCACCTTAGAGACTAACAAATTTATTTGGGCATAAGCTTTCGTGGGATATAACCCACTTCATCAGCTGCATGGAGTGGAAAATACAGTAGGCAGGTATAAATATACAGCACATGAAAAGATGAGAGTTGCCTTACCAAGTGAGGGGTCAGTGCTAACGAGGCCAATTCAATTAGGGTGGATGTGGCCCATTCCCAACAGCTGACAAAAAGGGGTGAATATCAACAGAGGGAAAATTATTTTTTGTAGTGACCCAGCCACTCCCAGTCTTTGTTCAGGCCTAATTTGATGGTGTCAAGTTTGCAAATTAATTCCAGTTCTGCAGTTTCTCTTTGAAGCTTTTTTGTTGAAGAATGGCCACTTTTAAATCTGTTATTGAATGTCCAGGGAGGTTGAAGTGTTCTCCTACTGGTTTTTGAATGTTACAATTCCTGATGTCAGATTTGTGTCCATTTATTCTTTTACGTAGAGACTGTCCGGTTTGGCCAGTGTACATGGCAGAGGGGCATTGCTGGCACATGATGGCATAGATCACATTGGTAGATGTGCAGGTGAATGAGCCCCTGATGGTATGGCTGATGTGGTTAGGTCCTATGATGGTGTCCCCTGAATAGATATGTGGACAGAGTTGGCAACGGGGTTTGCTTCAGGGGTTGGTTCCTGAGTTAGTGTTTCTGTTGTGGTGTGTATAGTTGCTGGTGAGTATTTGCTTCAGGCTGGGGGGCTGTCTGTAAGCGAGGACTGGCCTGCTTGGTCTCCCTGCACTTCAGAGCTGAAGACACAGAGCTGTAGCTCCTTGAAATTGGAAGGTTTTAGGTACAGCAACATCCACCATTCCTGGGACAGCAGATGGTCCCCCAACCAGCTGACCAAATAGGAGAGCATTTCGAACTCCTTCCCCCACAACTGGAGCCTCATCTGCTTTAATCAGCCACTGCATGTGTTTGGTTTTGTGATGAGGATTACAGAGGCAAGGATGGGTCCTCTAAACTTTTGTTTATTCCAGCGCCTTCTCAGATGCTCATAAATATTCTCTTTGATGGCATAATAATTCCTTTTGTGTTCCATAGATACATTACTTTGGTGAGTTCAAAAATACATTTTTTGAAGTATTGAAATTCCACTACTGTTTTGATTTGTATGTTAAATGAGAGCTCTCCAGATAGTCACTATTAATATGATTATTTACTTGGAGAGCATCATCATTCATTTCTGTACAAACTGTGTTTTGTAAAATACCACTTCTGCTAGCAGGGCTAGACAAAGTAATCCATTACGGCTGAACAGAGGCTTGTTAGCTCACTATTTTAGAGAATTTAGGGACTGGAGGAGTTCTATGCTGTTTGGATTAATTCATTCACTCGGTTTAAAAGTGCTAGTTCTGAATCATATACAAGGTTGTAGTCACCTTCTTGGGATCCCTGCTAACCATGGTTACTACATAACTTAATAAATTGGTGTTTTGGTTTATTTTACTGTTTATGCATCTCTTTCCACTACACTTTGAAAAGTCTTTATTAAACCCCAACTGGTGTCCTGTCCATGGAGTGAGAGACACATGATGGGACAAGGAACAAGGCATTGATTAAAAATAAGAAATAATGAAAGGCGTGTCTGGGGCATCTCTGAGGAAGATGCCAGTACCAGTATGGCAAAAAACTTTTGTTAGCAGCATTCCCTGGAGCCACCACTGGTGGATGATACATCTTTTCAGAAGCCCCCACCCAGCCATGTTGCCTCGGCAGGGCAGTGAAGTGGAAGAGTCCCATTAACACAGGGCTGAAAAACTAATGAAGATGCTTAAACTACAAATATTGTATTTCAAGAAAGGACTGACACACGAGTTAGGTGCAAACACACACACACACACTTTAACTGTAGGGGGAAGGTTAGAAATGTCACAGATTAAGGAAAAGACAATGGACAACAGCACAATAGTCAGGGGCCAATGCACCAGGGTGTTGCTGCAGTGCCGGTTATTGCTTTGGGGGGGAGTTAATCAATGGGCAGGGTGTGCCTATGCCTGGATATTTACTGCCTGCGATAGATTTGATAGAAATTCCCAGGAGAAAGTCAGTTCATCTGGGTTATTCTCTCATCTCCATCACACCTGCTGAGGGCATCTCCTACTTCCCTTCCCTTCGGGGGGGGGGGGGGTGTCTTGGACAGGGGTTCTCAACCTTTTTCTTTCTGAGACCCCCCCACCCCACCCTCCAACATGCTAGAAAAACTCCACCGCCCAGCTGTGCCACAACTGTTTTTCTGCATCTAAAAGCCAGGGCTGGCGTTAAGAGGTAGCAAGCCGGGCAATTGCCCGGTGTCCCATGCCACAGGCAGCACTGTGAAGCTAAGTTGCTCAGGCTTTGGCTTCAGCCCTGGGTGGTGGGGCTCAGGGCCCCGGGCTGCAGTCCTGTGCGGCAAGGCTTCAGCTTTCTTCCCTGGGCCCTACCGATTCTAATGCCAGCCATGTTTGGCGGCCCTCCCTGAAACCTGCTTGCAACCCCCTCAGAGGCCCCGGACCCCCGGTTGAGAACCACTGGTCTAGGAGAGCTCTTTTAAAGGTGCTCATTGCTACTAAAGCCCATAACGCAACGTAGCCCCTAGGGACGCTGGAGGATATTTAGCAGCGTTTTCAGTTTTCATACTGGAATGCACAAACAAGCCTTTACTCCTGCCCTCTTGCTGCCAGGTAAATCTGTAGCTGCTTCATTCCCTGCCCTCCTAAAGCACTTGAGTAATCAAGGTTAACCTACACCCCCCACCTGCATTCTGGCAAACAGGCTCATCGGTCAGAGTATGAGAGAAATGTTGTCTATCAGGCAATCTCTTCTCTTGCAAACAAGGTGTTACATAAATAAGTGAGTAATAGCAAATTACTGACTGGAAGCTGGGTTTGAAGCTTTCCAAGGATTCACGGCTGAGCTGTAACTGATGGTTATGACAACGTGGGAGCACTTAGGTTTCCTAACAAAAAGTGAATCTAGGAACTTCAAGTTTATTTAGTGTAATTGTTTTTTATTAAATATGCCTCACTGACCATTCCAGAGAGCTTGGCCAGGGCAAGAGCAGCTGTCTGCTCCTATCTCCTGCACCTGCTTGTTAACCACGTTCACACTGCTATCCTTAGACGGGGGCGGGGGAAGGCAGGGAAAGGAAGGTGCGGAAATCTCTTTAAAAGTACAGCCCTCCCCCCAAACACTGGGAAAAGACTGTCTGAAATGGAAAGACTGCTGGCAGGCTGCTTGACAGCAGTTTTACAAACTATTTGAGCTGTTCTACTTCATGATCCAGCTTGGCTCTTTGGCTATTAAAAAACTGTTAAAGAGTATTTAAGCCATGCACCTAAGCCTTTGAAATTGACACAAGCTCCTTAGAACTGCCTCCTAAGGCCTCAGCTACTTAAGTGCTGAGAAGGGCAGATCAGACAAAATATTTGTATCGGAGGGGTAGCTGTGTTAGTCTGGATCTGTAAAAAACAACAGAGTCCTGTGGCACCTTATAGAGGGGGTGGGAGCAGGGGAGACGTTAAAGCTCTTCCCAACTTTTAACTATTTCTAGGATTACATAACTCACAGCAATGATAGATGTCCTCAGCTCTCAGATTTACTCCTGCAATGGGAGCATCTAGGCAACACATTTTAAAAATTACTTACAAATTAATAAATCTTTTAAACTCTTTCAAGGTGTTTTATTTGCTCTTTCCTAAGAGTTATTTATAGTCTCCCTTAACATCAGGTCCAAAAAAGAAAATTATTTTCATTACAAGTCAGAAGCCAAACAAGAGGACGTATGGAACGTCTGGTTTTGTTTCCATATTGCAGCACAGCAGACTTTCCACAGGCAGCTTCCTCCCCTTCCCTGCCTGCTACAGAAATCTGGAAAGGTGCCCATAAACATCACAGGCAAAAGATGGAGAAGGGATGTTCCTGTGGTGGGCAATGCACAATGGACCTCCCAAGAGGCCACTGAGGTTTGGTGCAGGACCGCCCAGAGGGGGGGGGCAAGTGGGGCAATTTACCCCAGGCCCCACAGGGGCCCCCACAAGAATATAGTATTGTATAATATTGCAACTTTTTTTATGGAAGGGGCCCTGAAATTGCTTTGCCCCAGGCCCCCCAAATCCTCTGAGCAGCCCTGGTTTGGTGCACTGACATGCCTGCAGGTCTGTGACTGGCAGAGGCCTTTCTAAGCCATCTATTGCCTTGGGTTCTAAGAAGCAAACAGCTGGAGATAGAGTAACACTGTGCTGCCCATCTCTCCATGGTCTCTTTGTTTCTCCCTCCCTGGATCCCACGGCAAGGGGAGCTGGTGTTCATCGCCCTGGTGAATACATGTCTATACATGGCCGGGTTTGGGGCTTAGTCTGACCTCTACACGTTTCTGCCACTGGGAAATCTCGACCTCTTTTTCCCATGAGAGCATTTCCCTGCACCTGCTTAGCTGCTGCAACCCTGTGCAATGTGGCACAGATGGGGCATGGATGGAGACGTAGGAGGACTCTGAATTCAGAATGGAAGCAGGTAGGGAGCTGGTGGAGTTCCTGGTGTATGAGTTTGGGCTCATTGTGCTGCTCAGACATGGGATGGAGAGAAGTGATGTGAAAACATCAAAAGCCGGAGCGTTCTCCAGTGCCTGTAGGAGCCGCTCCGACTTGTAAACCAGCATTAATCAGTTCATGGAGCAATGGAGTTATCTGGGTATTTGTTTAACTGTCATGGTTTTTAACTTAACTGTCTCTTCCAGCAATTTGAACTCTGATTTCAGGGCTTCAGGGCAGCACAACCTGCCCCAGCAGCAGCAGAGAGGAAGGGCCAAGCTGAAACCCAGAACCAAGGTATTTCAAGAGCCCTCTGCCCATGGGAGAGCTTTGATCCAGGGGTTTGGCTCAGCCTTACACAGAGCTGGAGAAAGATGTGAAGCCTCACCAGAGTTCTTGATGGTGGAGCAAGGGATTTGGTTCCAGCCCATCTCTAGCTCCAGGATCTTCAAATGGCAGCTCCCGGATTAATTGCTAATCCTGATGTTTTATTACATTAAAGACTTAAAGCTTTTCCTTTTAAATGATTTACCTTCCCTGTAATTGGCTTTTACATTGCACTGGGGGTTGCTTTTAAACATTAATTCGCCAGTAGCAGCAACAGACACACACACAGCTCTGCAAAACAGAACTCCCTGTTCCGAGGCGAAGGACAAGTCACAGAGCAGGGGGCTGCAGGAGGAGCTGGCAGGGAATCTCAGCTAACACACAAGTCAGGAGCTCGAATTCTCGGAAAGTTTTCATAAAGTTCTTCAGCTCAATTAGCATTTAAATAGTCGGCCTGCTTTGTTCTCGCAAAGCAGTCGTGGCATTGTAATCAGGGAATGCCAGCAGCCAGGCTACGCTGGCACACTGGAAATGTCAGCCGAGTTTATTTGACACTGTGTAGTGCTTTTGGTATTTAGTAACATTTGGAAAGTGCTGAGGATTCAGTTTGTCCTCCCAGAGGGGCTTCCCCCAAAGAGGCAGAGGGCACTCGCCCGCCTTAGCTTGTCACAGCAAATGAAGTAAAAAGAGTTTTTCATTTAACTTTGCCCAGGACTGGCGCTCGAAACCCCTGGGACAGACCCCTGCACCTGTGCAGCGGAGCCCTTTGCTCCACAGAGATTGGGTTTCTCTCTTTGACAGGAGGCGGCCAGTGTCTGAGACAGCACACACACACACACACACTCACAGGCCCCCCAACTCTCCCTTTAAAGCTCTGATATGTGTAACTCCCCAGCACAAAGGAAGTAGCAGATAAATGTCCATTTGGTTCAGCGGGAACTGGGGAAAAAGGGACCATTTAAGAGTAGGGAATGGCTAGGTTTTATAAAATGCCCCTTACAGCTCTCAGAGCTTCCCACCACATGACAAGGTGCCTCATCACTCCAGTCCAGTGCAGGGCCAGCAAGGCCCAGGCACATGAGCAGAGAGGGGAAAGCAAAACTAGGAGCAACGTGCTGATTGGTTTGTTCACCCCATGGGGCTCGTTTGCACTGCCAAAGCCACTTAATCAGACCCTGCAGAGCACTGGCCAAGAGGCCCCTGCCACCATCTGATGTACAGAACATTCTGGGAGCTGCCCAGGAGTCACACTGCCTGCACACCTCATGCCAACACACCTGGTGCCGTTGCTGAAGGCACTGCCCAAAGGGGTCAGCCCCAGATCACACTCCATAATGGTGTCATCTCCCACCCCACAGCTTCACTGGAGAATGAACACCTGCTTGTATCTGTGCCAAAACACCCAGCTGGTAGGACTTTGCATCTGGCCCCTGGATGATCACAGCTGCCACAGTGGGTCCCCAAAGGACAGGTGGTTTCTGAGCCTGCCCCAGAACCTCAAAGTCAGGGGCATTGGAACAACGTGTATAGTGGGGGTGCCAAGAGCCACTGAACCAAACTGCAAACCCTTCGAGCCAGGGGGTGCTGCTATTGCACCCCCTTCCACCGTAGCTCCAGGACCCCTGCTCCAAGTAGATCCAGTTGTGAGGAAGACATCAACGCAGGTTGCAGAGCACCAGCATGCTATGGCAGATTGTTGGGACACTCTGCTTAGGAGACATGCCAGCACCTGGGGGAGCAGCTAAGGCTTCTTTGGGAATGTCTTATCTTGGCCCAGGCAGCGTAAGTTACAATAATGGAGGACAAACAGTACAGCCAGACCATGGAGAGGAGTGAGTGCAGTGGAGCTGTCAGAAGGCTCTTTTGGTGCTTGAGTGGCCAGTGATAAGTCCGGCATCACCCCAAGCCAGGAACTGTCTGACTTACTGCAGGGGCAGGTGTGCTCAGGGCTGATGTGGGGGGGAAAGCTGGTACAAATTACCAGGGCCCGGCAGTCCGGAAGGGGGCCTGGGGCCCGGCTTTCCCCCCCTCGGCTCTGTTTAGCCGGTCCGCCCTTGCTGGGGGGCCCGAACCTGCTCTCGGCAGCCCTGGGTATGCTCAGTGATTGTTATTTATGTTACAGTGTCTGGAGACCCCGGGCAGGCTCAGGGCCCCAGGGTGCAGGATTCTCTACACACCTTGAACAAGACAGTCCCTTCTTCAAAGGGCGCATGCTCTGACCGGAGTGGTGCCTCTCCCTAGCTCACTTCATTTCATCCCTTCCTGGGTTCAGCCAGAGCCAGGCTCTCCTGGGAAGAGCTAGCTGGGAGTCTGTTAGACGGGTGTGGCTAGTGCATCGTACTTCATGCCACGTCATGATGGACCCTAGAGGTTGTACATAGATGCTGAGTCCACCTTGACCTCTGGTGGACCCCATGCTGCCAAGCTCTGAGGGAGACTCAGCTATCGCCCATCAGGGCTCTTTGGAAAGGGATGAGGTTAATGCAATTCCCAGGATGCAGGGGGGGGGGGGGGGGCGGGGGAGGGGCAGCTGATCTCATGGATGGCAACGTTACATTTTCTTTTAGGAAATCATTAAAATGAAGCCAGGAAAAATGCAGTTAGATGGATACACGTTTCCTGTGGGGCTGAAAAGGAGTCTGGCTGACAGCCTAAATACCCACAGTTTGTGCATCACCAGACAAGAACCTGCTGAATTGTTTTATCTTATTACATTAGCAGTGTCGTTAAGCAACGACAGCTCAATTGGGCCTCAGAGCCATAGCACAGAATGCCCAGAACGCCCAGGGAGCAGCCTTCTATAAAGCACCAGAAAACGGCTTTTCTCTGAACCGGCCTCAACAACTCTTTCTTTGCCTCACTATATTTCACTGGGAATTTTCTCCTTGACAGTACTGTGTAGGTTCCTCTTGAAATATTTATCACCCACAGCCATTTCTCCTCACCTCATCATTGTGCAGCTTTGGAAAATTCAAACCTCGCCCACCCCAAAAGAGCACACACTCATTTCGACTGTAATAATACCTATTGCGAGGGAAGCCTGAGTCTGGCCCAGAGAGGGGAAACCCCCACACTAAAGAGATAGTGCAGGTATGGGATGTTACAAGTGATTCAGAAAGCCTGCTGGGGCGGGTGAGTTTTAGCCCACTGCTGAAAGCATCTCTCTTGCTTTAACAGTGTCCTCAACACAGCACATGCTTATTTAATTAAATTGCCTCCACGAGTAAGGTTCTGCTTTCCTCTACCTCACTTCGAGAAATAGGAAGCTGTGTGGCTAGATGACAAGGAGGAGCTATTCACAGAGCAGTTTGGGAAAGAAGGGGCTCAGGCTGCAGCAGGAAGAATCTAAAGTAACTACTAGGCAGGGCCAGCTCCAGGGTTTTGGCCGCCCCAAGCAGCCAAAACAAAAACAAAAAAGCTGCGATCGCAATCTGCGGCGGCAATTCGGCGGGAGGTCCTTCGCTCCCAGGCGGAGTGAGGGACCATCTGCCAAATTGCCGCCGAATATCTGGTCATGTCGCCCCTCTCCGGAGTGGCCGCCCCAAGCACCTGCTTGAGAAGCTGGTGCCTGGAGCCGGCCCTGCTACTAGGGACAATTTTGTAAGTCCCAGAAGAATTCAGCAAAGGGAGCCATGACATCGGTCAGGAATAGCTGCAGCAATGGGGATACCAGACCCTGATCTACTTGCAATGTGATCAGGAGAGAGGCTACAACCTAGGAGAGGAAATTTTTCACAAGAGTATAAATCTAAACCAATATCAGAATGATATAAATCCTGTATCAATACTGGGGGGATAGGACAGATGCGAAAAGAAACAGCAATATTATCTGCCTTTTAAATAGACCTGACCAAATGACTAATTTATGCAATGCATTCTGGTCCTTCCTGAACACCTGCCTCTGTTGTGGTATTTGCAAGAAGCTAGTTCATTGCGTCTGTACAATGTACAGATCCTACCCTCTCCCCAGGTAGCTGTTGCTGTTTTCCCCTGCCTGCTCTATTTGTTCACTTATCTGTCTTTAGACAAGGAGCTCCGTAGGGCAGGGACTGTGTTGTCTCCTCCAGGAAGTGCCTAGGCAGTGAGAGTAAAATAGAATAGAGTCACTCTCTCTGCTGGCTGGGTGTCCGTGACCAGGCTGTGAATTTTTCAGATGCATTCATAATTATACGGTGAATTAAGTCTTCTGCAATGCATTAGTCTCTGTGCACCGAGTGCAAGGTTTCCTATGTGACTATTGCTGAGCAGTCACTCTCCAAACTGGGTTTGTTAGTTGTGCGTGGCTAGATCGGTGACATGCCATTATGTGCCCATCTCCCCATCTGTAAAATGGAGGTGGTGCTGCTTACCGACCTCTGTCAGGCACTTTGGGACCTAGAGATGAAAAGCTCCAGAGGAGTTCTGTTATTGATTGAGCGAGCAAGTGCCCACACACTCAAAAGCCAAGTTCCAGGTACATGTGGCTTGTGCTTTCTGGGGACACTAGCATGGACACGCACCCACAAGCTGCTGGACTTGAGGCAGGAATCACTGAGTGAAATCCTGTGTTATGAAGCTCAGAGGATTATAAATGATCCCCAAGGTTTGAAGTCTATGAATCAGCACCACCAAAACTCATCAGCCTCTTGAATCTTCATGGGGAGTGTGAACACTAAGGGGAGCAACTGAGCTCATCCAAAGTGAAGTCACTTCCAATTTCAAGTGACTATCGCCAAAGGGGGCAGCGGGGCCTTTAGCATGACTTGCAGTTAGAGCCAGGTGAATAAAGGCACTGCTCTGACACCCGGAGCAGGATTGGCAGGGAAGTGTGGGGAAGCCTCTGGCTAAACCAAGGGGAGATCCTCTGCCTCTGACCCCAGGGCTTCCTGTTGAGTAAGAAGCAGCCGAGAGGCCGAGCGCTGGCCTGCTCCTGGGGCACGGCCGTGGAGAGAGGGCGGGTTTGTCGTTAAATCGGGGTGCCAATCGTGATGTGACACCTCCTTTGTGAGACACGGGAGCAAGCTGGGTGAAGGGGCGGTGCCTGGGCACCTCCAGCAGGAAAGGACCAACCAAGAGCCAGGTGAGTGCATGGCTCCCCATGCAGCCCGGCGGGCAGCTCACACTTCGCTTTTGTACCACAGCTCCTGAAAGGGCACCCGGCGCCCCCGCTGTGCAGCCAGAAGGGGGACAGCATGATGCAGCTGTGCCCTAGAGACGCCCCTGAAAGGCCACGCCCGAGGTATGTGAAGGCTCATGCCCCGGCAGCAGACAGGCTGACATACAGCTCAGTAGCTCCTTGCAGTCACTCAAGTCTCCACAGCCACCATTCAGTCTGGGATTGTCCCAGGAGCCGGAAGGGACTGGCCTAGAAGCTCTGCTTTTCCTCCTGAACACGGCTTGCTGGGGCCAGCCAGTCACCGCCAACATGGCTCCTTGGTCTCCTTTTTGGAGGTGGGGGCTGAGAGGGATTCAGCAAAGATGGGAGCAAACCTGCTGGCAGCACAAGCCCAATATGCACAAACAGCTGCAGCGCCAGGCCCGGTCTCGGAGGACCAGCGCTGCGATGGCCTGGTAGGTCACGAGCCCATAGCTGCCCTTCTGCTGTGTGGGCTCACTGTGCAGGGAAACTGCTGCTGTCACAACTCTAGAAATATGAGGAATAAGCCCAGCAGGATGAGGAGTCACACGCCGATGAGAGCAGGTGCATGGCTGCGCTACCGACCTGCCCTGGGTGTTTGAGACATAAAAGGAGTTGGGCCCAGCCCAAGTTCAGATGTGAATTATTCAAATGGGTATCTGCTAGGCTATAGAACTAGTGAGAATAGCACCAGTCCTGCTAAAGGGGCCAGCCACAGGGACTGCCATGGGACCAGCACACACAGGCTGCTTTTCAGGGCGAGGGCCCTAATCCCAAGCCCCCTCTGCTGCTGGGGGGCTGCGGGCGCCCTGCCTGGGAAGGAGAAGTGTAGCACTTGGCACGTGGGGGGCTCAGTACAAGTACTGTTTGTACTGGACTGACTCAGGGCAGCCTCTTGGAACAAGGGAGAGAGTGCAGCCCCTCCAGAACCAGCCTCAGTCTGACACCGAGCTGGGGTCTTCAGTTTGTGCCTTGTGGCACAAGCTGGCTGGTGATGTGACAGTTTAATCCAGTGGATCAGGACTTCCTAGCTCCATAGAGAAGAGATTAACGTGCAATAGCCAATAACCATCCGTCCCATCCCACCTTTCCCCCTTATGACTGAGGAGCTGTTGGGGGCCACTTCATCTTGAAAAGTCCTTTGACATGTGTGTTAAACTACTTATGCTAAACAATCTGTTCCACCTTGTATTTAGCAGTGACACTGAATATATGTCCCAGACCTGAAGAAGAGCTCTGTGTAAGCTCAAAATCTTGTCTCTCACCAATATAAATTGGTTTAATAAAAGATATTCCCTCCCCCACCTTGTGTCTCTCATAACCATCCTTGTCCCAGAATCCGAACAGCAGCAGTGGCTGACTGTTACCAAGAGGCCCCTCTGATTGGCCTGAACACTCTTATCAAGCGACATTAGAGAAAGGGAGAGGTGAGAGTTGGGTCATTTAATTATTGCTACGCAACAGAAACTTGGTAAACTTTGGCCCTGTGTCAGTCATCAGGATTGAGGATGAAGTGTTCTGATTTTATGGCTGTTACCTGCACAGTTGACTGAATTTTTTTCTTCCAGGGGAAAAAAAAATGAAGCTTCAGTGACAGCTAAATATTTTGCAGATGTGTCTGTTATGCCAAGTTGTTTTGGTTGGAAAAACCCTCAAAGATTTAGGAAAAACAAAAAACATTGACTTTTTTACTCTAAACAACGGTTTCAAAATTTCCTTCCATCTTAAAAAGAATCAAAAAAGTGTTTTAGATGGTCAAAACAGAGGCACAAAAATAATCAACTTTTCAATTCATGAAAAGTTGATTAAAAAATTATTTTCGGTTTGTCCCAAAACAGATTTTTTTTATTTTTCCAAATGGACAGTGAAGCACACACACACACAAAAATCCATTATTTGCCTCACTCTAGTTATTTGCACTGTTGTGTTAGCTACATCAATGTAGCTGTCATTTATTCAAGTTGCAGTAGTGCCAAAAAGCTCCATTCAGGGGTCAGGGCCGAATGGGCTGGGTGCTGCACAAACACAGAGTAAAGCAAAGAGACTGACCCAAAAGAGCTCTTGGTCCGATGATGACAGGATGCAACAGACACATCCAAAGACAAACAAGAAGTGGCAAGACAAGGTGACAATGAAGATATTTGCATGAATGAGGAGTCCGAGCAGTCACAGTGTGTTTCTATGGTACAATTGCAATTAGTTTCTCTGCCTTTTTTGTGGGTTCTGTATTGTGGCCATAGGGTACAAATCAGTAGGAGAAAGAGTTTTATTTAGCATCTTCCATACTAACTGCCCCCCAGAATGCAACATGCTATTTGTCTGCCTTGATAGAATTCCATGAAGTTTATAGTAACGCTGAGCAAGGATTAATGGCTTTGCTAATTATATCACTATCAGTTGGCTACCAAGAGGACTGGTTATTGCTCAGCTGTATCTAAGCCCATTCATCTGGCATGCTGCTGAATTGCTATGTGCAGTATAGTAGATGTGCATCATTTTCAGTTTCAAGGAACTTCAAGCCTGCAGTGTAGTAAGAAAAAAAAATTTGCTTATTAACATCAAATGAGTCAAGCCTGGAATTCCTATTTATTCCAAGATTGCCAGAAACGAATCCTATCAATTCCAGGGGGCATCTCCTGGAGCAGCATTTCCAGATAAATACCAGCTATGATTTGCATTAAGTCAGGCTCAATTGGTTTCTCCTCCTGAGCGTATGAAAGCCCAGTTTCAGATCAACCTCCCATTTAGTCCTCTCTGCTAAATTGGCTTGCCTTGTTTGCTAGGTATGTGTTTGCTTTGACCTACAAGTCGTTTGTTTCAATTTGCCCGAGTAATGAGAGGAAGCATTTTTCACATTTTTGCACTGATTGATCTGCAATGAGCTTGAATCTCACATTTTCTTCACTCACCCACCTGCCTTCCGCCAGCTTCTTACACAAACAAGCTGTAAAACCTAATTGTCCTTTGTCAAATGTCTGCATTTCTTTTCCGTATGCCTTGTTAATAGTGCACTGAAGAATTTCTGTAGCAGAGGCTAATTTTAAAAACGCTATTAGCAGGGATGTAGCACTGGCAACACTCAGCTGGTAACCATCTCCCAACTGCCTTTTGCATTTTCAGTTTTGTTATCATGACAAGCACAGGTAAGATGCAGTTTCAGAGGAAAGTCAAGTATCGTATTTTGGTGCCAAAATAATTCTCCATCTAATGAATGGCCTATGGCTATGGCAACAAATGTTTTGTACTGAGAAGACGGCAGCTGTGTCATTTGCCTGGGAAACTTACTGCAAAGCTTAACTCAGTGGCAAAGGAATGTTTTGTTCAGCGACTGGCTGCACTGCAAACCTAAGTCTGCAGGTTATCCAGTTACGCTGCAGAGACAGACAATGTAACTTCCTTATACTGTCCTGGTGCCTTCCCAATCTTGATTTCGAAGAATGACTCTCTCGACTGTCTATTGCACTAAGCAGTACCCATTAGACTTTCCTGGAGTTGCAGAATAATAATGTGTCTCGGGCAAAAACTTTTCTTTTTCTGGTTTCACTGCAAAAGCAAATAGAACAATAAATAGACATTGGAGCTCGTCCCTTTATATAGATCACATTTTGTCCACCCCAGGGAAGGCAGTATAGGATTGCTCCCTACAGCACATTTAGTGCTTTATCACTTGAGAGACCTACAATTAAACCAGACAAAGACTCCACCACCGCTGTGGAAGATTGCTAAGCAAGATTTTAGCTCTGTCAAGGACATAGCAATTGCTGTGGATCAGGACCAGAACAGTCCATCCAGTTCAGTATCCTATCTCCAGCTATGGCTAGAATTAGGGTTACCATTCGTCCGGATTTACCCGGACATGTCCTCCTTTTTGTACTAAAAATAGCGTCGGGGGGAATTTGTAAAGCACTCACAATGTCCGGGATTTCCCCCCTCCCCCGGCAGAGCAGACCGAGCGGCTGGGAGGGCTGCAGGAAAGTCCCGGGCTGGACTCCGGAGCAGCTGTAGAGGAGCTGGATCCGCCCTGCATTCTGAGCAAGTGTATCAGTACAAAGTGCAGCCCTCCCCTTTTGCAACTGGGAGCGGTTTCTGCCATGCAGCGTAGCAAAACGGGAGCGAGAGCACTTTGTGCTGATACAAGGGCAGCTCTCCCCTGCAGCCCAGTCCGGGCCAGGGACCGGGTTTTGTTGTGCAGGGCCAGGGACCGGGTTTTGTTGTGCAGGGGAGCTCAGCCACGTGTCCGGCTCGCACAGAGCCCAACACTAGAGTTACCATACGTCCTCTTTTTCCCGGACATGTCCGGCTTTTCGGCAGTCAAACCCCCGTCCGGGGGGAATTGCCAAAAAGCGGAACATGTCCGGGAAAATGGCGGCTCTGTTTAAGAGCCCGGCTGCCTGAACGCTACCGGCTTCGGGCAGCCCCGTGCCTGGAGACCCTGCGCCGCTGGAGCCCGGGAGGGGAAGTGCCCGGCTGGGGGCGCAGGGTCTGGAGGCACGGGGCTGCCCGAAGCCGGTAGCGCTCCGGCAGCCCGGCTCTTAAATAGAGCCGCGGGGACTGGAGCCTCCAGCCGCCGGGGCTGTGTGTAACTGACACAGTGTCAGTTACACAGAGCCCCAGCCGCTGGAGGCTCTGTTTAAGAGCCAGGCTGCCCGAGCGCTACCGGCTTCGGGCAGCCCCGTGCCTGGAGACCCTGCGCCCCGAGCCGGGCACTTCCCCTCCCGGGCTCCGGCGGCGCAGGGTCTCCAGGCACGGGGCTGCCCGAAGCCGGTAGCTCTCGGGCAGCCCGGCTCTGTGTAATTGACACTGTGTCAGTTACACACAGCCCCGGCGGCTGGAGGCTCCAGTCCCCGCGTCTCTATTTAAGAGCCGGGCTGCCCGAGCGCTACCGGCTTCGGGCAGCCCCCTTGCCTCCGGACCCTGCGCCCCCAGCCGGGCACTTCCCCTCCCGGGCTCCGGCGGCGCAGGGTCCGGAGGCAAGGGGGCTGCCCAAAGCCGGTAGCGCTGGGGCAGCCCGGCTCTTAAACAGAGCCTAAGAGGAGCAGAGCCTCCAGCTGCGGGGGCTCTGCTCCTCTTCGGCTCTGTGTAACTTATACAGTGTAAGTTACGCAGAGCCGCCGGAGGGGAAGTGCCCGGCCAGGGGCACAGGGTCCGGAGGCATGGGGGCTGCCCAAAGCCCGAGCGCTACCGGCTTCACGGTTTGCTGGGCAGCCTCCAGACCCTGTGCCCCCGGCTGGGCGCTTCCCCTCCCGGGCACCAGCTGCGCTGGGGAAGCGCCGGCTGGGGGCGCAGGGTCTGGGGGCTGCCCGGGAAACCGTGATGCTGGTAGCACTGGGGCAGCCTTTTCCCCCTGGCTGGGAGTGGGAGGGAGGAGGGGGCGGGGCTAGGGGTGGGGAAATGGGCGGGGCCATGGCCCGTGGAGGGTCCTCTTTTTTTATTTATGAGATATGGTAACCCTACCCAACACCCTGTTCTGAGCAGCAGGGTAAGGGGGCCAGGGGGCAGGAAGGTTCTGGAGGTGGCAGTCAAGAAACGGGGGGGGGGGGCTTTTTGGGGGGAGTGGAGAAAGTTTTGGGCAGTCAGGGTACAGGTAGGGGGTAGGGTCCTGGGGGGCAGTTGGGGGGGTCTTAGGAGGGGGCAGTTAGGGGACAAGGAACAGGGAGTCTTAGGTAGGAGGTGGGGTTCTGGAGGGCAGTTAGGAGCAGGGGTCCCAGGAGGGGGCAGTCAGGGGACAAGGAGCGGGGTGGGGGGCTGAGAGTTCTGGGGGGGAGCTGTCAGGGGGCAGGAGTGCGGAGAGGGATCGGAGCAGTCAGGGGACAGGGAGCAGAGGGGTTTAGATGGGTTGGGAGTTCTGGGGGGGGCTGTCAGGGGGTGGGGAGTGGTTGGATGGGGCGTGGGAGTCCCAGGGGTCTGTCTGGGGGTGGGGGTGTGGATAAGGGTTGGGGCAGTCAGGGGACAAGAGGCAGGGAGGCTTAGATAGTGGAGTCCTGGGGGGCAGTTAGGGGCAGGGGTCCCAGGAGGGGGCAGTCAGGGGACAAGGAACGGGGGAGGATTGGGGGTTCTGGAGGGGGGGCGGGAAGTGGGAGGGGCAGGGGCGGGGCTAGGGCGGGGCTCCTCCCGTCCTCTTTTTTGCTTGCTGAAATATGGTAACCCTACTAGAATGAGGTGTAAAATGATCGGAATGGACAGTTGTACAATGGCATGCCTAAGAGGAAAGCCTCTTCCTAACCCCAGGCAATTAGTGGTTGGATTCTCTTGTGGTTTTCTTTGTATTCTGCCTAAATGTTCCCTTTCTTAATTCCATCCCACAGCTCCATGCACCTCCCTAAATAATTTCTCTTCATCCCCACATTTCCGCTTTTTAAAAAAGTTTCTTATGCCACGATAAATACATTGTTTGAGGACCGATCTTGGAACAAGTTGCACAACTTAACAAGATGTGCAAAAATGAGATTAAGAGTCCTCAAGCCAATTCAGGATTTATAGGGGAACAAAACAGGTCCTTTTGCTTCAGATGCTAGGAGACAGCAGCTACTGGCAAATGAGTCTGCTTATTTTAGCCCAGACCTTATGGTCCTAGGCCCCTTTCTGTTCTTGTGTCCTCCAAGAATGTTAGGTCCAAGCTAGCATGGACCTATCTATGGATAATAAGAACAGCCCCAGTTACTTTAGACAGGCTGTATACAGTTGGGAAGGGATGCCTCATCATGCTTCAGGGGATATGAGCTTTAGAAAGCAACTCCTTAGGGGCAGGGTCTTTCCTAATTGCCCACTTCAGGGTGTCCTGACCCTTCCATTGAAGCACCTAGTACACCTCTACCCTGATATAACACGACCCGATATAACACGGGTTTGCATATAGCACGGTAACCCCGGGGCTCCAGCAGCGGGGCTTGGCCGGCAATTTAAAGGGCCCGGGGCTCCGGCTGCTGCAGGGAGCCCTGGGCCCTTTAAAATCAGCATCGGAGCCCTGCCGCCGCTATCCTGATATAATGGGGTTTCACCTATAACGCAGTAGGGATTTTTGGCTACCGAGGACCGCGTTATATCGGGGTAGAGGTGTACTAGCCATGGTCATGAGCCAGGTTCCTGGCCTAGATGGCCCCAGTCTGATTCCATATAGCAGTTACCACCACCATGCCCATATATAAACACGTCATCAGTAAATCGCAAAAGCGCTTCCCAAAGGAGGTCTGCATCCTTAGCCCCGCTTTACAGATGGGAAAACTGAGGCACAAGGGAGGGAAGCAGCTCCTCCACGGTGAGCTAGGTAGAACCCAGGCCTCCTGAGTACCAATATAGCACTGCCTAGCCTATGTTCCCCTTGTAACGCTTACCTTACATTTCTGTTCCTTTGAACCCTGGACTTTTCCCAGTGCCTCGCAAGCTGCCATAACTATTTTTAAGAGCTAACAAGTGGCCCCAGGAAAGGTAATTAAATGCTACATAATCCCCCTTCAGTAGCACTGCCCAGAGTACACAGCTACCAACTCAGGTCCTCGTGCAATCCACAATAGCCATAGAACTGAGATACCAGCAGACAAACTACCTTTCCCTTTCCCCAGCTGCTCCATGATGAATAAACAACTCAACTCCCATTTGGTTTCCAAGGTTTCTCATTTTGATGTTTAACTCTGTATATTTATAGTGCCCCTTGCAACTGAACATGAGCAAAGGGAAGAGCAGATAAGACAGCCAGGCAGAAGTGTTCCTGAACAGAATGTTTTTCTGTTTTCCATGAGGCATCAGTAGCTCTTTAAAGTCTCCTCATTACCTTCCATGTTAGATGCAAAGTCATATTTCAAAGACACTTCAGCTTTGACAAAAAAAAAAAAAAAAATTAAAAAAAATATATGCAGGTTCTGTACTGAGCCACCTGCAAAGTAGAGCAACATGACCCAGATGAGAAGGAAACTTTGAAAGGATGGTGTTTTGGGAAAGAGGCTTGCCATTAAAAGCCTTAAAACCAGGGTGGGTGACAGAGAATGTACTACCTTCCGAATTAGACTCTTAACTTCAGTATTAGGATGTCATGGATTAGTTTGCTAATTTAGACGATCATTAAGCAATACTTAATGAATGTGGGTATGATAATTTCTTCTTTTGCAGAAAGCAGGTTAAGAACTCATTTATATCAGAGACAGGATAAATGGAAACAGTGCATTGGAGCCAACAGATAATCAAGATCCCAGCTCACCTCAGGAGCCGGCCTTCCTCACAGGTAATTAGATCTTCCTATATTTCATTAGTCTTGCTTTTTCTCCAACTAGTTCGCTCAGGCTGCCCCCTGGGCTTGAGAAAGGGCATTGCTGCTCTGGGAAGAACCTCAAGCAAGCTGGCTTTGAATTATGATACAAAGGGCCCTGCAGCCGGCCCCAGTTATGCATCTGCACAATTCTCTGTAATGCACAGGAGTCTGAACTGACAGGGGCCCTCCCCCTCTGTCAGATACGGAGCTTTGGGCACAAATGCACTGAGACAACTTTCTCCTTACAGGCTGGACAATGAGAGCAGCTGAGAGAACATGGAGCATCAGAATGGGTCCAGGAAAAGAGCCACTGTCAGCTTCAGGGGCATAGAAAGAATTTGTGATCAACTCCTTGCTTCATGCACTGCCCCTTGCACGTCTTTAACAGCACGGTTATGTCAGCATCTCGGGTGGAGAGATGATGACCAGGCTTCAATTCCAGCTGCTGCTTTCACTCAGTTCTGCGGCTTTTAGCCATGCACATCAGAGCGTCATCATCAGAAAATGAAGCAACACAAACAGCCCCTTGCCTGAATCACACACTAATTATACTGCCAGTCGCTCTCAGGACATGGGGAAATACCTAGGTCTGGCAGGAGCCCACTCCCAAACCCTTCGTGTATGCTGAGGGGCCCTTGGAGATCAGCATATTCGGCAATAATCACAGAGGATATTGGAGGAAATAGCCTATTTAGGCATCAAACCCCCATTCCAATCTAGAAGTCCCGTCAAAACTAGTTGTCAGACCTGAGCTGTCCTGCAGTGGCTCAAGAACAAAAGGACCAACCTCAGGGTAGACTGCAGGGAACCCGGGCACAAACCCCACACTGGCTGTGGGCTCTGCTTAGATTTCAGCAGCCAGTTATTTAACATGGAGTCAGACATGGGGTATTCCACACAGTGAGCCTGCCTTTGTGACAGATGGTCCCAGGCACCATGAACCACAGCAATATTCAGTCTGGTGGCACCTTAAAGACTAACAGATTTATTTGGGCATAAGCTTTCGTGAGTTAAAACCTCACTTCTTCGGATGCAAGGTTTTAACTCACGAAAGCTTATGCCCAAATAAATCTGTTAGTCTTTAAGGTGCCACCAGACTCCTTGTTGTTTTTGTAGATACAGACTAACACGGCTACCCCCTGATACTTGACAGCAATATTCAGGTTACTCCCAGTCCCAAAGGGTCAGTCACTTACCCCTTAGAGCGCACACCAAAGACAACCAGAGAGTTATTTACAAAGTTAAAGCAGGTGTAAACACACAATTTTATATAGAATATATGCGCGCACACACACAGACACACACACACACAAGTTCTAATCTTAAATTTCAAAAGGTAACAGATGCTTCTATAACAAGCAAGCTCTATACATCCTTTAGGGCTACCCAGACAATACACTGGGAGATCTTTTGCTTATTCCTGGTAATCCTTGCTTCCCAGAGCCCAAGCAGCATAAAGATCCAGTTCCTTCTGGTTAGGGGCTTTTATTCCCTTTCCCCCCTTCTGCTCTGAGCTGCTGACTCAGCTGACAAGAGGAATTCACTTGCACATCTCCTCTTCAGGAAAAGTGGCCGGGGGAGGGGGCAGTAAAAGTCTTTTGTCCTCTTTAATCTTCCACTCCGTCTGGTGTGGATGGGCCTTCCTTGTGGGACAGGACCTATGTTCTGTTGGCGAGTAGCATTTCCTGCTGGTTAATGTCTCTCTCCTGTGATTTACATAGTTAGAGGCTCACAACACGGATGCTCAAGTATTCCCTTACAATGGAGATAGAGATGTTATAAGTGAGATCAATGTCAGCAGCAACTCACAAGCATACAATAAACACTAAGCACATTCTTATAACTCTAATCCCTATTTTAACAATACTAACACCCAGGTGAGCCAGACGGATTCCAGCCATGTATTTGTCAGCGTTCCACTGAGCCATGGGGACCTTGGCAGGAGCTGGCACCTGCTTTGCCAGTGTCACAGTAACTTTACTAAGGAGAGACCTATAGACTCAAACAGATGGTACCAGTTTCCTCCTTACACTTTTGGATAGAATTGAAACCATAAAATGGAATATTGCTTGCTGGATAATTGCAACTGCTTCACACCCTTCCCTTGGAAGCCTCCCTGGGAACTTCTAAATCATTAAGCAAACTAATCCTCGAGTTGGCATGGCTGCAGGATAGAAACATAAGGAGGTGGCTCAAGGCACTCTCTGCAAGGAGACTGATGGGTTATTCCAGGGTAACACTTATCTGAGAAGAATTCGTTTACAGCCAATGATCAGGGTATTCTTTATGGAACGTCTACGGCAGTCCCGGCAAGTTACAAATAGAACAGCATCAGGCTATCCGCCCAAGAAGTGCTGAATGTCACCTTCTAGGCTGCATCCCAACCCTTCTCAGGCTCACTGCCCTGCCATGCTACCTTGACATTACAGAAACCTCTTGGCATTGTTTATCTACAGCACACCCAGCTCAGCTAGGCAGTTAGCAAACACAAAGGCAGGTCCCTGTTCCTAGAAGCCTCTCAGCCATCCAAAGTCTCCTAGAGCACTGGGCGGGGCATTTTATCTGCACTGTCAGTTAAACACCAATATGCAAAACCCCTTCGGCCAGCCCACCCACCTGCAAAATTAAAGCCTATGAAGCCTCCAGCGAGCCATGCTCCCAACCAAGGCAAGGCCCCGGATACAATTTCAAACTGCCTTGAAATCAGAGGGGAAGTACTCCAAGACCCTGGGTTTCAGCCTCTGGGGAAGCAGTTAGGGAAGAACCTCAGCTTAAAGCTATAGCAACGTATGACTTTAGACAACATGTACATGGCCCCAAAGCAGGTGCTGTGACTAGATCAGAATTAAGAGAAAGGGCTTGATTCTCTCCTCAGTGTGACCAGTGTACAGCAGGAGTGACCCACCATCATCAGTGAACTGCAGCACTGTAATGCTGGTGTAAAGTGTGAGCAGAATCAGACCAGGATCTTTCCTGGAGAGTTGTCGGAGCTCTCACTTGCCTTGTGTGAAATAGCACCTCACTTAGCCCTCGATTGGACACACCAGTCAGGTCTCTGTAGTGCCTATCACAGTTATAGTAGTACTTCCCCAGCAGGTAGGTCTGTAGGGCACAAGGTCTCCAGGGCAGGGAGTGTGTGTGTGTGTGTGTGTGTGTGTGTGTGTGTGTGTGTGTGTGTGTGTGTGTGTGTGTGTGTGTGTGCCTCAAGCACTCAAGTGCTGTAAAACGATAAACGACAATAACCTCAGCATGCCCACATAGGTGAGAAAGGCCCTTCTCTGTGCTAAGCAAATAACCACAAGGCCCTAGGAAAAGGGATGGCGTGATGCGTCTCTCCATTGCATGAGGGGTAGTGAAGTATCGATCGCAGAGCAGACCCTAGTATGGAGATTATAGTTTAAAAAAAAAAAAAAAAGAGAGAGAGGAATGTTCCCTGGGGTTTACCATTTTATCCAATTATCTAATTAAAACTTGCCCTAAAATTCCAGCTCTACATATTCTGTTTCAGGCTTTACCCTCAGCTCCTTACTCTGTTCAGTTTACATCTGGGGAAGTTTGGCTACGGAGCCAGCTCTGTGGGCTTGACTGCCCTACAGCGGCCTGCCTATGGCCACATGTAGTGACTGAATGACTTGTGGTCTGTTATAGGTGGTGTCACAGGGGGCTGCCTCTTGCCCTGGCTGGCAGAACCAGCACTGAACAGATGTATCTACATCATTATTTCTACGGCCCCTGAAAATGACGCTGATCACGGTGAGTCGATGTGGTTTGACCTTGCTCTCTTGCGTCCCTCTGCTTATCCTGATGCTGCGATGAGTCATCTTGATCAAAATTCCAGGCAAGACAACAGAAATCTTTTCCTACCATCTATTGAATGTGCATTCCCTGGGGGTCCTTGTGCCTTAAAGGCATCTCCTAGTGTGTCCAAGTTTCAGATGCTTCCTGAGTAAGGCACTTTATATGCAACCAATCGTTGTTTAAAGAACAGGAGTACTTGTGGCACATTAGAGACTAACAAATTTATTTGAGCATAAGCTTTCGTGGGCTACAGCCCACTTCATCGGATGCAACCCGATGCCCACGAAAGCTTATGCTCAAATAAATTTGTTAGTCTCTAAGGTGCCACAAGTACTCCTGTTCTTTTTGCGGATACAGACTAACACGGCTGCTACTCTGAAACCAATCCTTATTTACTATCACTGAAGGTTCTGACTGGCTGACAGGGAGGTCTCCACTTACAATGCAATTAGCATTCACAGCCACAAAGCAAAAATTAACTGACTTAGATTTTAAGATGCTAAACAAAAAAGCCAAGCTTTTATTTTTTGTTCCTTCTTAATTAGTTTATTAGTCTGCAAATTATGAATCAAAGAGTCAT
Organism: Malaclemys terrapin pileata; assembly: GCF_027887155.1. Classification (NCBI taxonomy): domain Eukaryota; kingdom Metazoa; phylum Chordata; order Testudines; family Emydidae; genus Malaclemys; species Malaclemys terrapin. Next base: position 127,039,445 of record NC_071506.1, on the reverse strand, counting down.
CTCATCTCCATGCCTCACAGCCCAGAGACTCGTCAATTTCTGAATTTTCTGGGGACCAACTTTTACCTTTTCATCTTTAAAAAGGAGAACTCTAAAAGTAGCAAGCAATTACAGAAACACATAATGAACCAGCTTGCGTGCTCCAGATTGGCTACACAATGAAGAGATTCCCCTGTAATTGGACTGAAATGGAACCTTTTGCGTGCTTCGCCTACCACCGCTCAATGATAAACGTGAGCAAATCAGATGGCATATTCTCATCAAAGCAATGAGAATTCTCACCCCGTACCAGCTAGAAACACAAAAGCTGCTTCCAGCCTTCTGACTTATTTAAAACAAGCCAATATTTAAAGCAAATTCAATCTTACAAAATCGGTCAAGAGAGATGACTGTAAGAAAAGCCCAGAGTTGAGGAAAGAAGCAATTTTAGAAGCATCCAGACTGCACGTATCCATGCCAACATTCTGCTCCGTGATAATCAGGGCATCTCCTTTGGCTTAGCTTGGGAAGTTTTAACCCCAGGGGTTTGGATGGACCAGGATCAACAAGGCCACGGTTACAATATTTATAATGTCCTTAAAATAAAAAGCACAAGACCACTCTCGGAGTTGATGCAACACAAACACCATTACTGAAACATTAACAAAACAATCAATATAAATTACGGTGCATTTGTCAAGGAACATTATTCTGGAGAACCATTTCCTAGCACACTGACTGCACATGTCCCCAATTAAAGATTGTTTTTGTGCAAAATGTGCCACCCAGTGGTATACATTGGTAACGCAGGAATCTTTTCAAAAGGAAAAACCAGTTTTTAAAAGCGCTCAGTGCCCATTTAGGCCCCTCAATAGCAAGGAGCAGATTTTCATCAGTGCTCAGCTCCCATTGGGACACTTAGGGCCAAAGGGCACAGCACCCAACTTGATAATTTATAGGTATTTATTTGAAGATCAATTCTCTCCCACCCTGCCACCAGTGCACTGACCCAGCCCATGTCCAGCTGCCAGCGATCACAACTTGGTTAGGCTCAGTAGGCTTCTCTGCTGCTCACTGTCAGTCACACAGCTCCACAGGTGGGCAGGGGACTTTGCAAACAGGTAGGAAGACAAGGTCCCTACTCCAAAGATCTTGCATGTTACGGGCCATGTTATTCCCATGTGGGAAATTCCCACCAACATTCACACATTTTCGCTTGTGTTAGAAACTCAAAGTTTCTGGGATGGGTGGGGCTGCCCATGGATGTGGCTGGGGTTTCAGTCCTCAAAACCAGAGACTCCCTTGAGATCTTGGGGGAAAAAAAAACAGAAAATCTGTGACTCCACACTGGCTCCCAACCCACCTCGCTCCTCTCTGCATTCTTGGCAAGATGATTCCTGCAGAGTCGAATGTGGGACCAGGATACTCAGCGAGGAGATCGGAGTGTAAAGAACACAGGACCCTCCCTAGGACATGCAATGCATTAACACATGGCATCCTGTTGGCTCCTTCCTCGACTCTGACAATAGTGCACATCAGGTGCATCTCTGCTGTGCTGGTGGATGGAACAGAGAAGGGAGGGACCCCTCACAAGGAGGGAGAGTGGAGAGATCTCTATAAGCCAGAAAGAAAGGCCCACTAGTCTAATTCAGCAACTGCATTGTGGTTGGTTTTATGTAGCTCCACTGGCTTCTTCCAATACCTTTTTCTAGTGACAGGTGCACTGCTGGAGTAGCTATTCCTATTCATGAGCAAAGTAAGATGATCTGCATAGAGTTTGTCTTGGGTCCCGTCCTAAAGCTAAAACTAGGAGCAGATTAAATTTTCTTCAGCTCAGTCCTAGAAAAGCACTGCTGTGCCTTCCAGAGCTATATAAACTTTAATATCTGCAGGCAAACAATGGCTCTTGTTCATAATTTACCTGCTGCTGTCTGCCCGGTTCTTAATTCCATTTTGTAATAGCAGAGGATTTGGCTTCTAGACTGCAATTTAATACTTGCATAAAAGTGACACAAGTATCCTGCCATTAAGTCAGTTTTACTTTGAGAAAACAGAGCATGTATTATTAGATGCTAATCAATTAAAGAGAGGGACCGTCAGGTTTACAAATGAATTGTGTTCAAAGGGAAACTGTTCTGTCTGGAGAAGCAGAAATCTCAATTATCTGGTGAAAGTCATTTCTTTAACTGGCTTTATGAGCAGGAGTTGCCCATAGCCTTTCCAGAAGTTTCTCGATGGCCATTAAACATGCACAGCAGGAGTTGAATGTACATTAGGAAGTTGCTCAGGAGAAGCCTGAAGTAGGAGAGGTTGATTATAGACAAAGAAAACCCACCTACTGCCTCATCTTAAAGAGGGGAGAGGGCTCTGGAAATAGCCAGCAGCTTTCAAGCAGCCAAGCAAGGCACTCAGACTCCAGAGCTTGTGAAAATCATGCCAGTTGTACTCGTTTAGATGCCCTTATTAAATCAATTACCAACCTGCATATTGTCACCATTGTGAGTGGAGCCAAGGGAGCACTGAAGGAAAAACGGTTTATGAATATTTATTCACATAAAAAAAGCCAGTTCCCCCCTAGTGAGACCCTCTCGCATTTGCCTTCACTGAACGTTCGCAAGCTTGAGTACGATTAGAGTGAAATCACAGTTCACACTCAAACACGGGAATATCTGCAGAAAGTGAATGCAAAATTTTACAAGCGGATATACCACCGGCAAATCCACATGAGTAGGTGTGCTGGTGAGGGATGCCAGCAATCCGATCAGGAACAGAAACAATAGCACCTAGCAAATTCCCAATTGTCAACTGGGAATATCCACAATGACCCACATGCAAAAATCATTTTGGAGGATGGCTGTGTTTGGGAATTTCACGTTCTGCCCAGGAAGGTGAAATTCACTCATCAGTCAATTTGTTCTGGATTATTCACTCAGCCCTGCGTGAGAGACTCAAGTTACAAGAAACGCCCTCTGGTCCTCTTGGGACAAAATTAGGGGTCCCTTCCCCCAGCCAAAGGGAGGAAGAAAAACAATTTATAAATATCCCTCTGAAAAGCTTATTTAGTAGTTGGGGCTTATATGTCACCTGACCAAGAGAACAAAACTACTACAGGAGGGCTTCCCTCTCCCTGCCAGAGTCCCTATCCCTGCCCCAAAGAGTGACAATCTGAGCAGACTGGCCAGGCAGAGGTGTGACAGAAAGGAAGTGCTAGTGCCACTCTCCCAGTTTGAGAGAGACAGAACGGAGGCACAGATATCAAGTGACTTGCCCCAGGTCACTCAGGACGAAGGGGAATCCAGCCCTTCTCGACCCCGTCTGATACTTTAATGACGAGACCATTTTTATCTCTGAAGTCTGGTTTCTGGCCCACACAACAGGTCAGTGATGACACTGATACAGAACCTCTCAATCAAGGACACTGTGTCCGTAAGGCCCTGTTCTTCCAGACACCCACGTCTAAGCCTAGGTCCCCCACTAACCGGGCCCACTTTGGAACACATGCTGGCTGTCGGCCAGCAGCCCAGCACTTGCTCTGCTGAGCAGACTGCATCTGCTGCTTTCCCTAGCTCTACTCTGTACAGTACTTGGCCTGGATTGCAGGGTCCATTTGTAAGTCAGCCTCTTAACCCGGCCTTGGAGCATGGGATTTCAGCTTGGTGCCTCAGTGTGAAGCTGATAAATAGGAGACTGTTTTTATTGATGCATATTCTAGTTAGAAAAGTTTTAGATGTCTTGGTGTTCATATTTCAATTGAGATTTATATCCCGGAGAACAATGCACTGTTATACGAGCGCTCCACTCTCCCGGCCAAGGCAGCTAATTCTCAGCAACATTTTTTCTTAGCTATTTTCTGGCTCCCAACTTTGACTCATTGTCTATTGTTGCACATCTGTCAAGCGTAACAAGGGGAGCTGTGTTGATGCTTACCCAGTTCAAGGGAGTTCCATTATGCAGTGAAATTTCAGTGCTTCGTTCAGGCTTTGTCTCTTAACCCTTGCACTGCTGTTCACGTGCACAAGGCATACATGATGTGAGCCGGAGCAAGAGAAGAGGAAGGAGACGCTGGGTCTCACTTTAGAGGCTGCCTCAGGAGAAAGGTGGGTGTCATACAGCCACCAGGTTCACACCTGAAACCTTCCCGGGTGGAACTTGTAGAAAAATCTAGTTCATTCATTGAGCTAAAATGGCAGAGTCCTCGGCCAGCTGCCCCGTCTCGCCCAATCATTCCAACTCCCCATGCTGTCTCCAGTGCACCTAATCCGACCTGTGTAATCAACCTGAAGTCGCTGTAAATGCTCAGCTCACACATGCTCCTTGCCTAAAGCCTGGCTTCTTCTCTGGGAAAGCACTAAACACACCAGAGAGAGCAGCGCTGACGCAGCTCTGGCCCACAGTCTGTAAGGTGCTCAGCATCCTCCCAGGATCAGGCCCCCTACTCAAGGTAAAGGGAAAACTTTTCTTAAAGGACCCCAGCAAATAAATTCAGTCACTACTGCCCCTCACCAGCAGATGCCCAGAACACAAACCCACACAAAGCTGCCACACTTGGTTCAGGTATCAAGCATCTTTCCTGAATGATGAGTGTTTATTACTAAGAAATGCGACGTATTTTCAGTTCAATTTCACTGAACAACTGGATTTTTTTTTTTCAAAAAAGAGAAATAGAATCTTTGTTTCCAGTGTTCTTTTTTGCTTTTGTTTTTTTCCTTTTCTGTCTCCCTCTCCTCCTCGCCTCCCCCACCCCATTCTGTTCACTGGGAAAGGGGGAAAAAGCAGCAGGGAGGGGATAAAAACAGAGAGCCAAAAATGTTTTGGTTCTCTTTTTTCCATTGGAAAAAATCAAATTAAACAGCTCTCCACGCAATGTTTGTTTGGGTGGACAAGCTGCTCTTTGTTTAAGAAACATTCCAACCACATGCCCAGCTCTCGTGACTGTCAGTGTAATTACTTGGATTGTGGTAGCACCCAGAGGCCGCAGTCTGGGGATCAAGGTCCCGCTGTGCTAGGCGCCGTGTGATCATGTAACAAAGGCAGCCCTCACCAGTGTCGAACATTTGTCATCAATACCACACAGACATGATGGGTTTGGCACTTTCAAAACTCAGAAGAAGATGCAGTACCTGTATTTTGGCTTTACTGGGCCTCATTGCATCAACTACCCTGTTCTGCCCTCTCAGCCATGGATTGAGAGCTAGCAGAGTTCCTGTAGCCAGGACACATCTCCAAGCTCCTCCTGGCGCTAGCTGGAAGTACCTGTTTACTGACTGCCCCAGCTGTCATACTAAGGGCTTGTCTACACAAACACACCCCTGAGCACAGCAAGTTTCAGCGCTGTAAAGCACAAGTGCTGGGAGCAACGCCCCTCGCGGAGGTGGATTTTTTTAGAGCACTGGGAGATCTCTCCCCCAGCGCTCTGCCACGACTACACAATTAACGTAGCCAGTGTAGACTAGCCCTCCAAGACAGAAGTCCCAGCTAACGAAAGCTATTAGCTCAACCGCTGGTTGCTGTGCTGCACCCAACTTTAGGTCAAAAAGGGCAGAAAAAAAAGATTTAGAACAAATGTTTCCCCCAAACTTTGAAAAATGTTAGCTATTCTACAAGCGGGTTGCAAAACAAAAGGGTTTCTTCAAAAATTGGCAAAAATTTTCAAATTTTTGTCTTTGTGATATTTTTTGCCCAGCTCTAGTATTCGATTTCTTTAAAATCGAAAGTACTTTTGAGTCACACTGCAAGACAGCACCATGGTAATCATCTAACAAGGAAAGAGGGGGCCAGGAGCACAGAGCCACGGGGCCACATTCGCAGCTGATATAAATTGGTGCAACTCCATTGTTGTGAAAGGAGATCCCACCATCTGTACCCACTCCAAATGTGACCCAGGGTAAGCTCTCCCTGTGCCAGCAATATCCTCTGTGCTCCAGCCATGCCTGCTGGGGACCTGGCCAGACTTGTGTTCAATATTTGATTAAAGAATGACTTGCTCCCCCCCCCCGTTTGAGTAACAAGTTGGTTTCTGAGGCCACGGGGGAATTGTTTAATATAATTTATGGGCATAGTTAGTAGAATTATTATTGCAGACTTTCCTTGCACACGCTGTCTCCTTGGCACTTCTCGGAAGGAGTTTGTCACTGTTGGTAAAGGGCTGACTCCAACAGATGTGTTTGTAAGCTGCAAAGGTTTGTTTTCCTGATCCGTGCAAGTTCCTTGTCCCCACTGTGCTGCCCCTTCCCCTGGGTCACACTGTTGTGCTGATCCTAGGAGCTGCAGAGCACCCTCCCACCTCCTTGGACCTCAACAGGGACTGGTCTGAGGAAGGTTTCACAGAATGGTTTCATGGTGAGGAGGATTGGGCCCTGCCACAGCCCCCATGGGGAAAGTGCATCCCTGGGTTTGTTTGGGGAAGAGGTGTCTGTTCCCCTCGAGCCATTCCTCAAAGTCCCATGCCGTAATGGCGTGACATGAATCACTATTAGTCATAACAGAGACCCCACCTCAGATCAGGGCCCTGGTGTGCTGGCACTGATCCCACCTGCAGCGAGAGACCTTCCCTATCCCAGAGAGCTCAGTCTAACTGGACCAGGGTGGTTTCATACAGAGGGAGCTGCAGTGAGGAAATAGCAGGGGCCAGGGTTTCATGAGAACTCAGCACCCATGTGTGTTTCTTTTGAAAGGTCTGTCCCAGCCATGCCAGGAGTTAACACGCAGCTCTTGAGTCACTGGCCAGCACCTTCCTCCAGACAGTCCTGCCTCCCTAGGGGCTAACGGTGCTTTGCCTTCAGGAAAGGTGAGCTAATAGCTGGCAAATGCTGCCTTTGCCCAAGGACTCTGCAGCAGAAAACTCACACAGGAACAGTGCCTTTTTGGCAGGACTTGGAGGTCATCTATAACCTCAGCGCTGTCAGCTTTCCCCCCTTCCAGTCATGAGAAGTGAGTGTCGCTTCCTCTCAAATGCTGAGCCATTGAGCAGATTAGCTTGCCAGCCCTGGCTAATGGGAGGCAGGCGAGACTCCTGTCAGGCTCCACTGTCACTGCCAGGGTCCCACCCCATGAAGGATGAGGGGATTTGGCTGGCTATCCATGGAGGAACAACATTGGCCTTGGGCTGAATCCAAAGTGTTCTTTGGCGGCGGGAGAGAAAGAAAAACATTGCTGTCGCCCAAGCTGCAAATATAGGTCCAGGTTTTCTGGAAAGACTGTATTTCAGTCAGAGAAAATAAAGCTCCAGCAGCTCCTTCCTCCTGCAGCAACACGGCCCCGCTGTGAGCTCACTGCTGACTTTGGCACAGGGGAAGGTGCCCGCTAATCAGAGAGGGATTCATCTCCCAGGTTTGCAAAGAACGATTCTGAAATTTGTCCAGAGCACTCAGCTGGTAACGTGCAGTGAATGAGGTGCCCAAGCCACTGCCTCTCCCACTCTCCTCCCATTGCCTTGGCAGAAAGAAAAATGAATGGGGGGGGAGGAGGAGGCTGTTAATCTTTATCTATGAAGTTCTCTTCCCTCTGCAGGGTAGGGGCCTCTGGCTCCTTTCAGAGCTTCCTTTTCATGCTGCTCCCTGGGATCCGAGGTTAAGACTCTCAACTCTAAACTAAGCACTCAGTCCTACAAGGAGAGCTGTGTGGACAGGTCCCTGCATCCATACAAGGTCCCATTGAATTCCAGGATGCAGGGGTCCATTGGCATCATGCTCTTAGTCCTACAACCTGTGCCTGCTCTCGCTGGAGTCAGCCCGGAGTGCTGCACACAGCTTCGGCAGGACTGGGCCCTGACTTTTAAACCTCTGGCAACCCTTTTGAAATAAGCCACTCCCTAGGGAGCTGTGAGGGATCCCTGTAGGAAGGGATTCCCAGCACTGATGAGACCACCTGAGAAACTCTTTCCACCTATTGGGAAAAGGCAGCTGCCATTTGCTATAGCAGATCAGAGAGAGAGCAGCGGATTTTGCATGGGTCCCCCACTGGTGAGAGTCCTTTCAGCTCAGTTCTTGCTAGCAGCGGGTTTGACTTACACTTTACCCTCCATCACCCCAGGCCCCCTGCAAGTCTCTGCAATACCAGAGATGAGTTTGCTCAACAGGCTGCTGTAACTCAGAGGAGCTGGAGGTGAGGGAGGGGGCTGTCTAGTCTATAATAAGCAGTTTTGCAAACAGGGAATTATATACAAACAATAAGACTTAAATAGCCAGGGAAATTGTAACAGAAGTTAAGAGCCAAGACATTCCAGGCCAAGTAATTTTTGTTTTCCTAAGGGCCCAGTCCGCATCAGCCAACTTTTAATGTCCTGTCTAATTCAAACAGGACTCTTATCACTTATGATAGATGGCTTTGGAGGGCTGGGATTTCATCATTTTGACTTAAGACAACGGAAAATTTCCTCACCCCACTCCCCTCTCTGATTTGCATTCATCAAATTCTAGATATTTGTGGGCCCCAACCTAGACTCCCTAATGGAGCTGATCATCATCATTATGAGATGCTAACGGAGTGCAACTGAATGATGTCACAGGGCTTGGACTACAACAATATTGCCATTTATAGTGTAAGCCTGTGTTACTTTTATTAGTGACCAACCACAGGAGTTCAGTTATTCCAACAATGGTTGTTTTACAGCCAGTAAGAAGGATCCAGGAAAACGTTTCCCTGTCTTTAAATGATTGCATCAAGCTGGCTGAAAACACAGCATTTGAAGTCCAAATAACATGAAGTTGAATGTTACCTGTCATAAATTGTTAGCTTTGACCAACATGGTTGGTGAGGCGCTGGCTGGAGTGAGGAGAGCGCGTGGAGTACTGTAGTTTAGGCAGCCTAACTAAACTAATTCTCTTCCAGGGGGGAGGGAGGGAGGGAGAGAGAGAGAGACTGCTGCAATCTACTACTTGAAAAGAACACAGACAAATCACAGAGCTTTTCTTAAGCCTCTTATTTGTATATCATGGCAGCATTAAGTGTAATTACAGGCTGTATAATCAGCAAGAATAAAGAAATATGTAGTAACTGATGCCATATTTTATAAATATTCTAACTGTTTAAGAAACTGAAAATGTTTTCAAAAGAAAGATGTTAGCATAATGATTATAAAGCCTTAAATGTGAGTGAGCTGCTTTCTGAGGCTGGGTTTAGACTCAATCTCAGGAACATAAATAGAGTTAATTACTTTATATGTGAGCGGGATGTTTGCACATTCCAGAAGAGTGTGCTTTTTCCAATGTGCCAATTCTAACACATTCCACCCTGTGCAATTTCTTCTTTTATGCACAGCACCTCTCTCTCTCTCACACACACACACACACACACACACTACAGTGCTTGTAGTGGTGAGCCTTGGAAATTGATTGAGACATCAACTGCCTACCCATATATTAACTGGATATTCAAGTGCAAATGGGGCTTTTCTGAATTCACCGTGCCAGGGAGACTGCGTTGATGTGCAAATCACAGGCAGCACAGAGAAGGAATTGCAGCAGCAGATCGGATCTGTACGAATGGTTAATTCAGGATTCCATTTTCTAATCAAGAAGCCCTTGCCATAAGGAGAGTGTAGAGGGCTTATTACTGAAAATGAGCCTTGTTATACTGGACGAGATTCAGGGCCAGCTCCAGGGTTTTGGCCGCCCCAAGCAGCCAAACAAAAAACAAACAAAAAAAAGCTGCGATCACAATCGCAATCTGCGGCAGCAATTCGGCGGAAAGTCCTTCGCTCCGAGCAGGAGTGAGGGACCGTCCGCTGAATTGCCACTGAACAGCTGGACGTGCCGCCCCTCTCCGGAGTGGCCGCCCCAAGCACTTGCTTGGTAAGCTGGTGCCTGGAGCTGGCCCTGACGAGATTCACCCCGAACAGAGGGGCCAGCCAGCACAAGGCTGATGGGATGGGCCTGCGGCCTTCAGGGGGAATTCAGCAGTGGCTCAGCCACTGGAAATCCCTGGTTACTGCATTGTGGGCAATGTAATCTCCTCTGTGCATGGCTGAGCTCTGTGGGGCAGGTACTGTCTTTTGCTAGGTCTGTGCACCACCTTGCACAGTGGGGCCATGGAGTGGGGCTGGAAGCTGCTACTGCAATATAAATCACAATAATAGCGCTCTGCATTATCCCATGTCATCAACACTCTGACCTGTGCTCTGCTCTTCATTACACCAGTATAAATCCAATCTGACTGCTGCGAAGTTCCTCCAGTGTAGGTGGCAGCAAAGTTCATCTGTCAGCCAGGGCTGGTGCTCTTACAACTCCGACTGACCCTTTGCTGTGAAGTGTTAGAGAGACAAGGCAGGTGAGGTAATACCTTCTACTGGACTAACGTCTGTTGGTGAGAGTTGGTCCAATAAGAGATATTACCTCACCCACCTTGTCCTGCTAACATCTTGGGACTGACATGCCTACAGTGACACTGCACACAACAATGTGAAGTTCATTAAGCAGTTAGAGCAGCTCAGATTCTGCACTGACTTTATCCTTCCAGCTCAACTCCTCACAATCGAGCTGGGGTTGCATGAGTGGTGAGTCCATGACATGGCTGGGAAGGAATATTCCTCCCTGAGGGCCATTAGACAACACCCTGACACCCACAGCTCATCTGCTGTATGATTCAGGTGCGAGTTAAATATGAAGGTGAATAAAATACAACCTGACTCTAAAGAGACTTTGTTGTTCTCAAAGGTAACACCACCACAGATTTTGTTCCACGGGATACAGAAACATGGCTAATTTGCAAGCCTTGGTAAAGATAACCAAAATGTAACAGTATGGATGTGTACTCAGTTCTACAGAGCGGGACACAACTTACTTGGAAAGTCATGACTGTGTAGATAGATTTGCAAAGATGCCCTCTTGCTGGGATCTCGGAGCCCAACCAGCCCTGGGCTTTCTGGTTTCTATGGTCAGTTGGTAGCTGGCATCCTCATTATCTCATTGCTTTTAATCATCTCCTCCAAGAAAACAAACCCTTCATCCTTTAGCCAGGCAGATCAGTTAATTAGAGTTGTCTACACATTTCCTACAGTGAGGCAAAGAGTGCCTCTCCAGACAGAGTGGAGTGCTCGGGATACCACACCCTGAGCCCTAGTACCTAATAAAAGCAGGGCATTTAATGCCCGCTACAGCCACAGACAATGTGCATACTGACTCTGCTACCCTCTGCCCCGGCACAGCGGCACCAAGCCCACATGCTTTCTGCCATAAGCAGCTTGCAGGGAGGAGGCCTGGGAGGAAGGTGACCCTCTCCAGAAACACCCGGTCACAGAGGGAACCTTTTACAGTGACAGCCTGATTAGCAAAGGGGACCCCCCGTAGCAGCAGGGGAAGGGAGGCAAGGATCATGCACTCTGCAGACGGGCATGGGACAAGGGGCAGCCGTCCCTGTTAGAGAACCTCCCGCTTGTTGATCTGTAGCCACTAGGGATTCTCACACTCGCTAGGCCACTCCATTTTCTCTAGAGCAGAACAAACAACAGCCAGAGCCAGACAACTAAAGGGGGAGGGGGAGACACACCCCTATCAGCACAGAACCAAGAGCCAGGGGCACAGCCCTGCAGGTCCCACCAGCCACCACATCTGCTGTCCCTTCAACTCAAATACCACCCCACTGACGGCTCCTTTACTGGCTCACAGGGTTCTTGCCTCAGCCCCCCCCAGTCTAACTGACAGCCCACAAGGAATAACATGAAACAGCCTCACCTGAGTCTTTTCCACCCTGGTTTGTCCCAGTTGTTCCACAGACTTGCGCTCATCTGACCCTGAGGAGAGAGAGACCCCCAGGTCCTTCACTCCCTGGTGTCTGCTTAGCTAGTGAGACCTTTCCACAGTCCTTGCCAGCTGAGGCTTAGTACCAAAGCCCAACTGTGCTGGAGCCCCTTGCCTCAAGCAGCTTCCTTCTGGCAGCCTTCTCTGGCTGTCCCTGCCTGAGCCCCGCTGCAGTGAGCATTATCACTCCAGCCCAAAGAGAGCTGCCAGGCTCCCCCTGCCTAGGGCCCTGTTTGTGCTATATTACCCTCTCAGCTGCTTTCCCCAGCTCATCAGCTCAGTTCATCAGCCACAGGTGCATCCCCTTTCAGGCTAAGCTGGCAGTCCTGACGAGCTGGTCACTGCACCCCTCCTACAGGGACCATGCCCCCTGTGACAGGGTGTCACCTGCGCTCATGGGATGTTCCCCTGCCCAGGATAGGGAGATCAGAGAGGCGCAGGGCCATGCTGCACCCATGGGCTGGAGAAGGTAGGGTGTCATCGGTCCCCATATGTCTGGGGTCAGTCAAGCCCTGCGACCATGTTGCTGCATTTTACACCACAACTTCCATTAAAGAGTTTGCATTCATTGGAATTTGCTGTAAGTCGCTTTGCTCCTTGTAGATGAAATAACCTTGCCCTAATACACAGCGTTTCCTGTGCCTTCCTCCTGAGTTATCACGTGTCTTCCCCACCATCGGGGAGCTGCTGAGAGCAGCCCGGTGCACACTAATTGCTTTGGCATGTGGGAAGCAGAAAAACAGCCAGGCTTTGCATTGAATTAAACAATTATTTTACTCTTCTTGGAACCTCTCTCCAGCCTGAGCGCCTTCACAATAGCCTAATCCTTTCTGCAGATATGTGCTAGAGAGCCTTGGCTGCATGTTGTCAGCTGTCCTGCAGTGACTCAGGAGCATGAGTGCCAACCTCAGGGCAGACTTAAGACCCAAGGCACAAAACCCAAATTGGCTGTGAGTTATATACTTAGGGCTGGTCTACACTTGGGGGGGGGATCGATCCAAGATACCCAACTTCAGCTACACAAATAGCGTAGCTGAAGTCGAAGTATCTTGGATCGAATTACCTGGGGTCCACACGGCGCGGGATCGACGGCCGCGGCTCCCCCGTCGACTGCGCTACCGCCACTCGCTCTGGTGGAGTTCCGGAGTCGACGGTGAGCGCATTCGGGGATCCCGGACAAATTGATTGCTACCCGCCGATACGGCGGGTAGTGAAGACGTACCCTTTGATTTCACCAACCAGTTATCAAGTTTAAACTCCTTGGCACTGTAACAGCCTAAACCTAGCGTCAGAGACAGTCCCCTTGGGTACTCCAATCTGTCCCACTGCCCAGGGGCACCTGCCTTTGTGATAGATGGCCCCTCAGGGCAGGTCTTCACTACAGGGAGGGGGTCGATTTAGGGATAACTAAGAAGAATTTTAGTTATAAGCTGGGGACGCATTGGTTGGAAGTAACAGAGGAGGAGAAGGACATCGGAGTCCTGGTTGACCGCAGGATGACTATGAGTCGGCAATGTGACGTGGCCGTGAAAAAAGCTAATGCGGTCTTGGGATGCATTAGGCGAGGTATATCTAGTAGGGATAAGGAGGTGCTGCTTCCGTTATACAAGGCACTGGTGAGACCTCATTTGGAGTACTATGTGCAGTTCTGGTCTCCCATGTTTAAAAAAGATGATCTCAAACTGGAACGGGTACGGAGAAGGGCCACTAGGATGATCCGAGGAATGGAAAACCTGTCGTATGAAAGGAGACTCGAGGAGCTCGGTTTGTTTACCCTAACCAAAAGAAGGCTGAGAGAGCATATGATTGCTCTCTTTAAATACATCAGAGGGATAAATACCAGGGAGGGAGAGGAATTATTTCAGCTCAGTACTAATGTGGACACGAGAACGAATGGATATAAACTGGCCATCAGGAAGTTTAGGCTTGAAATTAGAAGAAGGTTTCTAACCATCAGAGGGGTGAAATTTTGGAACAGCCTGCCGAGGGAAACAGTGGGGGCGAAAGACCTCTCTGGCTTTAAGATGAAGCTAGATAAGTTTATGGAGGGAATGGTTTGATGGGATAATGTGATTTTAGTCAATTAGTCAATAACGTGCCATCGCTGGTAAATAGTATCAATGGTCAATGAGGGTCTGGCTGGAGCATCTTGCCTGCATGCTCGGGGTTCTACTGATCGCCATATTTGGGGTCGGGAAGGAATTTTCCTCCAGGGTAGATTGGCAGAGGCCCTGGAGGTTTTTCGCCTTCCTCCGCAGCATGGGGCAGGGGTCGCTAGCTGGAGGATTCTCTGCGACTTGAAGTCCTTAAATCACGATCTGGGGACTTCAACAGCTGAGTTAAGGGAAAGTGGGTGGGTCAGCTTTTGTGGCCTGCATCATGCGGGAGGTCAGACTAGATGATCATAATGGTCCCTTCTGACCTTAAAGTCTATGAGGTCGATTTCTACCCGCCGATTCAGGCGGGTAGTGTAGACCTAGCCTCACACCCAGGATCATAGCAATGCAGGTCACTCCCAGTCCCAAAGGGCCAGTCACTTGCCCCAGGTCAGTTGCACCTCAAAGCTCACACCAAAGTCAATGCTTGTAGCCAGTCCTGTAATAAACAATATAAAGATTTATTGCATAGGAAAAGGAAACAAGAGTTATTTACAAGGTTGATGTGGGTAAACATAGATACACAATGAGTTTCAAAAGGTAATAAAAGCAGCATAAATATCCACTTCCTTCTTGTTAGGGGTTTTTATTCCCTTCCCTCCTTCTGCTCTGAGCTGCAAACTCAGTTAATGGGAGGAATTCACTTGCACATCCCCTCTTCATGGGTGGGGGAGAGAAAACAGCAAAGTCTTTTGTCCTTGTTAAAGTTCCACACTAGTCGGTCTGATGTCCATGAGCGGGACATGACACCTTCTGTTGGAGACCAGCATTTCATACTCGTTAATCCCTCTCCTGCCCAGTGATTTACACAGCTACCAAGGCTCACAATACAAATGCTCAGAGATTACCGTACAATTTGGGATACAGATGCTACAAGGGAGATCAATGCAGGCAGCCACTCACCAGCATTCGATAAAGTCTAAATACTAAACACATTCTTATAATCCTAACACCTATCATAACAATACCAACGCGCAGGTGAGCCAGACTCGCTCCACCGATGGATTTGTCAGTGTGCGGTGGAGACATGGGGACCTAACATGAGCTGGCAACTGGTCTGCCAGCATCACATGTGTCCCATGTGTGATGTCTGGTGTTCTTCAGAACAGAGCCATTCCCCTCTTCCTTGAGGCCTGACCCAAAGCCCAGCAGGGGTACCAGCTGTATGATGGCAGCATGGGGTCTAGGAGCCTGGTGCATCACACTCACCTCTTTGCATGTTAAAATCGCTCCTTTCTTTGCCTGTCCTTTTAACACCAATGTTTCATCTGGCGCCATCCAAAGCCTCTGCCCAAGAGACCTGCAAAGCAGCCAATGCAGGGCCGCCCAGAGGATTCAGGGGCCTGGGGCAAAGCAATTTCGGGGCCACTTCCATAAAAAAAAGCTGCAATACTATAGAATACTATATTCTCGTGGGGGCCCCTGTGGAGCCTGGGGCAAACTGCCCCACTTGCCCCCCTCCCCCCCCGGGGCGGCCCTGAGCCAATGGGGTACGCTAGCCATCACACCTCTTTTCCTGAAGCTACAAGCTGAGGACAAGGCTGAATCTGCCCATTTGTGCAGCACGGTCGGAGGCATCAAATGGTGAAACTCTGCTTGGTCGAAGTCTCCCTGCAGGTCAGAATTGTGTAATAATGTTCAATCGTGGTGATAGGTTTTATGAACGCGCCTTGTGATGAGATCACAGGACACATACAATGGATTATATTTGTGATCTGCAGGATTTGGAGGCTGGGTTTAAATAATCGTTGTTACAAATGGCACTGCCTCAAGTATATTGTACTTTAAGACACTGGGCACGTCCCTCTTTGGCTTTAGGGGATGCATCACAGCCAGTGTGTGCCAGCATGCACCAGAGAAAATGTGACCTATTGGAGCCCCTCCCCCCAACCATTTTGGAATGGTCTAATTGCTCTCCTACACTGCAGTCCCAATGCACCTTCAATCGGAGCATATCCAAGCACAGGCCCCAACGTAGCTTTCCTGAGGGTTCTCAGCCCCTGTTGCTCTCAAGGACTCACCAGTCACTTTGGCTAAGAGTGAAGCTGCTGAGGCTGAAGGACCAGCTGAGCATGTCCAGCCCAGTGTTGCAAAGTGAAGGGGGTATCTGAGTCGGAACAGGGGGAGGGAGGAGTGCAACTATCTCCCTTTCATCACAGGGTTGTCAGTCACACTTGGCTTATTGAAGAGACAGCTCAGAGGAGACTTAATCACCATCCATAAATACCTACATGAGGAGAAGATTTCTGAGAGCAGGGAGCCCTGTAGTTTAGCTGACAAAGAGAAAAGGAGATCCAATGGCTGGAAGTTAAAGCCTGACATAAGGCACAGATTTTTAAGTGAGGGTAATTCACCATTGAAACGACTTCCTTAGGGATGTGCTGGACTCTCCATCACTTGAAACATTTACATCACAACTGGCTGTGTGTCTACGAGAGATGCTGTCGCTCAGCCGGGACTATTGGGTGTGGTGCAGAAATCACAGGGTGACATTCTAGGGTCTGTGTTCTGCAGGAGCTCAGACTAGATGATCAGCATGGTCCCTTCTGGTCTTACACTCCATGACTCTCTGAACCACCTTGCAATGTGCCATGGAGGTAAAGCATCAGGACACTTACACCTTCTTCTAACATCAGCCCAGAACTCACAGATCATTTAGGGCAGTCACCCTATTTAGCACAGATAGTGTCGGTTTTACAATGTGGGCACCTATTGTCTAGCATGTTGGAGAGGCTGCAGATACGCGCAGTGATCATCTGCAGGGAAGGGGAAGAGGAAGCCCTTTAGAGAGAGAATTGCTGCTGAATGAGAAATATTTCAGCCGGAATTATCCCTCCAAATGAATTCTTCAGGAAATACATTCTGTTCTATAAAGCACAAATGCCAAACATATTAATGTAAAGACTGTACCCAGTTAGTTAACGGAGGT